>NW_028227262.1:95275000-95674845 GCF_978045245.1 Mus caroli
AATACATCAAAGATATTCTCCATTTGAATGGTGTGTACATCGCTTCTAATTCTTTTCTGTTTGAAATATCTTGTGAATCAAGAATGTGCTACACGACTGTATTGTGGTGGGGATAATCTATGTCAACAAACCCAAAGAAGGCATGGGAAGACTGGGAAAATGGGCTGGCAGTGGGGCAGGAAAGCATTCCAGAAACCACTGACACATAAAAAACCTTAACTTAGCTTTAATTGACAAATTGGGATTATATACACGTATGAGCTATAATGCCAGGTACCCATACATCTACACATCCTGGAAACGTTCTATTGGGTTAATCAGCGTACCTAAAACCTCACATAGCCATTCTCTCTGTGTGTGTTAAGAACATTTTAAAGCCCATCATTCCAGAATTTTGAATTTTTCATATTGTTATTAGCTATAAGGAAGGTGCTATGCCCTCTCTCACTCCCAACCCCTAGTAGCAACCATCCAACTCCCAATTTCTATAAGTTCAACATTGATGGCAGGCAGTTTGTGTCTCTTGTGTCCTCTGAACACTTTGCTTCATACACCTTCCTGGTTCATCTGCACTGTTGGGAATGACACCAGAATACCAGCCTGCCTTCAAAAGAAGGAAATTCTGCCACTGGTGCTTTTAAGGCAGAAGAAGGTGGCTCTAGGAATTCGAGGGAGAGAGCGGAGATGGAGGCAGGGTTTGATGAGGAGGTCCTCTCTCTCTGGTGTGAGATTTGTGAAAACTGAAAGGAACACAGAGCACAGGAGGAGGGGTGCCAGATACTCTACAGCCAACCCTTAAACCTCCGAGGCCAGCCACATGCAGAGGCGGGCAGGGCCAGCCTGGAGCCTCTGCTATTCTTGGCACAGGCTCTGTGGAGAACGGTTCCTGGAATAGGTCCTGAGGAGGACCAGTCTCTGGTATCATTAATCCAGCAATAGCATTCTGGGCGGGCACCAGGTTGGCAGCAAGGGAAAGAGGATGCTCAGTTCTTTTGTTGATTTTTCATGTCGGTGATATGTTCCCCATCTGTACAAATGTGTACTCAAGAAAATGGCTGGTTCAGGAAAGCTATCCTCACAACCCACGAGGGAACAGGAGTTATCAGAGACTGCTCATCTCCCAAGGAGCATGGCACATCGAGGCAGGAGGATGGGTAGTTGAGAAGCCTCCTTCAAAATCATGGAATGTACAATAGAGTCATTTCCAAAGGGCCGAGGAGAAACCGGCAAAGAGTTGTGACTGAGCCCAAAGGAAGATGTGGAGATCAAGTAAGATCTCCATGGAGGACTCAACTGGATTCCCGTGGAAGGGAGCATTAAAAACGATCCATTTGCATACCATGGTGACAGACAGCAAAACAGATTCAGGGACTGGCTACAGAGTGAGGCAAGACAGGGACTTGTGACACGTGTGTCAATTGGAATGCTCTTTTATTGTTATCGGTGTCTTTGGTGCGGTAAGTCATGGACACAAGGAGGTGATGTGAGAGATGGGATGAGGTCTTATACTTGACTCCCAGGTTGGCCTAGAACCAGTGGTCTTGCTACTCACAAAGGAGGCTCCTTTTCCCCCATTCTGGCTTGCTTTGCTGTTGCCAACATTCTACAGCTCTGATCCGTTATCAGCAAGTGTCATCCCTTTGCCATACATAGAAACAGTGAGTGCAAAGAAGATGCACTGTGTGGGCAGATGACTCAGAAAGCTTGGCCGTGGGGTAAACAAACATTCTATCTCCAGTGATGATAGACTGAAGGCCCTCAGGGCAGGCTGCTGTCTGCTGCCTCCACAGGCACCTCCTCTTACTGTATCCTTGCATAGCTCTAAGCATGCCACCAGCACACACAACAAACCATCAATTAAAGATGGCTTCTGGCCCAGGTTTGAAAACTACCCTGTTGCCCTATAGAGCTCTATGTGTTCACACATGCAAAACCACTCCTGCCCTCTCCTCTTCCACTCAGTGCCCAATTTCTTGTCTCTACTCAGCTGGGATGACTGAATCCCAGATAAATGAACAATCCAGTCATTCGGCCCTTGGCTGCACCAACAGACAATCAAAAAAGTTGTCTGGTACTCTGCTGGTACTCTGGATTCCCCTCATGCTGCTCCTGATTTCTGCTGAGTGAGTTTTGTCAGGTAATGTTCAACCATAACTATAGGAAGAGGCATGCTAGGAGAAATGGGCTTGTCCTATGCCTAAACTGCGTGAGCAGTACTGAACTTCATTGTGCAACATCAGGAAGGAAGATAGGAGGCAGAGAGACTCAGGGGAAGTTGAAGCTAGTGCCCACATATGGAGATCTTGTCTCTGTCCTCTCTGGAAGCCTCAAGCCTGCTTTGACAGTCTTCTAATTGATATAGGCCCACTCACATGATCCAGTGTAATCTCTGTTACTTAAATCCAGATGATAATGACTTCAATAGCATCCACAAGTGGCTTCACAAGTAACCTCTTTAGTGTCTGATGGCCAAGGGGACTTTAGCTTGTTCTATTGATACAGCAAAAGATGTACCAGGGGTTAATATAAACAGAAGAGTAGGTAGATCATGTGGTGGTCTGCAGGTGTGGGGAGGGGGCGAGGTGGGGGAGCGGGTCAGTGCTAGAAGGCAGGAAACTGCTAGGTTCTGTTTGGAGTTGGAGGTGCAATATCATCTAAGGAGACTGTTGGGGTAGATTGTGGCCCGAGGCTTTGCGATATTGAAACACTCAGGTAAGAACAGAGCCCAGTTAGTGGCTCCTTCAGGGTCAAACTCAACAGACAGCACCCCTTCCGCCCCTGCACGCACCGTACAAGGGGTGCAGTTTCCCATAGCGTCGCCAGAGGGCGCCCGAGTTGAGGAAACGACCTTAGGAGGTGCCCAACAGGTGACCCTCAGGCAGTGATTTCCCTACCCTAGGACACTTACACAGGCTGTCTCTTTAACCTAAACGCTTCAGTGACTGCAGTCAGCGAATGGCTGGTGCACACACTTTCCTCTGCTGGGGAGAGGCTGGTGGCTGGGAGATGGTCCCAAGGCAGGCTGCCCAAGAGGATATCTGGAGACACTCACCAACCTCCTCTGAGCCTGGATCGGTTCTCCCACTGCCCCGAGGTTCGGAAAAGTATATTGAAACCGGAATGGAACGCAGAACAAGCTTCAACAGTCACCTGGGAAACATCCCCCTTGGTCCAGGCTTCTCTTTTCAAATTCTGAAAGATCTGCCACTCTCCCCTACAAAACAATCGTCTCAATAGCAACCTCTTCCATCTATAAAATTAGGATCCCAAGACAAGAAACAAATCGTTTTTATTTGTCCCCCTGAATTTTGAGATTTAAAAGGATTCATAATATCACGTGCCTCTCACTTCTCTTAAACGTGCAGTGTCTGATGGAACACCTTTAAAGGCATTATGGGTTTTCAAGGAAAGAAAAGTGACTACAGGACTTCTATCAAGATTTTCATATAGTGACATTATTTTAAAGCAAAGACAGAAGAAGGCTGGTATGGCTTTTTTTTTTTTACATCCCCCAAAGGTGGGCAGTGAGCAAGATGAGGTGTAAGAGACAGAAGTAATGAGCGTCTCTGCATTTATTATATGCACTCTGACAAGTCTAAATTGTGCCCAATAGGGGCGTTTAGACACTCAGAGAGACTGAGCAATAAACACAATTCATACTTAAATACAGCAAAGGTCAGGGGACGAAGCCCCATCTTTCTCTTCTCTTCAGATGTGGGTCCAGCTCATGTGTGGGTTTGGAAAACCATGACAGGAACGGGGGTCTGGGAGCCGTCTCACTGTCAAGAGGTTTCTTAAGTTTCCTTAAGACACTCAGCCTGGATTCATTACGCCTTGTTACAGAATAAAAAGAATTAAATATTTTTCTAAGACTGCAACTAATCCTAGAACTCAAACACGGAGCGGGGCTCCCACGTATGAAAAGTTTGTGACATTTTTATTGGAAATGTGCAGAGATGTTGTGTTTAAATCCTCAAGATGAGGAAAATGACTTTTTTTTTTAAAGAAAAAAACCCCAAATGATTTTCATTCGTCTGTCCCCAGACCTCTCCTAGCAGACTCAATTAAATAACATAATATCTTTTTTGAGTCATTTAGAAAAATATTTATATACCAGTGAAAGCAGAGAGAAGCTTTTAAAGATCTTGCTAACTGTATGATAGGATATGGGCAAATCTTGTATTTATGGTGTTTTTTCCACACTAAACGTTTTTCCTCCCTTTACAGGCACGGGCACAGGCTCTCATTTATTTGCAATCAGTGTGTTCCATAGTCCACAAAGAAACTTTTTTTTTAGAGCAAAACTTGCCCTAATGAAATTCAGTAATTCTTTATAAAAAGAAAAAAGGATCTTTTATATGCATTTTATACGCACGGAATATATAAGTGTGTTGTGTACCTGGTAAGACTGATTTCTGCTGACTCTGTAATACAGGTAAATCAACATGGTTCAAGGCACATTATGGGCCACAATTTATTGGGTTTTTATCTTCAGGTAAAGACTTCTATTAAGAATATACAAGTGTCTGCATACCTAGCCTGCCTTGTTTTTCACAGGGGTGTATACATAATCTCTTTTTAAATTTGCTTAATCAAAGCTTGCTATATTGAATACATTTAATTGGAATCCAGTGGTTAAAATATAAAAATTTACTGCTGTAGAAAAGTTTTGATTAGTGCTTTCCATTAGTGAGTGTTGTTGATAAACCCTCCAACTGCACATTTGCATCCAGACAACTGACTTGGCCTTCAACTCCACAAATACATTATTTCCCATAAATATTCTTAATGAAAGAGCTGGTCTGTTTCAGAGGAAGTAAAGGCAGTGAAGAATTTTACATAATTGGGGGGGGGTGAAGGTACCAACCTTGATAAACACAGGCATGGGGGCCTGGGAGGGTGAATTATTAGGTGTGGAAAATAGAGTCTAGGAACTCTCTCCCACACAGAGAACCCGCAAGCTCTGTGAGAGCCTAGCAGAAGCAAGCTTCGTCTCTTCCCTGTCCTTCGTCCTCACTCAAACCAAGAATCCAATGGGAGTAGGGAGGGTTTTTTGCTCCGCTGAAATATTTTGAGAAGATGACAATTAATGCTATATTTTTATCAAAATGTAACAAATAAATAAGTGGAAGGAAAAAAATAAGGAAGGGGAGATGGACAGATTTCCAATTCTCAGAAATTTTTGAATGAATCATCTTCTGACATTGTGCTACCAGTTTGCAAAGCAGTCGTTAACAGCAAAAGTGAGAGTAAGATGCAGCCTTAAGGGGATTGGTTTCTCCTTTACCCCGTTATGAACTAGATATCCAGAAGGGCACCAAGGCTCAATGGCCTGACTCAAACTGGAATGATGGTGGCAGCTGCTTTGATACCTACCATAAGTCACCCTCGCAGGCTCTGTCCCTCACTGCTGACGGAGTTCTGATTTTACAGGCCACAGGGGAAAGCCTTGTGCATGGACACTGAGGTCCGAGTCTGGATTTTTCTAATATATGATTTTAATCCACTCTTAAGAATGAGTGATGCTTGGGTACAATCCTCTTGTCGTTCTGCGTTGATTAAATCCTATTGGCCAAGGCTTCCTGTGGAACTGTGTGCCATGGGAAAAGGAATCCAAACACCAGCAAGTGGAGAGAGGGCACAAAGTCTACTACATACACGCAAGACAATGTCACCATGCCGCCCGTTGCTTGGCGGATGTGCCTGCTGCCACATTAGCAGCATGATGAAGCAGTCGCTCTGCAATGTTGCATGCTCGCCTCCTCTACCCCCTTATTCACAAAGATCTGGAAGATGACAACTATTCATGGAAGTCGCCTTTTCGTTTCCCACGTATGGCAGCTGTAAGAGACTGTTTAGTTGCTTCCTTGATGGTAAGATAAGGTCTGTGAAGGCGTATAACCTATGGCTTACTCTTTGATCTCTCTTTACCTATGGAAAACTGAAAGCGGTTAAAGAGCAACGTGGAGCCATACACTTGTTCTCAGTTGTTGAATGCACTGCCGTTGGCTAATGAGGAACCTGTGCAGGGTGTCTGACCCTCTGCAGCTTCCCAAGGCTCTTTCCTTGCAAAGCTATCACCTCTGTAAATGGAAAGCAACTCAATGATGCCAGAGACTAATGCTCTCACTAAGACTCTACTATGAAAAGGGTGATAGACTAGAGACTCCGTGCATAGGATAGGATCATTTCAAGTTGGAGTGACTCGAATTGATGGCCACGAAAAGAAACGATCAATGAGTTCAGATCGTTGACTCAAAAAGCAAAGCATGTAAAGGAACCACAGTCTCTGGGTGAGATGTCTTTGATCACGACTCCCCTAACATTCCCCATATCTATTTAAACTTTGTTAATTATATCTGACATTTTAGCCCATGCTACTCTTACAGACTAATCAAGGGAAAGAAAGAAAAAAAATGTAGCTCAAAGCCTGAGAAGAATGCGGTTGTATTCGTTTTAAGAATGAAAAGAACACTTTTCATATGATGACGTCCAAGGCCATTGGGCAGAAGGACCATTGATAACTTCCATTAGCAAGCAGTAGCTTTATGTGCATTCAAGCCTCGTGCTGTCTGGTCATTCGATAATAATTATCAAAGAATGTGCTTATGAAGCAAGTGGCTGTGCACGGAGTGGGTGTCCACAGAGAGTAAGACGAGTGCTGTGTGTCCTCTCAGGAAATGAAGCTGCGTTCACCCTGACATTCAGCTTACGGGATGCTTAATGAATCTATCATAATTACCAACACTCAAAAAGGCAATTTTCACTCATCTCAAAAGACTTTAGGGGTGTGGTGGCGCACGCCTTTAATCCCAGCACTCGGGAGGCAGAGGCAGGCGGATTTCTGAGTTCGAGGCCAGCCTGGTCTACAAAGTGAGTTCCAGGACAGCCAGGGCTATACAGAGAAACCCTGTCTCAAAAAAACCAAAAAAAAAAAAAAAAAGACTTTATAAATTCTGAATTTGTAGGGTTTTAGTTAATAAGGTATTTCTATAATACTTCCCAAAACTATTTACTCTGAAAAAATGTTTAGAACACCGATGTGGCGCACTGATGTTTCATTAGTGGTCTGCACTTCAACAGGCCTTTGCCATTTACAAGGGATATTCTGTATGCTTCCTCTATAGAAGTGCCTTCAAGGACCAAGGCCTTTTTGATTATAGAAGGATCTTACTGTTGGAAGAAATAATGAGCAATATAATTCAGAAATGTGCACAACATCAGTTTTAGGGAAAATATATTCAATAAAAACATAACTCTTTCCATTTTAAGGTTTATTTATTTATGTATTATATGTGTACAGCTGTCTTGTCTATGTTTATATCTGCACACCTGAACAGGGCATCAGATCTCATGGGAGTACAGCGGCTACAGATGCCTGTGAGCCGCCATGTGGGTGTTGGGATTTGAACTCAGGACCTCTGTAACAGCAGCCAGTGCTCTTAACTACTAAGCCATCACTCTAGCCCATATTTCTTCCTTTATAAAACATTTGCTTATTATTTTCCTTTACGTGTGTGTGCTTGCACATGTTTATGTGCGCAACAGGAGTGTCAGTGCCTGTGGAGGCCAGAGGTCAGCAGCTGACCTGCACTGCAGTTACAGACAGTTGTGGGTTGCCTTCTGTGTACGCTGAGAATGGACCTGGGTCCTCTTCAAGAGCAGTACATGTTCTTCAGCTTGGCGCAACCTCTCCAGCCCCAACATATTTCTTTTTAATGTAAAGTAATGGGTGTTCCAAATTAAAATTCAAGTCATACCACATAGAAAACTGTAGAGTGTATTAAATATCCCTGATAATTCTGCCTAGCATGCAAGAATAGTCATTTACCAAGAATAGCCGGTTACCATTTTTACATATATCAGTCCAAACAGATTTTATGTATAATATATGTATATATGTATATATTTTGCACATTCACTATACATATGTTGTATTTATATAAATTATATATATTATTTTGTATACATTTTGTAATAAATACACATATATACATATGTTTTAAAATAGCAAAGTTGTGTACATACCACAGATTCTTAAAGTATGGGGGTGTAACCTCCTGGGCCATGTAATAGAATATGGGTGTTGTAAAAATTTTGGCAACACTAAGAGCTTTCTAAAGGCAAAAAAATGAAAATTAATATTAAATCAAACAAGTAATGAGTCTAGGGTGTTTTTGGCAGTGTGGACAGTTCGCATCCCATGATTTCACTGAAGACCAAGCTATCAACATACAACACGAGCACTAATCCTGTTGTCACACCGCACGAAGTGAAGCAACATTGCTTAAAACACCATGGCTCAGAAGCAAGGCCATTTCTCATTATGACTTGCAGGGTTTTTACTGTCTCTATAAAGTGTTGTGCTCATATGAACATAATAGTTTAGTTATGGAAAGGAAACTCTGTTAGTATTTTCTATTATCAGTATTCAGGATGGAAGAAGTACATCCCTGCCCAGCAAGAACCAGTTAGAAAGCGTTTCCGCAGCCACCTATCAGAGCCTATCAGGCATCGCTTCTTTACACTGCTTGGCTAGCTTGTTTCTAAAGGGTCTGCGCAAATTGTTCTAAAGTAAACTTGGTTTCTTTAGCTAATATTTTAAGTGTGAGGGAAAGAACTTAAACAAATATGTGGATTTTTGTTACATTCCTCATGAGTTAGGGAAGCAGAACACACCACTCTCCAGCCGCACATCAGATGCCAGGCAGTCTGGACCACAGTGAGGGCGTCTTTTGGAGGCTATTACTGCTGCAAGAAAATCCTGTTCCTAGACCAAGTTTGGGCAGCGACACCGAAGTTTACGAAGCTCATTTGCTCAACTCTTCCTTACTGAAATAACAGGCGTGAGTGTGATTATTGTTTTGTAGATTCAAACCACTATTGCTTAAAAACAAGAGAGCCACGGAAGGATAGCAAAATCGCTGGTTTGTACTTCATCCTTTCTGATCACGTTCTGTCCCAGGAGCCGTGGGTTTGCAGTTTTCATCTCCCCTGCAGTTTATCTACTGCACTCAGAAAGAAAGACCGACTTTGTTTATAAATTTCTAAGAAGTTAAAACCACTAAGATCCACTCCTAGTGCTGCATATCACTAGCAGTATACAAAATGAGATGAACCCTCTTAACGAAATCTCTCAGCAAGTTCTAGAAAGAAAAATTAGCTCGCTGGTCCCCAAGTGCAGACTGATGGAGGTGATTCTAGTGTTGGCATGGACTTTTCTTCTTTCTTTGAAATTTCCAGTTATAGGCTGGGCTACAACCCTTCGTCCTACACAAAAACACAGCTTTATTGTGGGTAGGAACAGGCCAATCGCTGTTAGCTGCTCTATCTCCCTTCGCAATCCACGGGGTAAGAAGGCCACATCATGAGAGAGATGACTACAGAGCTGGTTGCCCAAATAGCTTTTTCCCCTGTCATGTTTTGATGGTTCCCGCCTGTTTTCCTAAGGCAGAAGAAGATGGGTTGAGCCTCTTAGGGGAGGTTACTATTTCTTTCCTGAGATGCTCTGTAGAGATGATGAACATGGGCCAGGGTGGGAAGCAGGGAGGACCCGGCTGAAATTTTGGCAAGGGCCGCAGAGTGGGCCCCACCTAAACACTGACAGAACACACGGTCCTGGTCCAAGCTGTTCCACAGATGTGAGCTGGGTGCCTCCCAGCTCCAGCTGATGTGGCTTAGTAGATGAAGTGGCATTTTCCCCTTAGGAGTCTCCAATGCTGAAATCCTCTCAGGGGATTGGCTGCTTATGATAACGTGTGCTTGAAGATAGCCCTCCACGCCCGTCTTTGGGTGACCTCATAGGCAAGAGGCAGAGTGGCCTCTGAAGGAAACTTGCAGAGTGGAGACTCCCGGGTGGGCGAGGTTCCCTTCCTGGTTTGGTAATCCTTATGACCCCACAGGGTATGGAGAGTGGTGTGAGGGTCTGGTCTCACACAGCTGTCGGGTGGGAAAGAGGGAACTGAGGCAGGAGGCGAGACTGCTGTCGCAGATATTAGTTCACTGAGCAACTGCTGAGTGACAGGGGCTCCTCGCTCCCAGCAGGCGGCCATTCATGGAACATATTTTTAACGTGAATCGCAGGAGAAATAACAAAAATATGAAATGGCTAATTAGACTGCCATCTCACAAAGGCCCTGCCTGATGACAAGTTTCTTGGTCAGTCTCACCGGTTGCTGGTTTCCAAGCAGAATGAAGTCAGAGGCCATGAATCCTGGTCTCAGGCGGGGCTGCGGGGCGAGGGTTGCGGGGAAGAAGGGGATAAGGGTGGATATTCAGCAGGCCTTAATGTATTCCTAATGTGTTGGTGAGGTAAGCGTCTTCTAGAAGCCTCTGGGGTGGGGGCTGGGGAGGGCACCTCAGTTTGAGGTGGGAGCAGTGGTCTAGACACACAGAGTAATCCTAGAGAATATGTTCTTTGTGCGACAGTGGCAGTGTGGCCAGAAGGCTTTCTGGGAGATTTTAAACTCAGGAGCTGGTAACCCAGTTCTTGAGATTAGAAGAAGGATAGAAACTCGACTCTCTTCGTTTGTGTGGGACTCACTATATCCCTGAAGGGTATACGGAAAATAAGTAAAATAAGGTTTTCTTCATTGTTTGATGGTTTATACTGCAGTTTCCCCATATTTAGAAGCAGAGTCCATGAAAGGCAGCATTGCTGGGTCATACCGAAGACTCTGTAAGCTAAGCTTGGAAAGGATTTACAATATTCGCCTGTAACCCCATCTCACAAAAAGGAAGGAAGGGAGGGCAAGTGCTCTCCCACTGGACTCGGCCACACTGCTTTTGAGTTCTCTCTCCCCTCCTCTCCCCTTCCTTCTTTCCTTTTGTGGGA
The DNA here is from genome assembly GCF_978045245.1 of Mus caroli. NCBI lineage: Eukaryota > Metazoa > Chordata > Mammalia > Rodentia > Muridae > Mus > Mus caroli. Next base: position 95,285,835 of record NW_028227262.1, read on the forward strand.
TGAGAGATCAAGCCCAGGGCCTTGTAGATAAGAAACACGCATGCTGCCAGTTACACCCCTTTCCCTTCTCCTTAAACTCAGTTACATGATGCCAGTGGACTCACTCGGTCCACTCGGAGCAGAACTTGCCCCTGAAGCTCAATCACATCCTGCAGATACAGGAGTTAAGAACTAGAGACTCACTGTTGCCCTCAAGGGGAGGGAAAATTTTATTCTGTACAAGTCAACTTACAGAACTTGTACTTTCAAATGCAAAGAGATGGGGATGAGGAAGCTATAAAACCACAGGAGGCAATGCTGTCCTCCTTTGCAGAAATGGTGATTTCTGTCTCTGTGGCTCCCTGACAGCAGCTCCTCTTATGAATGTGACTGTAGGTCTGCGTGGACCTGAATGGTTTTCTATTGTTCAGGCCCCTGACGTGCAGACACTTATAAGGATCGATCAGTAGGTTAGTCAATCAATCAATTCATCCACCCATCTTTCTATAAACAAAGCTAAGGATCGAGGAAGACACTGCCCAAGTCTGGCTTGATGAGGACTGTTATCTCTGGCAAGCAGCAATGGTTCCGCTGTAGAGCATAAAAGAATGGTTTACTGTCCCACTTTTCAGGTCCTACTGATCTGTCAGACAGGAAGCACACGCAGCTTTCTCTAAATAAATTTTGCCAGTGACAGAAAATCTGAAAGCTAAAGCCAGGAAGGTGTTTTCCATGTTTCCTTCAGCATAGGAGTCCACAGGAACATTCAAAATCAAAGCTTTGTGAATAGTGTTGGATGCTTATTTGAAATAAAGGGCATAGATGTCCAGCCTCTTGAGCAGCTCTTGCCAGTAAAGGGTTAGGACTGTTCTGGCTTCTAGAACCCGTGTCTCAGGAAGGAACCATCTGAGATAACACAGAAAAAAGCATTCTGTTTCTTGTCTAACAACGTACAATCCCCATTTTCCACTTAAAAATCCCATTCTCCTTAAATCTCAGAGTTGGTTTTGCTGAGGTTTTCTTGTAAAATTTTAGGGCTTTAATTGCATTTCTGCGGCGAGTCACCTTCGAGCTTTCTGTACTTTCTAGATCAAGAAGTGTCTTTGCTGTAATGAGGAAAATATAGGCAGATGTTTGCTCTTATCTAGACTGAGAACAGTTCGGAGGGCCCAGACTAAATGGGAAGGTGGCCTTGTGCTCTGAACCTGTAACCAGGAACTATGGCCTATCAACAGAGTCTAATGGAATGGTCAACACAGAAAGCTCCCTTTAACCTCTGTAGCACTTAACATGATTGTCCAGTAAAATATTAGCCCCAAGGCCACTACTGGGTGGGAGGTCAGAAAAACTGGCTAATTTGGGATCCACTGAATTGAATGGCCATAGCATCATTGAGATTAATGCAAGTCAAGGAGCCTCACGTGACTGCCTCAGGGATGTGTGCATGTCAGGGATGTATGCATGTCAGGGATGTGTGCATGTCAGGGATGTGTGCATGTCAGGGATGTGTGCATGTGTCCTAGGGTGGAGAGCTCTTAGAGACTCCTGGATCAATTATTTTCTTCCAGGACAAGGTCAGTGTACCCAAAGGAGAATGGCTAAGAGCTTTTCTGAGGTTTCACAAGTTACATGTTAATCACATTTGGACTCTCTACTGGATTTTGTCGGGGGAAAGAGGGGCCTTATCTGCATCATTGGATGAAATATCTGAGCAATCGGTTCCCAATACTCTTAAATAAGACTGTTATATTTTGTTTTGTGTTGAGGTCGTGTGTGTGTGTGTGTGTGTGTGTGTGTAGAGAGAGAGAGAGAGGAGAGAAAGAGAGAGAGAGAGAGAGAGAGAGAGAGAGAGAGAGAGAGAGAGAGGAGAGAGTTAGTTATTGGCATTATTATAGAAGTTAGTAGAATATACTCAAACACATTTGCAAACCCTGTCTCAATGCCATGCTCTGTATTGAGTACCATAAGAGACAACAGGAAAGAGTAAGTTAAAACACAGTTCCACAGATGCGATATTCTACTAGGTGAGTGAAACAGAGATGTAAACACTGACATGAAGCAGACTGTGATAGGCTACGGTAAAAAAGACTACTAAAACCTTACACGAGTAGATAAAAACACACATTGCAATTCTCAGTAAGGGACTTGGGCCTGCACTTGGAGGATGTGGGAGTTTGACAGGCATTGGTAGGATGAAGGGGCGAGTGGAGGGATTCCTGACAGAGGAATGTCTGTAAACAAATTCATTTGTGGATAAGGGGCAGGTCTGCATGGTGATCCTGGGACTACGGAATGAAGCAGGAAGGTGGGAAAAGATGTGGAGGATTGGAAACATGCTTGTGAGAATTTGCAGAATTTTATTGTCAATGTATTAAAGTCCCTGAATCTGGGATTTGCTTGGAGCTTAGTGAAGAGCCACAGAAGGCAGTTCAGTTTAGAAATGGGTGTGTATGTTTGTACTAGAGTGGCCTCTGTCTGCACACATATATGTGTTGTGTAAATATTTGCAGTCATGTCAGGGGAAAAGAAGAAGGCATCAAAAGGGAAGCAGGGAGCGCTGTGGGCTGGGCCTGTCTTGGATTTTCCCTGGTGTATAAGAAGGAACTAAGATTTGTGTGTCAAACCAGAAACATGTTTGGCAATGCCAGTAGCGAGGCCATTGCCTTAAGGGTTCTGGATCCTAGGAACCTGACTTTTCACTCTCTTGAAGGGCTGTAGTTATCAGTCCCAAGACCACTGGGTACTTGATCTTCAGCATACTTGAGGTATCCTGTGTTCCCTTTGGATGTCATTACTTGATAACCTTCCTGCTGACTTTGTCCTATTGTAGGATAGCTTTCTGCTGGCCCTGTCCCCTGAAGACTGTATATAAGATGCTGTACTTAGTAAACTTGTTTAGCACAAGGTGTAGCTTAATGAAAGATCTCCTAACCCCAAATGTCCTATCTTCTTCATTATTCCTGATTTCCGTCCCCTTCCCCTCAGGAACCTATCACTGAAGAATAACCTGTTGGTCCTCATCAAGAGAAGACGGAGATGTTTGTGTTTTAAGGAGTGAGTGGATGGTAAAGCAGTTTTAGAAAGGAATGGCTGTATGGTAGCCGTTCTATGCTACAGTCATCTAGCTGAGAGGTAGCAAGGTGCAGAGAAAGGGGAGGCAAGGCAAATGGGCAGGTTCAGGTGTTATGTTGAAAACAAAACTGCCTGGCTTGACATCTAGTAGAACCAAAAATCAGAGGGAGGCATGGCAGCTAAGGATGAGGTCCCTGCCATACCTACCCCATACTCTGAGGCCACGCTTAGCTTATGGTTGGGAGATGGAACAAGTAACTACTTTGCATACTCTTTATTTAATGTAAGTGCAAATGAGGGCTGGGTTATAATTAAGGCCGAAGGCAGAGACACGGCATCGAATGGAGATTGTGAGAGAAACTAGGTTCTAAGTCACAATGAGGGAGTTGTTCTTCCAGAACTGACTGGTCTAAGGGACGGAATGACTCACCAGGGAAGACACCCATCCATGAGATGGAAAGCCTGTGGGCATCTGTGATTCTTCTGTCCTCCGTATTTCACTCAATAGTAGTAAGGTGAAAACAGTAATTTGGGGCTCACCCACTAAAAAGCAATGGAAAGGACGCACATGGGATGCGTGTGTGTATTCTTATGGCCCCTGGAGAATATTTGAGCTGAGCATCACCCATCCACTGTCTTTTTTTTTTTTTTTTCACAATTGGGGTAAATCTTACTAAGTGAGCCTAGAGGCGAAGTCTCTTGGATCAGATTACTCTACATCTAGATTAGGATGGAACAGGGTAGGGTGTGTGTGTGTGTGTGTGTGTGTGTGTGTGTGTGTGTGGCTATTTCCCCAGTTCTTGGAGACTGGACTGCTCAGGTTCATTCATGGTCAGACACTCTTTGCTACGTGTTTACGTGTCACTATCGGGGCACATCATCAACACTGTGTCAGCCTTAAAAGGTAACTTTCAACACACAACACTGCGAGCCAGGGAGGAGAGAGAAGAGCAGCCATCTGTATTAAGTGACATCATTTTAATCTCTGTTCTGACACTGAAAGTTCGATTCAAGAGATACAGAGGCTACAGGGAGGTGTCACAATGCTGGTTTTCTTTGTGTGGCAAAGCAGCTGTTAAAGAATACTGCACTTTACTTAAGCGAGTCTCCCACGGCTGGTTTAATGGACGCGCCTGAACATAAAAATTGCACAGTCCTGACCTGTATCTGTTCTGGCCCCTTGTTCTGGAGAAGTGGGCAAGGCCTAATTGCATGATTTGGCTGTTTGCATACAAAAAGGGAACTCAAATGCATCTTATAAGTGAATACTTGGAAAGGGAGTAGAAATCCATCCATTAGCTGAAAGAGCTGAACATAGTGCAGGATGAATAAGAGATGCTGTGCTCATTAAGTGCTTTGTAAACTGAAACTGTAAGCTAACAAGAATGAAGCGAAATGGCCCAATGGCAGAGCTAGAGCTAGTTTTTACACCTTAAAATGAACCAAGCATCACCATGGGTGCCTCTGCCGAGGAATCGCCAGCATCTTTGTAGATGTATTGTGTCTGTGCTGCATGCCAATAAACATCTCAGTATTTCCCACTGCTTAGATTCATCCCGGGGAAATATGTTTTATCTTTCTTGTCTTCTTGGATGAGTGCATGCATGTGTGTGAGAGGTTATATGTCGATGCACATGCTGGTTGTGGGGAGACACATGCACACAGAGAGTCAAAGTTATCTTTATCATCTTCCATTTTAGACACAGGCTTTCTCACCTCACCTTGAGCTCACACTGTGCCACTATTCAGCGGCCATCGAGTCAGCACCCAGCATCTTCCTTGTCTCTGCCTCTCTAGTATTGGGATTATAGGCACATCCTACCACACTGGCTTTTACATGGATGCTAGCGATAATTTGAGTCCTCAGAATTGTGTGGAGGGCCTTTATACCAATCAAGTCATCTTTCTAGTCCATCTACCGGAGTCTTTATGTCTAAAATATATTATTGTTGTTTTTGTTTGCTGTGCTGGCAATTAAGCCCTGTCAAGCAAGTATTCTATCGCTGGTATATTTCTATCTAGTGTTCTACATTGTAACCCTGCCTTTTCCTTGGATATTTAAACAGTAAGAAGTCTCATTTTTGCCTCTGACTGTGAGTATAAGAGCCATGATGTAAGAAGTCAGGAACTCTTGTCGTATATTCTAGTTCTTCTAGGGAAGTTCCTCAATTCCTTGCCCTGATCTGCCTTCCTGATGGGTCAACCTGACCCTACACACACTTCCTGGTGGGTCAACCTGACCCTACATGGCATTGGTGCTTTTCAGATCCTAGTCACCCTGCGAGCTTCAGTGGCTTACTGGCTCTCCCTCCTAGTGTGGAATGTTTGAGGTGGAGCCTATGAGCCTGCATTTCTACAGCTTCCCGGGCAAGATGATGCTGAGGTTACCCAGACCACACTTAGAGAACCAATGAGCTTCCTGCTTCCTGTTGTTCTCCGGACCATTCACTTTCTTGCTTAATAATACACATGAGTGTGAGGGTGCTGTCAAGTGTTCCATAAACACTATAATGACTTGACATTTCTTATGGGTTATCTCTGCTTGGCTTTCCCTTCCTTCCTTCCTTTCTTTCTTCCTATTATTTACTCTGGTTATAAGTCATTCTGCTGTGACCATTCTGTATGATGAATTTAGTGATTTCTAAGGTGACTTAGGCACTTTAAGTAATCCAATGAATATCACGGGGGGGGGGGCTTTTCTTTCTTTCATGAGAAAAAGAAAAGAAAAATGAAATTTGCTTCAGTTTACTGTGAATCACAACATTATCTGTTCTTTACTAGAAAGGAAAATCTCCCAGGATCCACAGATGTCCTTGCATCAAGTAAACAACAGAAAAATACAGCCTTAAATACTGAATTCTCCTGCCAAGAAAGGGGCTATTCAAAAGTGTGAGAAGTTGCAATTTTATACACACACACACACACACACACACACCTTTGAAAATACACAATGGATAGGAGCACTGTCTTCCTTGATGGAGACTGGAGGCTGACTTTAGGAGAGCAACATGACTGGATGGAAGGAAGGTCGGAGGCTCACACTGGGGAGCCGGTGGGAAGGGAGCTGAACTGGAAATCAGCAGTGGATACAGTTTTGCTGAAGGGGTGAAACCTGGTTCTGCCTCAGTGAGCGTCTGTGGCCTTCTCTCACACCCTGCTTCCATCTCTATTACTCCATCCACATGACTAAGGCTCTGAATCATAACCACATGCCAGGGAAGCTCTCTAGCTGGGGGTGGGCAGGGGCAGAGTGTGTGTGTGTGTGTGTCAGGGGTGGCGGATGACCTGAGAGTTTATTCAATGTCATTAAGTTTAAACTTGGGCTCAAGAGTCAACAGTTCTAATCAGCTCCCGAGTGACACCTATGCGGCTCATTTACAATCACTGATGGCCAGGCCAAGCCCCACAGGTATGCACCTGTATAGCGGCCACTTAAGGAGAGGCATGGTTAGTGAAACCAACCATGCAGGACAGCTTCCACAGGCATGCCTAGTACAGTCACCTGTGCAGGACTGGGGAGGGTCCTCAAGATGCCTACTGCCACTTTCTGGTCCTTATTGCATCTTATCTCCCAGCATCCCACCAGTGTTTAGTTGGCCATGTCCCTGCTGCTGCCTATGAAGCTGGCGGCTTTCTGTTTTCCTGCCTTTGATCTAAGTGGTCCTGAAGCCGATGTAGAGGTGACTCAGCCGATCTCTGCTAAGCTGATTTTCAGATCCCTAGTAGACTTTTCTCTTGAGCTAAACTGTTCATCTATCTTTGATTTTCAGAGAATCTCATAACTCTGTGTGTGTGTGCGTGTGTGTGTGTGTGCGTGTGTGTGCGTGTGCGTGTGTGTGTGTGTGTGTGTGCGTGCGTGTGTGTGTGTGTGCGTGTGTGTGCGTGTGTGTGTGTGTGTGCGCGTGTGTGTGTGTGCGTGTGTGTGTGCGTGCGTGTGTGTGTGTGTGCGTGCGTGTGTGTGTGTGTGTGTGTACTAATGTCAATTATTCTCTAGCTCCCCTCCTTAAATTTGGGTAGGAAGATGAACTATGGTCAGAGATCACCATAGCTGCCTTGGAATTAATTATCCCTGCTGTGGCTGCTAGGTAGTCTCTCTGCCTAAGGGACAGAAGATTTCTTCCCTTGCATAATTTCAGTCCTTCTTAGTGCCTGATATGATTTCTAACTCAGTGACAGACGGCCAGAGTGAGTGGCTCAATAAATTTTTATTGAACACCTTGTATGTTCAAAGCCCTCATGAGGACAGTAGTCTGGATTTTCAAGTTGATTATAACTCTGGAGAAAAATAAGTCGGACAAAAGGAGAATCCATTTATATGAAACTGAAATAATGTCCCACTAGCGTTGACCCATAGATGATAATGTGCTCTTACCCATTAGTGATGGCTCCACAGCAGGCAGGGTGGGCAGGCACAGTTTCTCTTGGTTCTCTGAGAACTTCCAAACTCAGCACTGATGTTAGACAAACACAGATGTGGCTCCCACAGAATTTGCAATTGTCCTGAATTGCTCCTTTCGCGCGTCAGACAGTCCTACTCAGTGACTATGTTTACTGGTTGGCATGGAGGAAATGTAAATCACTTAGTTTGCATGTGTACATTACTTTTCTCATAGCTGTGACAAAATGCCTCTCAGAGGTCATTTAGGAAAGATTTATTTGGGGCTCCTGGCTTCAGGGGTGCTATCAATCACCTGGAGAAGGCAATGTCAAGTGATGGTGTCCAGCAGAAGCCTGTGGGTAGGACGGTGAAGAAGCAGATATGCCATGGGCTAAGATGCTCAAAGACCTTTCTTCAGTGACCCAGCCACGTGCCACAGCCTCCCCAGACAACAACCAGCTGCGGGCCACGAGTTCAAATCTAAGAGCCTTCAGGAAACATTTTATATCTAAACTTTATCCGCATGCTTTCCCGCTCTGTAACTCTGACTTCGTAAGCGCCGTGCAGGTGTGCATACTACATCATCTTGAGTGAAGAGTGTAGTTGTCCTGATTTTGCACGCACAGTAACTGACACCTTTAGAGGATGATTGTTGGGTATTACACTCAGTGAGTGGCAGAGCCAGCATTCAGACCCAGGAAGGCTGATTCTGCTCATCATACTTTCTGGAAGCTTATGGAGTTTGTGCATTTAAAGAATGTTTGTTAAAGCATTAGGGTTTTTGTTGTTTTGATGTTGTTTTGATGTTGTTGTTGTTATTGTTTTAATTGTCCCTGGTGAATTTGTGCAATACTTTACTCTTCGGAAGAACTCTAAAATAGTTTAAAAACTAAACACAACTAAATGGCTTTGGGAGCTTGGTTGTAGAAAACTCTTTAATGTGATTCTAAATATTTTAATCTCTTATTAGTTAATGCCATTTTGATTTAATCAAGGGCATCCCCGAAACAATAGAGCAAGAACCATCATTCCATCATTAATGTTTAATGCCAAAGGTTTGTACTAGGAGACTGTTGTGGAAATCTGATCTTCCAGAACACAGTCCCCTAGACTTCTAAGAAGGCTGTTCACACAGAGGCACAAAGTAGCCCTGTGACCAGACATCAGGAATGGTTTTCTCTGAATGCACTAAAACCATCCTTATGTGAAGTGTTTCGCTTATCTTTGAGGTTTGAAAAAATGTCCTTCTTCTCTTGATCTTATTTTGTTTTACAAGAGAATTTTTTTTTTCTTTTTAAAGAGACGCCGTTTCGCTGGTTGTAGTATATTCAGTTTGTTGGGCCAATAGAGAAACCAACTGAAACATTTGGCCTAGTCATCTGGAGTCTGGGCCTTGCCTTGGTGAGTCATTTAACAGCCTCGGGCCTCTGACTCCTTGCTGCAGAAGGGGAAAGTGCGGCTTGCGCTCCCTGCAGGTTGTTACTGCTTCTGAGTCCCTCTAGCTCACTAGCACATGATCTCTTAGGCCTGTTTCACAGAAGCAATGTCCCTTCCCTGTTCCTTAGTCAAACCAGGCCAGTTGCTGTTTTCAAGAAACAAAACAAAAACAAGCAAAGGAAAACAAATCAAGAGCTTAATGACGTGGGAGTGACCTTGCTCCTGCAAACTCCAGTGTCTGATCAGCCAGCATCAGGGATCTGGGTCCTACCACCCCCTCTCTCCCTCTGCCTGAGCTAGAGATGGAATCCAGGACCTTAGCTATGTTAGGCAAGTGCTCTGCCATTGAGTTACCCTGTAACCTTTCTCAACTCACTTTTCCTTCTTTTTTTTTTCAGAAGTAGTTCCGAGCCCTTGTCAGAGTAGGAGGTCCAGGAGCATCCGTTGTGCATGGGTGTCATCCCGACCAATGACTTCACACACTGTCCTTACCCCTCTGGCTCTAGATAGCCAAACCTCCTTTAGTCAAACATATGTGACAGCTTTCAGGTGATAGCTTCTTCAGATTCTTGATAGACAACACAACTATGCTCACATAGATTGGTGACTAATATCACTAAAGTAGCATGACTACTATTTAAAAGTCGTGAATGCAACGAACTCTTATTCTAGCACTTCTTATGACAAATGTAATACAAACTCAGCGTGATAATGTGAATGTGTTTCAAGTCCAGTCAAAATGTTCAAATCTGTGTGTCTAAGTCATGGGAAAGCTTTGACTTCCAAAGTACAGTGAGCTGCAGCAGCTTGGAAGTGGCACTCCCAATGTCAGAGACATGGAAGACATTGGCCCTGTATCCCTGACTTCCCTCACCTCATACTTCAGTCTTTGCAGTCTCCTTTTAGGACACCTGCTATGAGGATCCCTCCCTCAGGGACATCAGCCTCCTGTTCCTATGCATGGCTGTGAGCTTGTACATAAGTGTCACATATCCCAAGCTGACAGAGGGGACCAGGTGATTCTCCCATGCTCACTTCCTAAACAGGCCACAGAGTCTATCGGACACATCACCGGACACCAGTTTATTTAAATGAACTCAGATAAAGCATGCTTATAGCTATAAAATGCATGTCAGAAGGAAGGTTCTAGATGCATGAGAAATGCACAGCTATACCCTGTAGACCACATCAACAGCCCATCAGTTGGGAATCTAACCCTGGCCTAAGCTAGCATTCTGGGCTTGTCTCCCATGATGCCAGCCTCTGGTTAAGGTAAGATTTTTCAAATGACCTGTTCTGGTCACTGAAACCTAGATAAGATTCGCAAGGACAAGAGTTGTTCTTTGTTTTCCTGGTAGAAAAGGACTAAGAAGGGCATCCTTGACCCTGATTCTCCCCTTTGCTGTCTGGACTGTGTGCAGGCCCTAGAATCCCAGTAGTTCTTTGTGAGGAGACAGGGAGGTCTCAAGCACCTGAGAGTGCCCGGGAGCATCCCAGAGCTGCCCGAGAGCATCCCAGAGCTGACTAGGAGCATCGCAGAGCTTTTGGCACTCACATGAACTTTCAGAGTCAGCACCAAGGACTTTTATTATGTAAGAAAACCATAAACCAGTGGTGTCTGCAGAATTCCTTAAGACATTGTGTATGTGTATGCACTACACTTTCATCGTCTTTCTCCTTCTCACAACGACTGATCTTCCTCCTCCCTCCTAGTCCTCCTGCCCCTTTCAAGTGTTGTTTCTTTACAGACCCTATGAAGCTCATGAAGGTTGCTCACAGGAAGGTCGATGAGTGGATATTAACAGGGAAGACATGTTACATGGCAGGTGTGTAGGCGCCTACCAGTGGCTACACCAATGAAGAATCTGTTTTTAGCTTTCCCTAGCAACCATTAATTGTATGTATATAATTCCCAGGAAGGGAAGGGGCCTCACGAACTCCTCTGAGATGCCTTGCTTTTGTTTTGCCTGTCTTAATCTCTCTCTCTCTCTCTCTCAATCCTCATTCTTCTTCTCCCCCTCTTCCTCCTTCTCCTTTTTTTTTAGTTTGTTTTGATTTTCATTTTTCATTTCTTTGTTGTTTTCTGAGAGGGAGAGAGAATGTGGGGAGGATCTAGGAAGAATTGCATAAAAATTAATGTGTGGTGTTTTTTTTTAAAAGAGATTGTTTTTCTGTTCTTATCTTTGAGGATATTAGTCCTGCATCCTCAGGAATGCTTATGAGATTGTAAGAAAAAACCTTTCTTGGAAAGTATATGTATAAAATCATTTCAAAGCAAAAGAATGGAAAATCATTATAGCACTTGAGAATACAATATCCTTTATATGAGAGCTGATATCTGTGCTTTGGATATCAAGGCCCGTAAGCTGAGCCATGACATAGAAAAACATATAGCTGCATAAAATTATTTTAATCTTTTAAAAAAGATTTATTTTATGTAATGAGTGTTTTTGCCTGGATGTATGTACACAAGCCTCTTATGTCCCTTGTGCCCTCTGAGCTGGAGTCACAGACAGATGCAAGACACCATGTACGTGCAGGGAACTGAACCCAGGTCCTCTGCAAGAGCAGCAAGTGCTCTTAACTGCTGAGTCACCTCTCCAGCCCTGCCTTTAATCTTCACTAAATGCTCTGTTTCAGCCCCGTGCTTTTAATACAACAAGGACTCGTCCTTCATTCACTCATGCGTGCATTCATTTGATAAACAGATGTTAACATCTGCCTTGCACATGATGGTGTGCTGCTGTTCTCCCTGAACTTCAACCTCATGGTGTGCTTTACAGTTGGGAGACTTGATTTCTACAAGGTACTTACAGAAATATCAGTGGCTTTCACTAAGTCACCTTTTCCCCACCTCTGCATTCCCTTTTGGAAAATCCTTCTTTATCTCCAGAAGTCAGAGGTTCAAGCCCTCATCACCCAGCTTCCCAAAACAGGTCTGATAAGGAGAACCACTGGTCCGGTGTGTGCAACCAGGTTCTCTCTCCTGGGGAACAGGGATTAAAAAATGCAAGCATCATGAGCTGCTTGTTGGGGGGTGGGGGTGGGGTGGGGAAGGGAGGGTTTGCATTGGAAGACTGAGTGTGCCCCTGAGTGAGGTCATCTGAAATGCTGGAGTCATAGAACCAACGGAATGAGCAGACAAAGCGGGGCACATAGAAAGAGGTCCAGACACAGTGCACAGTGAGAACACGCGTCCATAGACACCCACGGAACCAGATAGTCCTGTCTTCCCAGTGGCCTCCTGATGAGAACTGATATGTAGCTCGGCTGGATGCTGTGAGACACCTTTCACGTCTGTCCAATAACTCTTTTATCACTTGAGCCTTCCTGGCAGGGCTCCACCTCTTTAAGTAAACCTACGCAGCCTAAGAGGAAAATCAAGATCAAAGCTGACAAACCAGGTTTGCACAACAATGCTCCACTTAAGATAATGCAAATGAGCTCCTAATGGGTTATGGAAATGCAATATGAACTGTTAGTTTTCTAGCCAGAAGAGAACAGAGTGAAACTTATAAGTGGACTAAGTTCTTCCCTCTGACTCACGTGGAGAACAAGTCAGCAGCAGTTCCTGTCCTGAGAACATGCAAGCAGGAGTGACCCACGGCCAGTCTTTCAGAGCCTAGAGGGTCTGCACTGCAGGAATATTGGTTTCAAAGGGTTAATGGAAAAATTCTGGCAGCCTCTTCAGTTCGGTCTCCCATAGGTCTAAGGAGATATAGTATAGTATGGGGAGACCAGGTAAGAGGAAAGAAAATTATTTTAAAAGTTACTAAAACAGTAAAAGCCATGGGTAAGAAGGAGGGGAGGAGGGAGCCATCTAGAATACTTCAAGAGGCTGTTGCCATACCCAGAGAGAGGCCAAGTGAAGAACTTCCCTTTGGCCAACAGTGGCTTCTCGTTCTTCAAGATAACCGCAGCTTGAACTGTGGACATTTGGTATTAAGATCTGCAAAGCTCCACCCTCTTTTGTGAAGTACAGGTGTGGTCACGCCAGTAAGAATCTGTTACACAGCTTTCTCAGCTGAGAAGCGGGATGGAGAAGGGAGGCATGCAGAGACACTCTGAGGGAGAGATCCTCACTCAGGTGTCCCTACACAACAGTGATCTTTGGGATGGGAACCTTGGTATACCGGGAAGTACTAAGACTCTGGGAAGAATGAATGCCATTATCTACAAGCCCAGATTCCATCAGACAAAGGTTACACACATTCTTTGCATTTGAGTGCTTTATTATATTGGAATTGCAGTGATATTATTAACATTTGTACAAATGCACAAAATCTTGTCTCTTCTTGCTAGAAAGAGAAGTAAAAATCTGACCTAGTCGAACAGTCTTAATGAACTCATTGTCCACTGGTAACAATAAATGTGTTCACAATGCAACAAAAAGCTAAACAGAAAATTAAACACATTAAAATGCTGCAGCAATATTTACACTTATGACATATGCACCCCCCCTAGGTTTTATTTCTCCTTCCAGTTGGAAGGTGGTTGCTTTACAGACAGACACACAAACACAAAGGCTTTGCTGTTTACAAGGACAAACAACCCCAAGTCCAGAACTTAAAGTGACGGCACCTTTTTTTTTTGGGGGGGGGGGACTTTTTCAGTCAACATTTACTTTACACAGTGCTAAACTTTTTTTCTACTATATTTTTGGACAATTTTTCTACTCCAATTGTCCCACAACATTGTGTTTGAATAGAGCCATGATTTTGGGGCCTTTTCAGAAGATCCCAAGTGTTGTATACTCTCTATGGGGGACATTCCAGGCTTGCTTGCTTATTTATTTATTTATTTATTTATTTATTTATTTATTTATTTATCGCTTAGAGACAGTCCTTAAAGGCAGTTTCTCTGTGAGGCAGATGAGATTAGCAAAGCTCTTGGAAGGGAAGGGGTGGGCAGGTCTTCTTGCCAGAAGCTCCTTGGGGGGGGGGAGGGGTTCCTTTCTCTTAACTCCCTGCCCTGGGGCACCACTACTTTCTCTTGGAATCTTGATTCTCTAAAGGCAGTGTGGGCACTGTAAAGGAGCAAATGAGAATCTACTACACTGACTGTGTGGAAGATTCTAATGATGTATTTAAAGCTAATTTATTCAGGTCCCACATTTTCCACCTTGAGGCAAAATGACTTTATGTTTTAAAAAATTCCTGTAAAGTTCTCAGATATAAACCCCAAGGTAGAACCTTCAATGGCTTAGGAAGAACTTCCTAGGTCCTGTATTCTGATGAGCTAGATCCTTTAACTTGGTTTAAATATAGCAGTTGATTATTGATTCCTTTCTGATGATAGGCTTGGAAAGGCATCAAGAGGACCACTTAATGGTATTAATGTTTGAAAAAATGCTGGCAATTTGGCTTTACCCTCTCTTCAGTTTGCAGTTAAATAGGTTTTTCTTTGTCAAAAAATAGATGATTTATAAGGAAAAAAATATATAAACACTCTTTAAGCAATTTGGCTACAAGCATTATATCACTGAAAAGTTCCACAAGGAATGGCAAGAGACTTTGAGCACATGGACACATTTCTATTGTCACAACACGACGAACGAGGCTGATTTCAAAAGTTCTATGTGTTTTGGTATCAGATGTCTACTTGTAAGTTTATTGCTCCTGTGTTCTCTGATCCGTCCTTAGACTGTAATTATAAAACAGAGGTGCTGTCTTTAATCACCCTACAAGGCAACATTGTATATTTGAGACATGGGAATGGGAGGACAGGGCCACTGTCGATTCAGCAGCCTTACCAAGACTATGGCTAGGAAAACAGTGAAGTGTGCATCGTGGCACACGAGAGGATAAGTCTCCTGGCTTGTTCAGGACACTTTGGTTTGGAGGATGAGATAGAAAACTTAAGTGTAGCTTTGCTGAGACCTCATTGCCTCATTGCATGGTGCAACCATTTTTCAAAACCATGCTAGGAAGAAAGAGATCAAGGGGACAAACCATTTCATGTATTGGCTCTTCTTGGCATTCTTTAGCACGCTTCACAAGGCTGTGAGGACTAGCAATGAGTGTGCACACATAAACTGGGCGTACATGCCCTGGAAGGCTTTTGAAAGGGTGCAGCCGAGAGTCTTCAACAGACAGTTGTAAAGGGCCCAGGCAAGATGAAGGTCAAGGAAAAGGGCATAGGAACAGGAAGGGATCAAAGAGGTAAAGTGCAACTTTAAAATATAAATTATTTTTAAAGGCAGAAAAGAGGTTCTAAATCCCCGCTGTCACATAGGCACGGGTTTATCCCGGGAAGGCGCTTCCCTTTCGCTTCTGATACAATGGGGGTAGGGGTGGGGGTGGGGTGGGGTGGAGCTTAAAAGCTTAAAGCTGCTGCACACAGTTCATTCGCTGTTTGGGAGGGGCCAGGCAGCTCCAGAGAGCTGAGTGGTGCTGGGTGCTCTTGGAGATGGGTGTGCAGTGAAGAGAAGCCAGGAGGAAGGCATTTTATGGGTAAAAGAAAATCCAAAGCCGCTCAGGTTCCCATCACTGATGCCCTTTAGTTGAATTTGCTTTCTAAATGAAAGAGCTTACGTGAAAAAAAAAATGAAAAGAAGAAATACATTTTTTAAAAAAAACTTTCTCAGAAGGTAATTAACTAAGAACTCACAGAGCAGTAAACAAGCCTCAAAAGATGCACAAAGATCTGCGCGCGGGCTTCCAGCAAATGACAAGAAGAGCCACCCAAGACCCTGAAAAAATGGCACCCTAACTAGGGCAGGTTATTAGGGACTAACATTTTCAAGACACATAGAGCCTACAGAAGAATACTGTTCAAATGGAATGTTTAAAATAACATTTATTAATAAATATCTTATACATTCTAAATTAATAGATTCCTGTTCAAATTTTGCTTTGGTCCTTGAATCCCACTGTACATACATACATATATATTTTCTTAGATGGTTTTGCTCAAAAGGAAGGACATCCTATTCTAGCTGAAAGGCTAGTTTTATAGCAGTTACTGGTGCTTAAAAATAAGCCCAGCTAAGGGCTGTTTTGTTTTTTAATTGAAGCTGGTTTATGATTCTAATGGCAAAGTCTAGGCCACTATAATCTGCTTTCCTAGAAGGCAACAGTTACTGGAACATACCCCACTGACACCTCTCTTGGAATACCCACTGCATTTTATTAATTGATTAGACAAGTTCCACGGAGCACTGGCTGAGCAAGTCACGGAGCACTGGCTGAGCAAGATTGGGGAATCTTTATGATACACACCGCAACAGCACACACACTATCGGTCACCCACAGGCTATTTTAATATGGCAACTCGCATATGTTGACATGCGGTAAAGAGATGACGAGGGTCACCAGCACCAGTAGACCATAGCTAACTCCATATCTAGCTTTGAGATTAGAACACTCATCCGGGGCTGGGACTTTGAGTCTGCCTATCCCAGCATCGAAGATTGAGAAAGGTGTTTCTAAGAAGCATTAATGTGCCATGTCTTTTTCCCAGTGAGTGGGGATGTGCACTAAGTTTCCAGCCCTCAGCATGTTAGGCAGGGAGGTACTGGAGAAGTGCCCAGGAGGCTGGCAGGGACTTCAGAAGCAGATCCTGTGATAATGGAGCCACACAGGAGTAAGAGAGGCAGTGTTACTTGAATTTTCTTTCCTTCCTTGGATGGGGGTCCTCTGAAGGCTGTTACCACTGACTCCTGAAAGTCTGTATGGCTGACACTGGTAACTGGATGGGAGAAGACAATGGAAAGGAATTAGAGAGATGCTCTCCTCGAGTCGCTGGTGTGTGGCAGTCAGTGCAAGGGTTGTTTCAGGCAGGCTCTGAGATCTGGTCAAGGATGGACCTTTCTGTGGAATCTTGACTAGGGATAAACCAGGAATTAGATTTTCCCCAGAAGTTTTTCTCGACTGACAGCGAGCTGGCACCCTCACCGACTCTATCCATACTGCAAACAAACACACCTAAAGGGCCTGCCCATAACAAGAAGGCAGTTTATCCTAATTATATGTTGAGAAAGGTTTGCTGTGTGTGGTGGCTTGCCTACTTAGCATAAAAAACAGACATAATTGAGCTATAAATAATGCACATCAGTCAAGCTGTCGAGTCTCTGAATTAAGAAAACCCAGGCAAGTTCTTAACTGCAAAGGCTGTCCCTGGAACGGCTAAGTACTTCAGTTGAGAGGTGGGAAAGACATAAACTGAAAATCATCATTTTAGTGGCGGGTCACTCCCTGGATGTTATATTACTAGTGGATTAAAAATTCATTTCTTCAAGTGCTATACATGCAGGCAGGAGGGAAAGGTCCTGTTTACCCAAAGCAAGTGTCAGATAGAAGCCACAAGCTCTGCCACTCTAGCTTGCCCCTTCTGTTTTGAAGGAAGCAGAGCACCGACCTGATCTAAGGAAGGAATTTTACAGAAAACGACCTTTGATTTCAAACCAGAGCTATGAATGTTGAGTTCTTTCAAATCTAAGACTTACACGTTTCTTAGCAAGCCAGTTAGGTTAAACCATTTTGTTACTGCTGGAATTAAGGGAAAACAAAACAAAACAAAACAATATTAACTCAGTATTTAAAATACTTGAAAATACTTTCCTAAAATACAATAGAAATTTCTGTTTGCTCCATCTTCTTTCTTCCCTTTTCATTTTTCTTTTCCCTCTTTTTATTTTTTTTTAATTTCTTTTTGATTCTTAGGCCATATATTCTTATGCTTTACTGAATAGCCAAACATGTCTCTCAAAAAGCACAGCATACATGAAAAATTATTGATAAATATTGATTTTTTTAAAAGTAAGTTATTAGATAAAACTGAAACTAGTTATAAAAGTCATGCTCAGAGCCCTCATATTTTCTTTTTTTTCCTCTAAAATAGAATTTTTTTAAACTATAGTGAGCGAAGAAGTGCATCCTTCCTTTACAGAACTCTTATAAAAGTGATGGCTTTTGTAAAATACTGTTCTTTTAAAACCTATACTGTTCATAAACACACACACACTCACACACATACACTCAGGCACACACACCCATGTGCACACACACACATAGGTTAGGAGGTGAATTATTTGGGCAGAGATGAAACACCAGCATATGCCCAGACTGCTAGTGAGAAACATTAGCCCCTATTATTTGTGAAACACGATAGTAAAACACCAGCAGAGTAGAATGGCTTGTTTCAAGGAGGCACAACTGTGGTTTGGGTTTGATCTGCTTTCCGTAATGGGCAAGTCCGTGGACATTGCTGAAAATATAAATCAGAACTATTCAGATGAGCGCACCAGCCTGGCCACCTCCATGGGACTCGGTCAGCAGCCAAGGAATCTGAGTGTTCTGGCAGACTGCGAGTACCCTGAGAAACGCTGGCCTGGCCTCGCTTTCTCTCTGTTTCTCCAAGAGTGAGTTTGCTTTTGCCCACCAGAACAGCAGAGCTGGTTCCCTAGGCTTAAGAAAAATAATAATAATAAATCTTAGGTTATTAGCAGCTGATGATTGAACAATGTAATCTGTGTAGTGAACAGAGCCCTTCTGAACTATTATATAGTGCATGGATTTTTTTACATTATAGACAGGCCATAGAAGCGAGCTGTAATTCGAGGGTGTGATGTTAGAGCCCACATCCTTATTTGAATTTTCACAGTTGGAGCTTACGAAGTCCCTTTCCCTAGTGTCTCCACAGCTGGCATTCAACAGTGCTTCACCTATAACCAAACCACCTTTTATTTGCTCTGGTTATTAAAAACATTAAATCAGGCACATTAAACATCTCCTGGTTGCTATTTTGTGAAAGGCAAAAATTGAATGAACTCCAGCTGTGGGTTAAATGTGGCTAGGTCCACAGTTCCCAGATTTGCCTTTTCTTGTCTTTAAACATTATTTTCTCTTTTTACATGCAAAGCTAAAGGGGAGAAAAGGAAACAGAAGAAAAGTCAAAACAAAGAGTAAGCAAGGGATCCGGGGAAAGGAAAATGAGATGGATATTGGACATCTGCGAAAGTAGAAAAAAGAGAGGAAGGAGGGGGCCTGAGATGCTTGGTGGCTTTCATGGGATATGGATGGACCATAATTTATTTTTTTCTAGCAAGAGAAAAAAATTATTCAGGAAGGCCCATGTGTTTATCTGAGATTCTGGTGACATCACAGCACAAACTCAACATGAGTTATGACATCATGAGCTTTCCCACCCAGTTACTGTGTGGATCCATCTCGCTTGACATCTAAGCATACCTCATTTTGGCTAAAAGCTGTAGTTGAACAAGATTCATTGTTCCAGGCAAAGGGTTGGGCTGGTAAGAATGAAACCATGGCTATATACAGGAAAGGTTCCGTTTATAAACAAGAAACTGGTACCAGAAAATCGCAGAGAAGCACCAGCGTGCTCCCCAAGCTGATAGATATTCATTGCATATCTCCCTTTTTTTTCTTATATAACTAAGTATAAAAGACAACATTTCCATAATAACTATAAAAATGAAAGCCAGTCTTTGAAGGGCTGAGGCGTCTTCCAGGTCTGAGATAATTCTAAAAAAAAAAAAAAAAAAAAAATGCCCCTTTGAGAAAGGATGTACGGCATGCTACAGCTCTTCTCAAAGACCAGGTTTGACCGATGCCTTTTAAAGAATAGGATTCAGGTCTGTTCTGTGAGTTGTGAGCTGACTGAGGGTGGAGCTCCCCACGACCTCGCTGACCGATGAGGATGTAGTGATGGTGTTGTGTTGGATAACTTGCTGCTGAGAGCATGCTGGCACAGGGCTCGCAGGAGGGCTGCTCTCTGGACCTAGGAGGAAACACAGACACACATACACAAATATAGCTCTTTCTTGGGGGAGCTCCACAGGAATAGGTAGAAATGCTATTAGACATTAAACTGCGTATGGAGGAGCTTCATACATTTCCTTCTGGAAGGGAAGGCCAAAGCTTCATTTTAAACTGAGGTCGCCAAGCTAAGCCTCCCAGGCTCATAGCTATGGGAAAAGCCAGACTTTCCCCATCAGTAAGATGACCCCCGTAAAATGTGTTTGATCAAGCCTTGGGGGGTGTGAATTCCCCCGTCTTATATTTTCAGGTAGCCATTCGTATTATTAAATGTGGAAAAATACTCACATGTGGTGGGAGAATCTGTGTTGCTCAATCTAAAAAATTATTTGAAAACAAATTCACCTTCAGCCATGATTCATTGTTCCTCCTGCCTTCCCTGATTCACCTAGCATTTAGTCTACTGCCATTGTAAGTACAGAAAGTGGAGCCAGAGAGGAAGGGACCCCCACACGGTTTGCTGAAAACAGGGTGGGGGGGGGAAGCCCAGGAGCTTTGCAGCCTGGTGAGCAACATGCAGCATCTCCTGAGAAACTAGAGGCAAGTGATACACCCAGAGATGTCTCTCAACTCCCAGGAGGATCCTCTCAGGAGGATGAACAGGCCTCTAGTAACTGGACCCCTACAGACTCATTTCTGGCTACAAAGCAGGAATTTGGTAATGTGCTGCCAGGGAGAGTAAGGCCAGACCTTAGTGTGGGGGGGGGGAGGGGTGCTGGGCATGGTTTTGGAAAGAGGTCAGGAAAGATGGCTCCCCCTGGCAGAAGCATCTATAATCTCTTAGTCATTCCCAAGTATCTGTCTGGGTGTGCAGCCTGTGCTGTATTTTTCCCTTATAATAAAAATTCAGGGCAAAATGAGAGGCGAGTTTTCTTCTAAGGAATAAAAACGTGACTTACTTAAATACCCTTGGGATTCTTTCTGCATGGCTGTTATCGGACAGTCTTTATGTGTTAACAACAACTGCTTCAGCTGGGCCACCTCATTTTTCAACATGGACACTTCATTCTGGGAAGACATAGTAACATTTTGTTGAGAAGACCAAAGAATTAGCAAGCACAAAGTCCCATCATCTGCTTTCAACCGCAGAGTTATCAAGCTTTACTACTGACTGTGTTCAAATGACATTCAGAACGTTACTTAGAGGGATTGATCCGAATTCTGTAGTTTCCCTTCCATTTGGCCCTCTTATTGTATGGGTCTTTTGAAGAGACCAAAGTTTAACTCAAGAACTGAACCCCTACATAAAAAGCAGACCATACCCTTTAAGTGACGGGCTCTGGAACCAGATTATATAGCTGAGCTCCCCATGCTGCACTGACCATGTGACATGAGATAGATGTGGCCATGTATTATCTAACATGATTAGGTTAACCTTCACCAACCTCATTTATAGCATTTAGAAGATGGAGTTAGAAATGGTACAATGTACAGTGAAGTTGGTGACACCCACGGTACAAACGTACATAAGTAGACATCGTCTAGAGAAGAAAATTCCTAGAAGTCTAGAAGTTACTTGAAAAAATGAAGCTGTTTCTTTAATGAATATCTCCCACTTGCAAATGCATTTGGAACACTGGATAAACTGCACCCCGAATAGCATTGCTAATAAAGTAACAAATGTCTCATCTGCAAAAGCTTTCCCCATTATCCTTCAAACCACAAAATAATGATAATAGTGAGAAATTCTCCTAAAGATGAATAAATCACTTAATGGTACAGGAAAATGCTCTTAAATCTGCGAGCATTCAGGAAGGCAAACAGTACCTCCCACTTCCCAGCCAGGATGATTGATAGGTAGCCAGCCATGGTTTGAAGTGACTTTTGGCAAGTAAGGACAACTTTATTTTACAGGGAAATTCACATCAGCCTCCAACCAACTCCTCTTTGAACTTTAACTGAATTATGTTGTTTAAATAACATTCTTTGTTTCCCCACACCAAGTTCTCCTATTTTTAAAATAGTATGTATAAGAGAAATTCACCTTTAGAACATTACATATCTTTAAGTATATGTTTAAAAATAAAATAAAACTGCTCAAGCTGAAACAGTGAATTGTTGTGTGTGTGTGTGTGTGTATGTTTGTGCATGCACACAGCAAGGTGAAATGTCCGGCTACTTGCATACGTTAGCACTGAAACCTTTCTGAACACACCATTCCGGATACCCTAGCAAAACTGGCAGTTACAGATGATGTAGACAATGCAACTTAGAAACCATTACGGAGAACCTACACTTTCTCTACTGTGGCCCAGAAAACAATAAGCAAAGTATAAAAGCCAAACTTGGGGGTTGGTGAGATGGCTCAGTGGGTAAAAGTGCTTGCTACCGAGGCTGATGCCTGGAGTTCAATCCACATGGTGGAAGGAGAATCCACATGGTGGAAGGAGAGATCAACTTATAGATGTTATCCTCGGATTTCAATGTGTGTGACAAAGCACATGCAAATGCCCCCATAACCAACCAACCAACCAACCAACCAACCAACCAATCAACAAACAAACAAGCAAAGTATCGTAGTTTTAAAATTAACAAACAAAACCAAACTGGATTATTTTGCTTTCTTAACACGTTTTGAATTGAAAACCAATCTTTTTTGAGATCTAGTGGTTGTTTTGGAGATGGGTTCCATTTCTCCCTTACTGTGTCCTGGGCAGTGGCTGTGTCTTGGTAGCACTTGCACTCCTGCCAGGGTGTGTTGATGGGCTATCCTTTGAAACACTGGTAATGCTATTCATTAGCTGTCCACCATTAGTGGGAGCACATCCAAACTCTTTCACAATACACGTTTGCTTCTACAAAGTAATTTTACTATAAAACAGCATAAACTTTCATGCTTATCAATAAAGCACTATCAAAGTATATGAGAACATTATTTTGTCCACAAATAGCAAAATACTTTGCTGATAAACCAATAAGCTGCAAGCAGAGAAACGAAGTAAGGTCTTGAGTGGTGTAAAGTTTTGTTAAGGATGTAAGAATCAGGACTGGAGAGATGGCTTGGGAGTTAACAGCACTTTCTGTTCTTGCAGAGGACCTGATTTGGGCTCCCAACACCGACATAGCTCACAACCATCTATAACTTTAGTTCCAGAGGATGTAGCAATGTCCTCTGCCGTCTTCGTGGGAACTAGGTATGTACATAGTGCATATACATGCATGTAGGGAAAACATTCATATATATGAAATATATATGTGAAATATATATGAAATATATATACATACATATATATACACACACAATCTAAAAATATGCAGTGCTTTAAAAACAGACCATCTGCATATACTTCTGACATTAGTAATAAATTGTGTTATCAGGTCATGTCATGGTTCAGAGGTGAATACCAGTTAATAACATTAACAGAGAGGAGCAAGCAGTCCCTGAGTTCAATACACATTACTCGGATGCAACAGGGAAGGAGGAACAACCTAATCGCCTTGAAATTCATGCACAGGAAGTTCACAGGAAAGAAGAGAAGCAGCTTGCTCCTAGGGTTGAGAATAATCATGAGGGCTGAAGGCATAGCCCAGTGGTACAGTGCTTGCCTGATATGGGCAAGGGCCTGAGCTGTGTCCCCAGAACTACAAACCAAACTAAATGACACCACTACCAATGACAGCAGTTGGGGCTGACTTTCCAGATCATTCCACTGAAGTCCAAAATGAGAAGGCTCGGCTAGTTTAGTTCCTCACAGTAAGACAAGCTTCGCAGTCTATAAAGACTGTGTGCTGCCTTTCTATTGGGCTCTAGTCACCTAGCAATCAAATGAAGGAGCTGATCATGGACTTTTTTTGGTCAGTGAACTGCCCTGGACATTCTCACAGGTGCTTGCTTATACTCCAGGCCTTGTGTCTCATGAGGAAGCCAACTCCAGCATCTCTTGTATGACCAGATCTTACCAGTACAAGTCACAGTGCATGAACCACAGTTTCATTTCAGAGAGAACAAAACCTGTCGTCCACATCTGCACTCGTGTTGAGAAAGAGATTCCAAAACCTTCTTGGATGTCACAAGGAAGGGCCCTTAACTTGAGAAAGGTCAAGAACTGATGGCGTAGAGAAAGGGGCTAAGATGGGAGCCTCTGCACAGACATGGCATCTGAGGACTCCAGATTCAAAGAAGACAGAAGCAAGAAATACACCAACAGCAGGCTAGGCGTCTAGTAGGAACCTTTTGGAGGTGAGAGGACTAGAACCACCTTGAATTCGTTTTCGTAAGAGAAAAACCAGATAGAGAATATTTCAAAAGATGCACGAGACGAGTCAGATTTGGCCTGGAAGTTCAGCAGGGAAATAAAAGCCCGAACTGTGGGAAGAAATCTCTCACTTTATCAATGGAGGAAAAATTCACCTTTGTTGGTTGTAACACCACATCTAGTCTAGGTGCTCAGAGACAGCTTTTTAAAAAGTATAAATAATAGACACACACTCTTTGACTGAAGTCAATCCTTTCCTTTCTCAGCTGTGGAGTGATTTGGGGGTTGCTGTTCTTAAAGCAGTTAGCTATTTAGATAATGATGGTAAGAGAGGGACCCTGTCACACTGATGTGTTTTCAAACCCATAAATCTGCCTGGGGATGAAGTAGGGATTGCATGGAGGTGTTCCACACTGTGACAGCATCCTTTAAACAGCACGTTCAGTATCCCCTGGCAGGCACATTTACAGCTTGGGGCTTTGATGATGTCGTTTAGTTATATGACAAATCCACAATCCTTTTTTTTTTTTTTTTTTGGTATAAGCTGGAGTTTGTGCCAAAAACATAATTATCACAAAGGGCCCAGAATCCCACCCCCTTTTTCAGATTAGCCGAGGGCAGGTTTGGTCCCTCAGAAACAAAGGACTTTCAATTTGTCAAGCAACAGTTTCCATCTGGCCCGCTCCCCTGCCAAGTCCCAGACCTGGGTTCGTGTGTCTAAAATTTCAGCATCAACTTAGACCATGTGTCTTTGCACTAAAAAGGAAAAGCAATTACTTTAGTGGGTGACCAGATGATTTCCATATCCCCACTGAATGCAAGCAACCTAGGAGCGCCACATGGGCAGGGATCTGCCACTGCAGCAGAAGGAGACAGACTCCTTTGGTTCACTTGTGTCAGAATGAAAGATGTCAAAGCTGTGGCTTAGGGCACAGGCGATTTGCCCAAGTCCCTGGTCTGATACTTATTGGTTGTTTGGCATTGGGGTTGACTCCTTATCTCTCCAAGCCTAAGTTTCTCCATATTGCAAAATGTCAGATTGGGCATTTTCTAAATTTCTCTAAATCCTATTCCTATGATGAGTTCTTGGGCAGAAATTTACTGTGAAGCTAAGACTGAGGTCTGCCTTTTATTTTTCTGGGTCTTGTTTTCCCAATGAGAAGCTCTGCAGAAGCCTAGCTATAAGATTCTATTCTGGAAAACAACTCAAAAGTGGCAGCTGGCCACGCAGACTTCGGAGATTCCATTTGGCTGGGGCTTGTTTGCTTAGCGCCTTCTATTTCTGTTTACTTAAAATTTGGCTCATGGAACCAGTCTCAAGAAAGACACCTTTTTCTTTTGGCATCGAGAGGAAAAGGGTCACTCAAAGGTAGCTGAGACTGTGCTATCCTCTCCTGCATCACAAGGCATGGTCCACAGTACACAATATAACAGATACCATGGGACTGCTGTGCCCTCTGGTGCCTCTGTAACAAGCAGTGGCTGAAAACATCAGTAAGTGGGGTCTTCCCCTGCCCCTTTCTCTGCATAGCTTTTGTAGCCAAAAGATACCAGTGTCTACTGCTAAGGCTAAGGTTTTTTTTTATCCAGTTTTTAAGACTTAGTACCTCTTTTTCTTGGATGTCTTAGCTCTAAAATATTAAGCACACACACACACACACACACACACACACACACACACACACACACACAGTGAATTAGTGTCTAGTAAAGGGTAAATGTACTTTGTATGTTTCTTGAAAGCAGTCATAAATAAGGGTATGTCAAGGCACAGGCACATCTGACCTTAAACTCAAGGGCATCTTTCTGTGTGGCTCTGCTACGACTCTTCTCAGAGAAGATCCTGGAGTAAATCTGTAGGGACTCATTTTAATTCACCCTGATTTAACGTTTTGTGTCTGACCTGTGTCTGCTGGCTGTTCACGGCTCTGCTTTAAAGAACTTGCACTCAACCAGAGATGATGTTTGCACTACCCACATGCTCTGCTCCAACCAGGGGACAAGTGGCAGTGTCTGGAGACTCTGTGGTTGTCACAACTAAGGGAGGGGTTTCCTCCTGATGCTAATATGTAAAAGCCAAAGATTCTGTGACATAGAGTTTCATAGGGTGTAACAAAGATTCCCAGAGTCAGTAGGGCCTAAATTGGAAACCCCAACAGGTTTCCACCATCCTCCTGTGGGCCTCAGAACAGTCAGAATTTCCTACTTCAATCATTGCTCAGCCAATGTCCCAATGTGTGCTGGGTCCGTGCAGACCGCAGTCTTCACTTTTTAACATGCATGCATAACACACTTCAATTCTTTAAAAAATGTGTTTATATGTATGTGTGTCTGTGTGAATGTATGTCGTGCGTGCAAGGTACCCATAGAGGCTAGAAGAGGGTGTTAGATGCCCTGGAACTGCAGGCACGGGCAGACATGAACCCCTTTCTATGGATGCTGGGAACCAAACAGGTCCTCTGTAAGGGCAGCAAGTGCTCTTAACTGCTAAGCCATTTCTCCATCCCCCAATAACACTGTAAACACATGTCAAAGAGAAAATGTATCCATGAATGCTAAAATGCTTACATGCACTCCTGTTAAAGGTTTTTCATGGCCGCCTCTGCCCTGTCTGAGGACGGCAGTAGCTTTCAAAGTGTTTAGCTCCAGACACTACTTTGTGGTTTGACTCTGCAATCAAAGCCTTACCAAGTTGGTCGGGCATCCAGTCTTTGGACACTCTAGACACAGGGAATCATTCAATGATTCAAAGAGTTCAGGTCCACTGCTAGAACAGGGAATAGCCAACAGGGAGGCGAAATAGTGAGACATTGTCTCAAAACTATGTCACAAACCAGTATATGAGCTTATTTTTATGTAAGCTGAATACTTTCTAACGTTATCTTGTCTATCACAAGCAGGGTGATAAATTTAGGTAGGGGGATGGGGGAAGATGAATGCCTGTAAGTTATGGACTTTAGTTCACAGTTACTCTAATCTTCCTTTGTATGCTTTTGATTTGTACACTGGATGCCATAAATCTTGTCTGTTTAACGTAACTCACAACGCAAAGACATCTCAAGTGCCCCCTTTGAAAGGGTGCATAGATGGCGAGGGATGTAGCTCAGGTGGCAAAGTGCTTGCCTAGCATTAGGGAAGCCATGTTCCCCAGCACCACATAGAACTGAGCACTGATGTCATATGCCTTCATTGCCCACACTCTCCAACTAGAGGCAAGGGCTTCAGAGGAGCAAAGTCATCCTTAGATGCATAGTAAGTTCAAAGCCAGTGGGGTTACACCCTGTCTAAAATAAAATAAAATAAAATAAAATAAAATAAAATAAAATAAGATAAAATAATCTTCAGTAACTATTCTGAGACCAGCCTGGAGATACTATCAGTTTCTAAGGTGTACAGTTTTTCTATTTGGGTGTCACCTTCCACCTTCCTTATACCCATAGCTCAGTTCTGAGAAGAGCTGGCTCAATTTCATTGGCATTTTCTTGGGAGAACCTTCCTGATGTTAGGAAAAAACAACAAACAAACACTTTGAACGACATCACTGGTGAGCCTGGAGTTCTCCAGAGAAACCCAGCACATTAGTTCCAATCCTCTCTGCCCAGGACAATCCCAGAAACAGCTTCCTTAAAGATGTTCCTAGCTAAGCCACCCCTGGAAAGCAAAAATCACACAAGATTCCAATGTCGCTGAGGTTGAAATGAAGAGGGAAATAGGTATTTACTTTTTAGAGCAAACAAACCCGACACAACGCCAAGACATAAAATATTTTTCTGTTAAAAATAAAAATACAGACCATTGGGTGTATGCCTGGTGCCCACACTAGATGGCTTCCAGATGAAGAGCCTCCTCTGGACCATGCTAAGTGCCGAGTGGACATAGGTTCACATCTTACCTCCAACTCTGTAAAGTTGGTCCCTAATTATAGATGAGGAAACAGAGAGCCAGACTGCTTAAACACAGCCAGAAGCCACCAAAGCAAGGCACAAAGCCCTGCTTCTGTGCTTGGCCCCATGCATCCTTCATCTCTTGTGGGAGGACTGATGGTACTGAACTACTTAATGATGCTGGATGAGAGGGCCTGGGTTCCTCTGAGGCCAGGTGTGTGGTAGGATGCATGGGTCAACAAGCCTCAGGGCAGGAAACGCCAGCTGTGATGAGGCCGGGGAAGGGATGGGGGCCGCACCTGAAGCTGCATGTTTGTCTGGGTGAGCTCTTCAGCTTTCTTTTCCAGTGACATCACCCAGACCTTCCTCTTCTGTCTGCAGCGGGTGGCGGCGGCCCGGTTCCTTTCCAGAAATTTCCTCCGCCTCTCATCTGGGTCCTCATCCACCACCCTTCGCCGGCGTCCCCCTGTGGGCTGGGGCGGTTGTATTGTCTGGGTTGGCTGCATCTGTTGTGTAGCTGGTGAAACCTGAGGGGAAGGAGAGGGAGGAAGTGATGGGGACAGCGAAGGACATTTTGGGTAAGGAAGACTCCCAAGCCAGGGTTACAAGAGCAAAGCTCAGGAAGCCAGTTGCGTTTTAGTAAGCAAGGGAAACTTGTTCTCAGGGGATGAGACTAGCAATGAAATCACACTTGTGAGAGCAAGAGACCTTGAGTTGCAATCCATGTACTTGGGCTTGATGATACAAGCAGGCGATTTTTTCCCCTGCAGGACATTTGGAGAATCCTAGTGGTGGTGCTGTGTGTGTGTATGTTGGGGTGGGTGTGGGGCATTTGTTTCTTCTTCAGGTAATAAAAAAATGTTTTATTTAAGATGCTTTAAAGAGCATTAATTTGGCAGTGGATGGCTACTGGGTTGAAACAGGTAAGGTCAAGGTTAATGGGATGATATTTTTGTTTTGTTTTTGTTTTTCACAGAAAAAAAAAAAACCCTGTATCGTGGGTTGTGGGCTCTGTTAATTCCAAATGTTTTTAAAAATCACCTCAGTGGAACACACCCGTGGGACACTGCCACCCCTGGACTCTTCCAGAAGAGCCTTGCACATTCAGAAGGCAGCTGGGGTCCTCTTTCCTGTTCCCTCTACAGACTGCAAATGGGTGTGGTCTGCACTGTCCTCGGGGCTCTGACTAAGGAGGAGGGAGTCTCCGGAGAGTGTCTTTGTGACTGTGGGCCGGGCCTTGGACAGTTGGCAAGTGTTGCCAGCAATCCTCTCTGTTACACACAGTATCTGTGAGGCAGAGAGGACAGGTTGCCCAACACACATCTACATTATAAGGAAATCCTAGGAGGTCACATACTTTATTAATAAGGTTTTACTAAGCCTGTAGACTCCTTGTAAGGCCTATGTGGGACTCCACAACACAGAAAACGTAGAGATCCTCACAGAGCCAGCTTTATTTCCCTCTAAGAGGCAGACACATGGTCCCTTGTGAAATTTCTATGACTCCCTCTTTATATGTCTGGATACCTAATGCTCCCGCTAATGCCCTTCACTCCTGCCCCGTCTCCTGTCTCTCAGTCACCCAGGTTTATGGTTTAATACCTATAAAGCTGTTTTACAAGAGACATTTAACCTACAGAAATAACAGGGGAAAAGTTTGCAAAAGCTAAGATCAAACCCCCTTTCTAGCACATTCAAACACCATGATTGAAATCAATCAGAATGACTGTAATGGCACCAATAGTGGCTTCGAGTTGACGTCAGTTGAATGATGATGATATATTTTAGTCCTAAACTCTTGTCAAACCTTCTATGACTAACTGCAAAAAGAATCGGGCTCGGGAGGTCGGTCGGACTGCATCTCAGTAATTTTATCTAAAGCAAGGACGTTTTCTGAAACTCTTTATTGACAATTCCTTTCCGCCCAATCACAGAGGGATAGCAAAATAAATTAATTTTCTAAGGTCTTACTCACTGGGGTGGCTGGTGATGACATAATCTTTGCCATTGGCCAAGATGTAGCAAACTTGCATTTCAGATGCTAACCCCTGAGCCAACTCCTGCAGAACCAGACAACAGGAGCTTTTGACACAATGCTGTTTTCACGTCTTCTTTTTGGGGGAGATCTCTTGCTACCAGTTCTATACAAGATGAGTTTAAGCCCAACTGGGTTTTATTATTTACAGCAAGGACCTCTGAATGCCATGTTCTCCTTTCCTAACTTCAATCCACCTTACACTCAGTCACCTTTCCTGTTTCTTTTCCCTGTGTGCTGAGAGTGAGTCCAGGCCCAGTGCTAGGTCCAGGGCTTGGGCTAGGGGAGCAAAGGCTAAGAAATATTGCCTGTGACCATCAAGCGTCACCAGGATTCTGAACTCACACCTAAATTATGTAGGAAAATCACAGGAAGCTGGCAGAATTTGAAGCTACAACCTAAAACTAGAACCTGTATCCCTGGTAATTGCCGTGACTTTTACATACAAGGTAGAAGTCTCTTGGCGGGATTTGTTTTGCACATTTTGATAAAAAGTAAATGAATGGCAATTTGAAGAAGACAGAATTTGTTCCAAGTTATCTTAGACTCTCAGAATTAGAAGGACCTTCTGAGATCTCTATATCTCCTGCTCAGAAAACTTTATAGGATCTTGTCAGTAATCAGTCATGTGCATAGAGCCTGAGCGTGGTAATTTAGAGTGCTGACTAAATGATCAGCAGATATGGAGTCCAGAATAAGATTTAAAAAAGAAAATCTAGGTGTAGCTAATTATATTTGCAATTAGCTAATTACATATACAATTGGGCACTTACTGACTTGAAACAGGGCAATTGGCTAATTGGCACTTAGCTAGTGAATGCCTTTCATATTTATAAAACTGTTAACTGGTCTGAAAGAACTTGCCCAGAAAGGTGCCCAAACCTTGATGTCCTATGCGTCAGTAATGAACTCAAAGTGAAAGGACTGCCTTTGAGGTGGCTTTGCATTCTCCTTTTTGATGCATGTCCCAGTACAACAGCTGATTAAAATGTGAATAAAAATATCCCCAGGGCAACGTTTTATTTCTGAATTACTTGCTAAACTTCTTTCAAATTGTTTGAGTTTAGAATTGATCCTGGCTAGCATGTTTTAAAAACCTTTACAGACCCTTGGTGATTTCATATTCACGAAGGCCTATACATTTAATCAATCGGTATTACTACTTTGCTGATTGGAAATGCTGAGGGTTAATCTATCCCTCTGTTCACAGTCACCAAAGTCAGTCTAGAAAAGAACTGGTTTTTACTGCATAGCTCAACTCCTCTTGCTGGGTAGAGTGCCACTGAGGATCTTTGCAAAGGTAAATTAATCTAAGGGACAGGTTTGGCTGCCTGTGGCTGTCCTCACCTCTGTGCTCTTTCCTTACCTCGTTTGTTAGGGCAGGGAACTCTAGAGCTCAAAGCATCACTTGGTCTCAGAGCTTGGCTCCAGAGGCAGAAAGCAAAGGAGAGCGCTAATAAGCACTCCTTGGCAGACCTTAGCTTCCGACCCAGCGGGTTGGGGCTAGACAGTAGGATCTGGGTGGAGAGGACGAGTGAAAGTCATCTTGCTCGAAGCCCCAAAGTGACCAGGGCTCACCACACTCTTGGACATATCCTCCATCTACTTAGGAAAACCCATCCTGTCCAGGGCCTTGCTTGTCTTCTTAGTCTGGGTGACATAATGTCTGCTTGGTCCTCCACTCTCTCTAAGTGCACTCCGCATGCCTGTTCTCTTCCTGGCTAGCCATGGTGACTCTCTACCCCTGGGATTTGACCTTTCTCTTGGTCTGGTCATCTGCAGAGCTTGGCTGCCTCTCTGCCTCCCCCAAGATGCTGCACACTCAGGGATGCGTCAGCTCTCACCATCACTCCAGCACCTTGGGCCCTTCCCTTGCACTCCTTGAAGACCTTCATCTGCTGGGACTGATCCTCTTCAGCTTCTTAGCTCTCAGTTCAACTGTTCACATCTTTCATCATGAGCTCAAGTTTCTCTTAATCCTCCTATCAGTATTATCTATTTCTTAGGACAAACTTTATGACATGCCTGCAAAAATATAGGTTTTGGAGAGCTTACAGTTTTCATTTGCTCCTAGCGATTGAAGCTGAAATTTTCTTCTATTGTTTATAGAACCTATGAGCCAATCCTGTCTTACAGTTCACAATCACCTCCTAGGAAATGCACAGAGCTCCCCTAGAATGTCCCTAGGCTTATTAAACAAGGTAGCAACAGATGACTGCAGAGTTAGTGCTTTATCCATTAACAAGGCCAGGAGGAAGAAAGAGATGCAGGTGAAAGTCTACCTGTGCTTGGTTGCCGGTGTGCAGGGGTGGGTGTGGCGAGGTCTGGTGGTGCGCCGGGTGTGCGTGAAGGTGGGAATGGGAGTGGTGGTGCGGGTGGTTCTGCTGGTGGTGAGGCTGTGGGTGGGGATGGTGTGTGGGGTGCTGGTGCTGGTGTGGATAGGGGTGGTGGGGCGGCAGTGTCTGGTGCTGATGCGGGTGTGAGTGCAGGTGGTGGTGCGGTGTCTGGTCTTGCCGAGAGCCCATCATCTCCATCATGTGTCCGATGGTGCTCATGTTCCCGTTCGACATGGCGGCAGGATGGTGAGTCAGCGCAGCCTTCAGTCTCTGAAACAGAATAAAGGAAGGGGAAGCTGAGGTCACTCACATACACAGTGGGGATGGATATGGAAGCCAAAGGACTCACACTTTCGGTTCTCTAGTATTTTTGGTACTATTGTTACAGCAGCTATTGTGAGTGCATAGCTTTATAGAGTTTCACTTTGTTTTAAGTGTATTGTGATGGGTAGGGGGATCACTGTTGGTTCTGTTAACTGTTGTAGTAAACACACAGGATATCCTATCAAGATTTACTGAAAGGTATTTCCTGTGCTACTGTCGCTCATCATGGCCTATTGATAGCAAAATGTAAGAACTAACCCAATGAAACCATTTAATATACTGATGCATGAGTTGGAGGGTTCTGGCCCTCACCTGTGTGCAGGGACATCTTGTCTGCTACAAGATTTCTTAGACGCAAGGAAGAGATCGCATTCAATTTTAGCATGCAGGAAAATAACTAATATTATTTTTGGAGTTCGAGTCAGCCTTAGCAATCCAAAGGTAATGTGAAAATCTTTTGCATTACCACGGCATTCCCATGACCCTACTGAAAATTGTCTTTTTTTTTTCTCACACAGTCAGCTTCTTCTAACTTCATGTATGAAGTGAGGGAAGAAGAATGAGTTGTGGTATTCACACGCTGTGATGGCCAAGTTGACAGGCCAGTACATGTCCACTGACTGAGAAACTCTGCTCATTACGAAACAGGCATGCATAGGAATAGCTTCCACCTGAACCTAGAGCAGAGGCAAGCCCGTGTTATCAGACAGATTCTCCACCACTGTGAACTTCAGTCTCTCGGTTCAGCCACCCTAATGCCCAAGCAGCTGTGTAGGATGTGCAAGGGAGCCTGCTCTTCTGCCCAGCAGCTTCATTTACAGCCAGGAAATTGGCATTTCATGTAATACAACATAAAATGTTAGATACTTTGCTCTTTCTCCTTTTCCCTTCCTTTCCCTTCCTTTCCCTTCCTTTCCTTTCCTTTCCTTTCCCTTCCCTTCCCTTCCCTTCCCTTCCCTTCCCTTCCCTTCCCTTCCCTTCCCTTCCCTTCCCTTCCCTTCCCTTCCCTTCCCTTCCCTTCCCTTCTCTTCACTTCCCTTCCTCCCTCTCTCTGTCCTTCCTTCCTTCCTTCCTTCCTTCCTTCCTCTCTCTCTCCTTCCTTCCTTCCTCTCTCTCTCCCTCCTTCCTTCCTTCCCCTCTCTCTTTCCTTCCTTCCTTCCTTCCTTCCTCTCTCTCTCCTTCCTTCCTTCCTTCCTTCCTTCCTTCCTTCCTTCCTTCCTTCCTTCCTCTCTCTCTCTCTCTTTCCTTCCTTCCTTCTTTCCTTCCTTCCTTCCTTCCTTCCTTCCTTCCTTCCTTCCTCTCTCTCTCTCTCTTTCCTTTCTTCCTTCCTTCCTTATTTCTCTTAACCCAATCACTTAAATTATCAAAGGCATTCCTAGCTTACAACATACAAAGTTAGGCCACAATGTTGGACTTGGCCCATCAGTCAGTGACAGTATTAACCCTGTTCCTTCCACCTTGTGTTCTGTGTGGGAAGTTATCCTAATTCTGATGGCCCCTGGTGTGCTAAAAAACACTGTGCAATGTAGTTACTCCTTGGAAATGTACCCTAGGAGGACATGAGAGCCTCCTTGGCAAGCTCACTTGTATTGGCTCTATGAAGACTAGTGGGCTCAAGTTCTCTGCAGATTTGTGGCCTTATCTGATGACAGTGCGGAATGTTGCTGAGATAAAGAAGAGCTTTCAGATGGGCACAGAGGCCCTGGCACTGTAGCCAACATATCAGTCTCTCTCAACCAGCTTGACGAACCAAATCTTTACTTAAACACAAAGAGCCTCCAAAAGCAGATAGGGTGGAACTCTGTTGATCTAGATCATCCACAGCTATTTTCTGTATCTTGATCCTGTGGACCGATCTCACAGTGTGAGCTGTAGCCAGTGCTGGGACAGGAAGGGCTTGCTGAGGACAGTCTGGAGAAAAGGAAGCTTCCTGCATCCTGGGAAAGACTAGGGCTTGGGCACTGTGTTTACTACTAAGCAGAAACATGAAGTGATAGTCCTCATCTCTGTGTTTGAGAGATGATGTCATTGGTTTTGTTTTTTTTTTTAAACACTCATTATAAAAAATTTAAGCCATGCTTAAATTAAGATTACAGTGAAGTCACCCACTTGGAGCCAGATGTACTGTTTGTCCTGGTGGGCAAGCAGCATTCCAGAAACCCACATTTGCATATGCAGAACGAGAGAAACAGGTGGGATAATTGTAGCAGCAAAAATCTTAATGAATGTTTGACTTGGGATGAATTGGTTCAGATACCGCCTCTTTTCTTTAACCAGAAAGCCTCTGAATGCTGTTTCCCAATTTAAAAGAAAAGGAAAGCATAGAGGGGATTATGTTGCAGTTGTGTTTTAATTTAAGTTGACTTAAGTGGAATGTGCCAACAGGCTTTCTAAGCTATTTTTAAAAGTATCATTACAAAAACATATAGCATACATGTAGTGCCAGCACTGAAGAAGACAAAGCAGGAAGCTTTCAAGTTCAAGGCCAGACTGGGCTAGCTACATGCACACACACACACACACACACACACACACATTTGCATGCAGTTTCATAGTTTAAAAAAAAATCCACTGGTACATGAGTACCATGTGAAAAAGTAAAAGCCACTTGCCTATGCACTACCCCATTCCTCTTGGCACTGGCATGTACCTTCAGGCCATGATGTAGGGGGTTTGTGCCAATCCTTTCTTTCTACTGTGGTTTTTATATATGTTGCCTTCTGTTATTTTTTTACTGCTTTTGTATCCATAGAATTAGCAAATGTGAACGACCAAGCATTAACTGAGCAGGGGCCTGTCCTCACTCTGTGTTTTATAAGTATTGAGTCCCTAGGTTTCAGAACAATATTAGAGGCATATACAAAGAGGAGGACATACACCCAGGCATGGCTGCTGCTGAGAGAGAGGCAGGAACCTTTCTCTACCTGGGAAAGTGAGTGTGGGAAACCACACCATACCACCCACTCCCAGAAGCAGGGATCAACTGTGCTATGATACTTCTCTCTCACCAAAAGGAAAGGCAGAAAGAACAGAAAGGGCTGGTGGACTGACTTGGCAAGATAGAGGTCATGCTGCAGGCTGCAAAAGCAGGTATGTGTGTCTGGCACTCAGAAGACAGCTAGAGATGGAAGGCATTCTGTGTCTAGGAGGAAGGGAGGTGCCTGTGAGAATTTCTGGGTTTCCTATAGCACAGGGCCATTCAGGGCTGGATATCTGGGTCATCCAGGGTTGGGTATCTTCTCTCTCTTTGTATTTGTTGAGGGATTCATTCTTAAATCTACACATACCAAACAGGTATGGTGAGCCTTGTTTGGGCCCTGCAGTAAGGCTTGCTTTGCCACCAGCCCCAACTCTCCTCATAGATCCATACTGGTTGACTTCTATATAATTTTTCTGGTGATTATTTCGCTAATGCCTGATCGTGAAAAGAGAACCATCTTTGAGTTTTGTTAAGTGTTAACTTCCCAACTTTAGTGCAAACTAATACATAATTACATAAGAAATGAATGAATGAATGAATGATCATTCATTTCCCCCAAGGCTTATGGAGGAAACTTAGCAGCATTTTTGTCTTAGAGCACCACACATGGCTTTTGTTGGGAAGGTGCTAGATTTGCTAGCAGATGTCACGGAGGCAGTTGACCCCTAGAAGTGACATCAAAGGACCCATTCCTCCTGTACCCAGCCTGCTCCCTAGGAAACAGCAGAGACAAGGAAGCAAAAGGTTTTGAGGCGTGGTGTGTGCTAAGTCCATCTTCACTTGTCCCTCAAACGGAGGCATGGAAAATTGAACATCTCGGCTGAAGTGGGTCGTCGTGTTGTCTCTTCAACACTGGAACTGACTTTCCCACCTTTAATTAGGAGCAAATGGAGCCTGACAGATATATAGTGTGTACCAGATCTTCATCTCTCAAATAATTAGCTTGTACTGGTGAAGGGAAATTACTTGATTGCCTCAAGTCTGTTCTTGTACGTTCCAAGCCAAGGCAATAACACCAGCAACGCTAATAACATTCCATTTAACTATTTATTCACCCAGCAAATATTTATTAGGTTTTGACTCTGTGCCAGTACCGCACTGGGCACTTTGTTATTTGCCATCTGAAGTAAATGGAAGATACATCAAACCAGAGCTTTTAAAAACCAGTGGGGAGAAAAAAAATACACTATGGTACGACTTTGGCTCCCCTTGGAAAACCTTGGGCCTGAGTTAAGTTTAGCCTCCGGTCCTCGGCCTCCACCACAGTTGAAGGCAGTCGGTTTGGCAGCTGCTCTGCACATGTCTTTCCCCACCCCCCTGCCATTTTAGACCAGTTGGGGGGGGGGAGCAGTTCTTAAAGTCATGGATCCGCTGCTCCACTCTGTTTCGGTACCAAAGGGAGCACATGCATTGTGAGCCATTAAAATATCCCCACTATAGATAAACGCACCCCACTGTCTGAGGTGTGATGAATGACCAGCAAATGAGTCCAAGCTGTAGTTTGCAGAATGAGTTTTCTTTTTGAAGCTGAGAGGTGTCTTGTTTTAAATATACTCTGTCAAACGCCAGGAAAAGACAAGAGTGTGAGATAGACATTAATGAAACAAAAAACAAGATTTTTTTTTTTTTGTTCTCAGCTCTAAAAACAGAGAGCTGGGACTGCAAGAAGGAGATTCAGTTGACTTTCTGTCGTTTTTCTTCCATGATTTTACTATTGCTTATTTGAGAGAGAGAACTGAGTCTCCATCACACACACACACAAACCATCTCTGTTCCAGCTACATGTTCCAGCCGCTTGTTCCATGTTCGTGGTGGGAGTGTGGGCCTGCTGCCCTGGCATTGAGTCCCGTAGGATACTAGCTGTCCACTCCTGCCCATCTCAGCATGGCCACTGCTGAGCACCAAGGCTGCAGCACGCTCACATTTAACTCAGGTTTGTATCACGGCAGATCTTGTGAACTCCAGACACACACACACACAGCATCAGTCTTGCAAGCATGTGGAAATGTGTGCTTGTGCGAATA
The DNA here is from genome assembly GCF_978045245.1 of Mus caroli. Taxonomy (NCBI): domain Eukaryota; kingdom Metazoa; phylum Chordata; class Mammalia; order Rodentia; family Muridae; genus Mus; species Mus caroli. Next base: position 95,323,258 of record NW_028227262.1, read on the forward strand.
CACACCCACCCACATACACAATCCAAGCATGGCATGTACACACCCACACCCACCCCCCCCCCAGGCAGGCTTTCTCCCATTAGCAACTTGTCAGTGCCAATTAGAAACATTTGTGTAATTCAAAAGCTCCCTCAGTGAGGTGGATTGCCTATGCTCCATCGCCTTGGAAAACCAAGACAGATTATTAAACTCTATTTGAAATTCAACTGGGTGGGAGGTGGGCACGGTGGGAACATTCTTCCTAGGAAGTTTTTCATTACAAACTGACATTTGATATGTGAACATGCCAAAATATGGTTCTAGACACAAGCATAAATCTAGCTAGATACAAATGTGGCCAAGTCTGTACTTCTGTTACACATTTAACCCAGTATTTCCTCAGTATTAAAATACTTTGGTTTCACTTCAAAATTTTTACAAAATTCAATAAGAATCAACAATGAAGTGTCAACTACACCCTAACATACAATGTCACAAGTATTAGTTATCCCCCGCTGTTGGCTCCCTCAACTTTCTTCAAGGTGCTTTTTCCTTTAGCATCCTCCACATAGTTGTACCGAGGGAGGGATGGCTTTCAATGGTGTGAGACCAAGGGCTTTGATGGATGTGAGCCTTCAGTACCAGTGTCGGTTGACCTGCTCTACTTGCAAGGACTTCTGAAATTAACATAATTAATGAGTTAATGCCAATGAGCAAAATTAAGCTAGTTACTTATTCACTGACTTTAATACCTACAACAAACTAGTTTAGATTCTAAGTGCATCCTAACTTAAGAATGTAAGAGGTCGAGTGGACGGCATGGGGAAGTGCATGAGCTGTGAGCGTCTTCTGTATGATGGATTTGAGTCCCCAGGAGCACACGGGCTTCAGAGTGTGTACAGAGAATTACTGTATAAACCTGGCTCTTAGAACTCATATGTCTCAGAGTTTTTATGAAGACAATCAACTAGAATCCTACTGTTTTTTAACCGTGGACTACGACTAGTCTGACGGGAGGGGAGACTGCTAGGACATCCTTTGCAACCTAGTCAACTAGAGATTTGACTGAAAGTGGTGCTTGCTGAATGGCACCAGCTGGTGGAAAAGTGTGTGGGGTGAATGTTAATAAGAGGGAAGGAATAGCCATTGTTTCAGAGAACTTAGAAAAAGAAAAAGAAAAACATGTAACTTGAAGTGAAGAAGTTTGGGCACTTGTTGCTATTGTTTTGAGACAGGCTCTCACTATGTGGTCCAGGCCTTGAACTCACTGTGATCTGCCTTTCTCTGCCTCCCAAGTGCTGGGATTAAAGGCATGTGCCTCCCTGGGGACATCTTGGTTCCTAGCCTTGGTCTACTGGCCCAGGAAGCAGTCCTGCCTGAGCTTCAGGTTCCTCTTTTATGAAATGCAGACACAGGGTAAGACGAGAGAAAGGTTATCCAGGGAATTGTGGGGGCAGATTTGGGATGCTTTGTGAGTGGGCATTTGGGTGGGGTGAATCTTTGCTTTTTATGAACCAGAAGAAAACAGGTCCAGTGAGATGGTTCCGAGGGTAAAAGTGCTTGCCACACAAGCTGAAGGACCCAAGTGCCGCACAAGCTCGAGGGTCTGAGCTCAGTTCCTGCATCCCAGGATGGGAGGAAAGAACTAACTCCTAAAAATTGTTCTGTGACTTCTGCATGTGCACCAAAACACAAGCACACCTGAATTCTCAGACATCTCTCTCTCTCTCTCTCTCTCACACACACACACACACACACACACACACACACATGAAATACAGTTCTACAAAGAAAACAAGAAAATCAAAACTCCTTTTCTCAGTATTAAAATGCTTTGGTTTCACTTCAAAATTTTTACAAAATTCAATAAGAATCAACAATGAAGTGTCAATTACACCCTAACATACAATGTCACAAGTATTAGAGTGTACTTTTAAAAATCCAGACACAGAAGGTCACATTCAAATGCAGTATCTAAAACATACAAAGCCAGAGAAAAGACTAGAAGTGGCCAGGGACTGGGGACAGGGCACAAGGTTTCCTTCTGAGTGACAAGAACACTTTGGAAGGGCAAAGGTAACAGCGACACAAAATGTAATAAGAGCTACTGAGACACATGCTCTAAACTGGTTAATTTTATTAGGATTTTGCCTCAATTTTAAAAGAAAAATATTGCAAAAGGCTGGGTTTGTGGCTCAGCTGCAGAGTTCTTTTTTACCCAGTGCTGTGCTGGCTAGTTTTATGTCCTCAACACAAGCTAGAGTCCTTCGGGAAGAGGGGAATTCAGTTGAGAAGACACACCCATAAACTTGGCCTATGGGCAAGCTGTTGGGCATTTAATTGATTGGCGGTTGATATGGGAGGGCCTCCTGTGGATGGCCTCCTGGGGAAGGTGTGCTATAAGAACGCAGGATGAACAAACCCAAGAGGAAGCTGGAAACCATCACTCCTTCATGCTTTCTGCTTCAGTTCCTGCTTCCAGGCTCCTGCATGGAGCTCCTTCCCTAATTTTCCCCGGATGATGAATGATGTCAAGCTGTAAGATGAAATCAATTCTTTTCTCTCTGGGCTGCCATTGGTCAGGGTGATTTTATCACAGCAATAGAGACCCAGGACAACAACCTGAGATTTGACAAAGATAAAAAGCTAAACTAGGAGCTAAAGGGGAATCGTGTTCCCTCCGACAGAGCACTGGCAGAAACTTCATGTGACAGTCACTGGGATGCCACCAGAAGAAGCACAACATCATCTATGAGAGAACACAAAAATGCCTGGATCTAGAGTGACAACAGTCAACAGGAGCTTCCAGCATCTGTCTCTAGGAATCTGTCTCTTCGGCAAGAAATTGGACCACCCCTTTTCTTGCAACACAGTCACCTGTCAGCTGGCTTAAAACCAAAAGAAACTGCAGAAGACATGGTCCCAACTTGGTGACAGAAAGCCAATAGTACTGCTGGCTGCCGGTACTCCAAGACTGGCCCCACCTCAACCAAGAGGAATTCAACACAATGAGGCAACACCTTGTCCTTGGTTAGCAAAACCAATAAAAAGTCCATTGTCATTATAGTCTAAGGAAGATGGGGCTTGACCCAGGCACATGCCTAACAGGATGTGGGGATTCCTTAAAGCACACTTAGGCAATGCAGCCATTGAATCTGCTAATGTGGGTTTCCAGTTAAATCTGTGGTGCCGAACCAGAGAAGCCTTCATGCAAGAGAGCAGAACTCTGATACTTCCCTGCACAGGACGTACCATGTGTGAGTCCATGCCTCTGTCCTTGTCTGTCTTCCTCGAATGCCTGCACCAGTCCTTGCCAGTAGAGGAGCTTTCTCCTAGTACTGAAATCTTCATTTAGGCATCATGTGGATTTCATTTTTTACCCCTGGAGGGTTGGGATGGGTGTCCATTATTCCTGTGTTCTGGCATGTTTGCCTGTTTCCAGCATTCACTGTCTTTTTAATTGATAAGTTGATCCATCTAGTCACGTTCAACTGCTATGCGGAGATGGTGGTAAGGTGTGTGTGTGTGTGTGTGTGTGTGTGTGTGTGTGTGTGTGTGTGTGAGGAAAACATCTCACAACTTTCCCTTTTAAAAAGCCTGTTCTTGGGCTGCCCTTTCCTGTTCTAGCCATAGCTTGGATGTCATGCTTAGACTGCATGCTCTGTAGCTCTTTGTTCCTTTAAGCCTCTGAGCCTAACTGTTAAGGGATGACCTCAGGCTGTAATTTGTCCCTAGAAGATAGTATCTGCCCGTCTCTCTGTGGATTTTAAAGGTAGTGAGGGCACAGTGTGGGGGTGGGGGTGGGGTGGGGGTACTGAGCACACAGTGGGCCAACTGCTGGTCCTCCTGAGGAGACTCTTCCTGTGTCATAGCATCTGTAGCATCTGGCTTGTCACTTTCTCAGTAGAAAGAACCTTCTGGGTGGCAAGTGTAGAGAGAATAATCCCTTTGTCTTGTTGCACACACTACTCAGTCCTAAAACCCCAACACCTGCAAACCTAGATGCCTTTAGGAGAGGGCTATTTCAGAGTTTTATAGAAGAAACTTCTATTGGAAAAACCAAATCCCTTGTTATGTTATTTCAGATGAGGACTTATTCAGGATCACAGGCAATAACGTATGTTAGAAAAACACAGAACTCTGCATTTGTAATTCACCATGGAAACTCCATGTGAACACAGCACATAGTCGAGGGTTTTAACAGTACAGAAGTCAGGGAATTTAGAGTTAGGTTCCCCAAAGACTTCATTTTATATGAGCATCACAGGGCCTTCCATGAGTTGTGATCTAATAATCTGGCAAAGGAGGTGTAAGGAATAAAGAAGGAAAGGGTTTCCTCTTTATTCTAAAGTTCCCAGAATCTAGCAGGATGGCCAGAGAACAACTTTTCATAACTTGTACCCTTTAGGTACACTGTTTTGCCCGGGTAGGTGACAATAATACCATTGTCCTGTCTGATGCTGGGGTGCAGGACTTGGCAGGGGTCTACATTGCTGGAACAGCTAATTAATTGCCACTACCTCTCCTAGTCCTCAGGTGGATCATGTCCATACTCTTGTTAGGATAGCTGCATTCAGTAGATGGTGCCTTTAGCTTTCTCCCCGGAAGGTACCTCAATCACTCTGATACCCAAACTTCTAAATCTGAAGTCTGTCTCCAAACTCCATGAAACCTGGAGGATTTCCTGTGACCATATCTCTGACTAACCTCTGAGTCGTCCCTGATAAGATGTTCTGAAGTATCATCCTTTGGCTTCGTTCCAGTTGTATGACATCAAGCCCCTGCTGGAGTCCCTTAGGGTCAAGGGCCCTGGGATTGCTTGTAGTAAGAGACTTCCTGGTGTTTCTCTTCTTTTGGGGGTAGGTGATGGTGTCCTGAAGCTATTTTCTATGATTGTGTCACTGATTTTCATGGTTATGAGAGGAGGGTGGAGAGGATAAGTGAGAATGATTGACACTAAGGTGCCATGTAACTTACTCTTTGGTTTCAGGGGTGTTAGGGGGTCCAAGGAACCGCTAACACTGACTTTTGACAGCTCTATCTTCATGTTGAAGAATAAGTCCAGGCTCACTGTTTTGGTCTAGATTATGACTCTTGACTCATCAGCCACATGAACATGAAAGGGATGTTGGGCATTAGCCCCATGATTCTACACGCAAGGTTTTCGGTCTGTTCTTATGAATCTCCTGGTCTACCTTGGCAGGGAGAGAGTACAGAAAGCTGAGGTAGGTAAGCATTGTATAGAGGTACCATTACAGCCAGTCTTCATGTGTGTCCTTGAAAATCATACCATGGAGAAGAGGATGCATGAGGAAGGTAAAACACACACACACACACACACACACACACACACATGCGCGCACACACACACAGAAAGAAAGAAAGAAAGAAAGAAAGAAAGAAAGAAAGAAAGAAAGAGAGAGAGAGAGAGAGAGAAAGAAAGGAGAGAGAGAGAGAGAGAGAGAGAGAGAGAGAGAGAGAGAGAGAGAGAGAAAGGAACAGAGAAATAGAGACAGATTTTTCCCCCATCCTGGATGTGTACATTTAAAACATTTCAAATGTGGGAAGGGTAGAGATTCGTAATTTATAAAGAACCCAGCAGCTTGTATGTGTTTATAGCAAGAAGCTGTTCATAGGAAAGCTTTAAAATTATGGCCAAGCAGACATGTTCAGATTTCCCCTGTTCTCTTCTACATTTTACATTTTCCTTGATAACAGTATTATGAGAAACTGAATATTTTAGGTGTTCTCCAGGCTTCAGTTTTTGTTGCTTTCTTTTGAGAGTATATGTGCATGTTAGTAACAGCATAGCAGGGGCTCTTGCTAAATTTCCTTCTTATCCTTTCTGTTGTCTTCATGGGCTACTTCAATAAGCCAGAGATCTACAGCTTTACTGCCTGAAACACTAGCAATGGAGGTGATGGGGCAGGGAGTGGGAAGCATCTCCTTAAATCATCGTCCCAACTGAGCACCATTCTAAAAATGCCAACTAGAAAGCTCTCGGGTTGATTTATGAGTTGAAAAGGGCCTTTCCAAGAAGTTGCCTCTTAGCAAGATGAAGACAGCGTTTTCTCAACCCTGTGGTCATCTCCATCCCACATCATTATGCTTCTGACTCCACTTTGTACTTAAGCTCACTGGGTACTAGGGGTGCTATAGTCATTTGGGCTAGCCACTAGCTTCCTCAAGAGAGTTAAGACTCCTTAGGTTCCCAGCCCATGAAGCAGGAGGCACAGATCAATCCACATGTTTGGAGTAAATATAGAAAATTCTCGTGAAGAAATAGTAAGCCATTTGCTTAAAGGCTAAGAAAAGGGATTTGACACTTGGTGATTTTCTCCAGGGTGCAGGCTGCTAGGCTGGGCAATTGTGTGATTAGTGGAAAGATGATGGGTAAGAAAGAACAGGGTGCCCAAGGCAGGGAAGGGTGGGGCAGAGGGAAGGCAAGAAGGCTGGAGGTGAGAAACTTCTACCAGAGGTTGGAAATACCTTCTTCTTATAGGTGTAACATCTGTTGGCAGAGCTGAGACAGAGTATCATGAATACAAGATTGAGTTGAAATATTCCCCACCCCAAAATAAGTTCAACTCCCCCCTTTGAAGATTGTCTACTCCACCCTAATTTCAAGATAAATTAATCACCAGGGGTATTACCAAGGAATTTCTTCATTTCTTCTTATCTGTAAAGGGAGTCTACTTCTGATATAACAGATAAGGAAGAAATTGCACCGTACAAGGATTTTATTTTATTTTATTTATTATTTATTTATTTTTGTTTTTTTCGAGACAGGGTTTCTCTGTGTAGCCCTGGCTGTCCTAGAACTCACTCTGTAGACCAGGCTGGCCTCAAACTCAGAAATCTGTCTGCCTCTGCCTCCCAAATGCTGGGATTAAAGGCATGCACTACCAGGCCCGGCTAAGAATTTTATTTTATAGGAATAACATAGGAATAATTATATTAGAATTTTATAATTTATATTAGAATTTCCTCACTTCTGTAAGGTTTTCAAGCCATGAATGGTTAACCAGAAGCTAACAAAATGGTTAACCAAACATGTCAACCGCTAAGCCCGTGGAAACAGTGATGGCCGTTCTACCAATGAAGAGCTGCTCTCCCATTTCTGAGATCCATGCCAATCAGCCCAGCTAGTTTCAGAATGACATGGTGTTAAAGGAACCCACTCAGGTCTGCAGAGTCAGCATATGTAAGAATACTGCTGCAGCCAGGCAGTCCTTGCTGCTCTGGCTGGATGAGAGTCTTTCCTCCATGTGCATAGCCACTGGGCTTCCCACCTGTTCTGGTCTGACTAATGACATTGTGACACTGAGCATTATTTTTTCTTTCAATTTCTCAGTAGTACCTATGTGCATGGCTGTACACACACACACACACACACCATACCACATGTGGAGTCACAGCACACATGTGGAGGTCAGGGAGCAGCTATCAGGAGCCCATTTCTCTCCTTCCACCATGTGGTTTCCAGGGATTCAACTGTAGCCATCAAGTTTGGTGGCATGTGCCTTTACCCTCTCAACCCCGGTGTTGGTCTTAGGAATCTTTTCCCAAAGAGAAAAATCTATTAATATTTTTTCTTGGTACTGTTTCAGAGTCTGGTATTTTATTTATTTATTTATTTATTTATTTATTTATTTATTTTCTCTTTTCTCATTCAAAACTCTCCTTGGCTTCTTTCCAAAGCTTATAAACTCAAGGAAGCCCACCACTCCTCAGCCTCCTTGGTGGGTACCACACATTATATACTTTGCTAAAAAGGAAACCTGTTGAAATTCAAATACATGACTTCTTACAGTAAGCATCATTGGCTATGAGTAGAGCTGTGTTTTAAATGAACCCAATTGGTTTCAATTATTTAGTAGCTCAAAATCCTTTCTGGAAGTAGGAGGGATGGCTACTAAAATTCGATGTATAAACAAAGAAAAATTATGAAAATAGCTCCATTTCCTCTAAGACGCTAATAGGATTAAAATCAGATTCTGGTATGACAAAATATATCAAAGTGCTTTTGTTGGTTCTATTCAATAAGTCAGGGTACCCACCATTGCTTCCCTTGGAAGCAATCTGTGTTCCTGAGCGGAGTATTAGCGAGCTGTACACAGAAAAAATGTGGTGGAAATGGAGGCATATAAGTCATTCCTACTACCTCAGGGTTTGAATGTAACTACCAGTATACATGGCAGGAAGATCTTGGCAGACTAGAGTGTGCGCCCTATCTATGCTGACAACACAGACATAGGTTGGTTGTTTAAAACAGCAGTTACACTTCTCATTTAAGCCTGAATTCTTGGGAAGAGATAAGCTCTCCAAATGTATTGCTCTTTGTTTTAATCTATTTTTGTTTGTTTGTTTTTCACATTGTATGGGGATAGAACCCAGCGCAGAGTAAGGAAACCCTCAACCTCTGAATTATATTTTCCAACCCTTGGTTTTGTGAAACAGGATCTCCTTAAGGAGCCCAGGCTGGCCTCAAATTCACGCTTTTCCTGCCTCTGCCTTCTGCTGCTTGGATTGTAGGTAGGAACCATGATGCCTGGCCATGCTTCTCTTTGATGTTGGACAGAATTCGGATTTCTTTAACAGCACGGGTCAGTTTAGCAGAGATGCTCTTCTGTGGATGATGGGGTGACATCCAGATAAATCATAAGTTGAAGATATAAGTTGAAAATGTAACCCACCAAATACTTTAGCATACAACACAGCACACTATAAACCCAGACTCCTTAACCTCACAGCTGGATGGTATCTCACTGCTACTGCCTACCACTAAAAGATAATACAGCACTGGGAATTCCTAGTCCAAAACTCAAAACCTGAAAAGATCCAAACTCAAAACCTGAAGGTTTGTACTGAATGCATATGGCCTTTTTACCAGACTTAAAGCAATACATTGTAGCATCACATGTCTGAATATTATCAAAAGCATGCAATGTAGGAAACCTTTACTCAGGAGGTTTATTTCTAAAGCGATGGACAGTCAAGAAGCCTGGTCTAAAACTAGCAAGCTCTGGAGAGGAAGTGGAGAAGAGACCGGAACACACTGTGCAACCTTAGCTGGGCTGATTTCACTTTAAATGGCAGTAACTATCTAGGTAAGAGACAGCCTCCTGTTGACCATGGCCATTTTAAGACTTAAGGGATACAAAATAAAGTCACCAGTGCTTTGACCTAGAGACATATAAGTTACACAGATATTGTTCTGAATTCAAGCATGATTTTAAAAATAAACACATTAAAAAAAAAAGCCTGGCAGTGGTGGCACACACCTTTAATCCCAGCACTTGGAAAGCAAAGGCAGGTGAATTTCTGAGTTTGAGGCCAGCCTAGTCTACAGAGTGAGTTCCAGGACAGCCAGGGCTATACAGAGAAACCCTGTCTTGGAAAAACCAAAAAGAAAAAAAAAAAAAAAGACATATGAACTGTCAAGGGTAAAGGCAAACTCAGTGCAGTACTAGTGTCTGTAGGCAGATATAGGTAGAGTCTGTTTATTATGAGAAGAGACTGTTGTCAGGACAACAGAGAAAAACGTTTGAAATGCAATTTAAAGTCACGTGGGTTGCACACCTGAGATTTCCATTATCCAGGGCCTCCAAAAGACGTGCTGATTTGGAGGTATAGTCTGGGGCTAAAGTGGCTTTACCTTCCATATTCGCATGCTCAGTGGAGCACAGCTGTACAACTTGGACCTTAATGTACTGAGGCGCTCCACTAAATGTTCCATGGTTCTCTTTTGAAACCATAAGACGGTTCATCTGGCCTCACTTCAGCTAGGCTAATGGCAGCCTACCTCCCAAAGATTCCTTTGCCTTTTCCAACTGGCAAACCCTGGCTTCATTTCCTCTGGTGCTGGAGGGATCACAGAGAAGGGCTGGCTTGGCATGGAAGCTTCCTTTCAGCACTGCCCTGGCACTTGGGGAGACAGTGCTCCTTCTCTGAGCACAGGTCCTCTGAGCACTTTCTCTGTGCACAGTAAGAAAGAGCTGGATGAGAGGACCTTTCCCATTCCTATCCAAGGAGCTTGGCGTCCACTCTGTAACGCCTGTGCTGGGTGAGATGGTGGTATCATAGATTAGTTTAGGTTGCTGAGTTCCATAGAGACACCAGAAGTCCCAAGGCTAACTCACATCTTTAGAACGTAACATCAAATATACGTGGTTACTGGATTATGTGCTGCTATTTTCCAAATAATTAAAGTAATGTCGAGGCATTTGAAGTGACTCCCATCAAACCTCAAACCTGACATTTTCTTCTTAGTGACAAGTTTGTCCATGGCCTTTGAAGGACAGGGTGGGTGGCCAGCTCTAGACAGCCTACATGTGTCTGTTGAAATACAGCCACCGAGACCCTGAGTTAAGCAGAGCACCAGTCGCTTCCTTGGCTTTCAAGACTAACGAACACAAGACTCGAGATTCTAGCAGCATCCTCACATGGCCTTCTAGTTCAGGCTCAAAATAGAGCAGTTAGGTTTCCAGCTCCCTCCATGCCTCCCATTCCCTGATAAAGAATTTCAAGAGTGATCATGGGCATATACAAATTAAAGCATCTATATAAATTCCTAATATCTTTCCTCAGAGCTTCTATAAAATATAGATTATGTAAAAATAAACTTTAAGGTGTACTGTTTCTTTTTCCTTTTTTTGAGATACTAAGAGCCTTGTCCTTGATGGGCAGGTGATCTGTTGCTGTATCCCCAACTCTCTCTCTCTCTCTCTCTCTCTCTCTCTCTCTCTCTCTCTCTCTCTCTCTCTCTCTTTCTCTGAAAGTTGGTTTTAATAAGCTGGCCAAGCTGGCCTTGAGCTCACTCTGTGTTCCAGGCAGGTCTTAAAATTGTAATCTGTCATAGTCTCTCTGGTTGCTTGGAATTTCGGGCTTGTGCCCCATGGCCTGGCCCAATTTTTTACTTTATATTTAATGTGCTCATTTCCTTGGAAAGAATTGAGGAAAGGCAGAGAAAATGGGCAACTACAAAGTTAGCTACAGCTGGCTGTCTTCTCACTCAGCCTTCTGACGTTACCCTTAATGTTCTATTTGATACTGCCTGCCTCCTGTCTCCCAGATGCCACTGGAACGACCCTGTGGCCAAGGAATGGAATGATACCTATGCCTCTGTGTGTGTATGTGTGTGTGTGTGTGTGTGTGTGTGTGTGTGTGTGTGTGTGTTAGAAACAATGTAGTTTGCTCTGGGATTTTCCTATAGCTCTTTAAACAGCTCTTTGTCATAATTTTTGGCTTGGGCCTCACAGACCTCAAGTGCATTCTTCAGGGCAGACAGGCCTCTGAGGTGTGAATGCCCTCGAATTCATGAGCACAATGTTTCCCTTTGTTCTTCATAGTAACCTGGATTCCTTGCTAAGTGCCACACCTCATGTGCATTAAGAAGCTGTTGGGTCAGAGACAGACCATGGCAAAGCCAGGACTGAAAAATGTCAACAAATGCACCCCTTCCACACACACACCCAAAAACAACAACAACAACAACAGTCTAGTGCAAGAATAAAGCAAGACATTAATAAGGAATGCAGTCCTCTCTTGCATGGCAACAGCCAAGGGCTCGTCCTAGAGACTTCATGGTTTGGATGTAACCCTAGCCTCACTCCCAGCACGCAGATGTGTGAACATTTTGTCCCAGATGGTGGTGCTATTAGGGCAGGCTGTAGAACATTTGAGATTGTGGCCTAGCTTGTAGAAGTGGATCTTTGGGGGTGGGCCTGATACCATGTGACCTCCTGCCTCATGTCCCTGTTACCTTGCCTTCCCAGACATGATGAGCCAATACTTTCTGATCCAGGATCCACAACTCATCCTTCCCTGAAGTTGCTCTGTCAGGTGTTTGGTTCCAGAAATGAGGAGGGCTTATGCTTGGAAGGCCGTGAATGAAACAGATGAAGAGCCCACACTCAGCAGGCCAGTGGCAGATGTGAGGCCCAGACTGTTCTCTGAGTAATTTGTGTATTACCCCACAGACAAAGTCTTAAGATCCACTCAGAGATTGAGAGATGTTGGTTGGGGAGGGGGAGGGTGGGGTATACAATCCACATGCTTCCTGAAGCAGTGGTCCCTGCAAGGACTCTGAAACACAGAATGGCATCAGAGGCCCGAGGGGATCCACACATGGATTTGCCCTGACGAGGACTGTTTATTTTCTAACTCTGAGTACTGACACTGGAGACCATCAGAAAAATGAATATTGAAAAGCTACCTTCAATTGTACAGAACTGTTCATAGGTCATATGATTCCAGTGACCCATCCTGACAAAAAAACTGCTTGTCAAAGCCAGTGCCTTTAGCAACAGCAACTTGTGATGGGATGTTGGGATACAGAGAAAGAGGTCTGAACAAGAAAATGAAGGAAGATGCTAAGGTGGAAAGTGAAAGGCTGTTTGGATTCTGATGTCTTGGGAGCTTTTGCAAAAGGCCCAGAACTGTCTGGGCCTTAGCAGTAGAGTTTGAGGGAGTAGACACCATTAAGTCTTCACCGTGAACCGAATCACACCCCATTTCTTAACAAGAGTCTTGTGGGCTTAAACCACAGGCTCACAGCCCAACCTTTCTTGCCAGGGCATTAGACAAGTCTTGCTTTCCCACAGCCTGGCATGGAATGTCAGCATCCCACCACAGTACTGCGGCTTAAAGATCCGTCACTGGAGCAGCCAAATACATTTCTCTCCACACAGCAACACTGTCCTGGCCCTCTGCCAGAGTGGGAAGACCAGGAAGGGGGGGGGAATCCTATAACTAAGCAAACCAAAGAGGAGGGTGGGTTGTGGGGAGAAAGGGTTGAAGTGGCTAATTTTCCCACCTTCCCCCTGCTGTGGTTAGAGCTGGGGCAGATAATTTATCACACATTTTGACTGCACGCCAGCTGGTGGTGGAAAAAAAAAGAGAAAGAGTTGTTTATTAATTCAATTAGTTGGCTTATTTATCAGGGCTAGGTTAGCAGGGGCAGTGTGGAGACCAGGGGATGCTGGCTGTCTCTCACAAGCCCAGTAGGCAAGTGGAGGCACATACGCTTAGCCCCTAGATGTGAAGTGTCACATAAGCTGTGTTGGTCATGCCTCAAAAGTGACAAAGAGGCCCATCAATTGAAATGAAATACTAGGGTGGGAATATGTTCAAAACAGGACAAAGTTGTCCGAGGGATGACAGCCATTAGTGTTTATCACTCTTTGGGGGGTGACTCTCATATACAATGCTATGTCTTTTAGGCATTTGGTACTCATCTTGGTTGTCTCCCCCATCATTGGTGGTTAGGCATAGGCTGTCGATTAGAAGCCTGAGCAGGATCAGACAGATTGGTTACTCAGCCACGTGATTTATTAAGGGAACTCCACAGGGTTTGCAATGGTTACTGTATGCTAAGCTGTGTTTGCAATGGCTTTATCTTGGGTACTGCCAGAAGTCCCTGGGCAGTGGATGAGATTTGCAGCTGTCTTGCCAGTGAGCTTCCTAAGGTGCAGGACCTCATCAGTTTGCCCCAGGACTTCCTTAACGCCTCACGTCATTTATTGCACGTCTGTCTTCTGCTCTAGGCTGACCCAAGCACTTGGTAGCCCTAGGCCACACATCTGCTTCTAACCCAGTGGGGATAAGTAGAAAAGAGGTCAAAAGAGAGAGGACTGTGATTTTATTCTTATTCTGATTACATCTTATTTCAATGTAACTTGATTATAAATTGACTGTAACATTTGATTTTTGTTTTGATTCAGAGTATAACAATTTCCTTCATGGAACCTACCAAGAAGAAATTTTAAAGACTTAAAGGAAAGTGGGTTCTGGGCACATGTATTGGTGTACTAATTTCATACATGATTTAGAGAAAGTGATATGATTAAAAGTGGTAATAGAAAACTATTAATGTAGGAATATGGTTTTTGTGGATTAAGAGTTAAGGGAATTTTGTTGCCTAAGGCATGGCAATGGTAAAGTCCCAATACTGGCTTTAGTGAGAAGCCCTGTGATTTTCTCATTCTTTCCTGGTTTTGTTCTCTAACATGTATGGAGTGTGCGCTGATTACTCTCTGACCCATCCTCCATGATTCAATTCTTATTACCCCTATAGCTTCCTCCCATCCCTATCAGTCCCTGACTCAGATCTGTGACTCTTCAGGCAAGGCCATCTGTGTGAGCATCTGGTTAGAACTATCTCTTAGAGCCAGGTGAGGTCACCAATGGCTACCCAACTGAAAACAGTGTCTCCCTCTCTCTGAATCCATCAGGACTCAGGATATCAGTGATCTTAGCTTTATTATGCTGGCTCACATGTATGCGGAGAAGCACACCCTCTTTGTTGTTCCCTATTGTCATAGGTGTGTGTGTGTGTTCAGGTGTTCACTCATGTGTGCACATGCCTATGAAGGGCAAAGGCTGACTGGTGCCTTCTTCCATGATTCTCCATCTTAGTTAGGGTCTCTCACTGACTTAACCCAAAGCTCATTGATTTGACTAGACTAGCTAGCCACCAAGGCCCAGGAACAACCTTCTCTCTGCCCCGCTCCCCAGTGCTATGTACTGGCAGTTACACTTGCTTCTTACATGAGTGCTATGGGGGGGAGGGGTCTAAGCTCAAGTCTTCATGCTTTTTCAGGAAGTTCTTTACTGAAGGAGCCATCTCGACAGACAACCCTGTGAATGTCCTAAATTGTCTTCATCCCCCGCTTTTCCTCTACCCCTTCCCTCTTTTATTCCGTGCCACCTCATCCCCCATCCTCCCTGGCTGCCTTTGTTTCTGGCTCACTGATTGCTCCCTCCACAGTTTCTCTAAGGGTCCCAGGAAACACATCTTTAATGTGTCTCCTTCCAACTGTACTACCAACACTTGGCTTCAGACATCTTCCACTGTGTCTGCCATGCTGGGTAAAGCCAAGCAGAGTTGTCTCCTTCTCATGCTAATCAATGGCTTTTGCCTTTCCAGTTTCCACTGCCTGGAAGCTTCTGGATCAAGAAGGAGAAAGGAGCAGTTGCTGGTGATGGATCGATGATTGCTTCGTTACCATTTCTCATTTTCAGATCAACCAAACCAAAACCAATGGATTTCAAAGATGGCGTATCTTAGTACTGAATTTGGCATTCTTGTTTCTCCATGTGTTCAAGTTTTCTTGTTACGTGTGTTGTTTGGGGGCTTCTGCTGCTGCCGAGTGTTCTCACAGGACTTTATAAACTCCCTGTGACAATTATATCTTGTGATGGCAAGACCAATATGGCGATCCCCTGTAGAATCTCTTCACATCCCCAAAAGGTGGTTCGTAAAAAGATTTCAGCAGTGTGGGGTTAAAAATTCTCACAAGTGTTTATGGCCGCCTAGGGTCAGGTTGACATGAATAAGAAGTTTATTTACAGGTAAGAGAATGGCTGGATTTTTGAATGCATTTTTATAATCTAAGACATTTTGGATTCAGTGAGCCTCAGGTGTTTGGGTTCTGTGAGCCCTGTGTGTGAAGTTTAGCATTTAAAGTTCATCTTTGGGTTCATAAATTGTTGCAAAACTCAAATCATCCTCAGCACACTCTAAGCATTCGTTCAAAACAAAAATAGAATAGTAATAATGACCTTATGCTAAACAACGAACTTGTTGGTCCACAGGAAACTTTAGGGAAGGGTTCATGTATTTCTCTGTAATTATCAGGCCTGAATTCAACTCGTTTCAGATTTCTTTTGTAAAAGAAGTGAAGTGCCTCTGCATGGAGTGCCAGCCTCCATAGCTCTGAAGTCCTGGTGCCTGAAGTGTCTCCTGACCTTCACTTGACCTCCCACATAAGTCTTTCCCATATTGACTACTAGGAGTTGCTTCTAGAAGTTTCTCACAGCTGAACCCAATTTACCTTTCAAGCCCATGTCAACATTGCCTAAGTTCTCACTTCTCCACTATAGCTTATTGACCCATCTGACTGAGAGCTTCCATGCCACTTGGGCCCAGTGGGGATTTACAGGATTCCACTGGATATTTTCCTCAGAGAGTAGGAATAGCACCTGCTTTTCTAAATAAGATCCTTCAAGGACACTGACCCCTTCAGATGCCTCATCAGATCAACTCACACCCAACTGACCCCAGCTCCTAGACCTCTGGCAACGGGCTAGGCTGAACACACCTCCTTTCTGATGGAGGATGCTTGGGAAAGTCGCAGTGGGAATATTTCCACTATTTAGAGTTCAGTGTTATACCACAATTCTGTTTCTCACCTTCAGTTTAATATGCATTTAGCATCCAGCAAGATTTTGACAAAGATAGCTTGGATTTATTCTACTTTGGTACACTGAAGGACACACACAGCTACCAAATGCAAAAATGAGAGGGTTTTTTTTTTTTCCCCTCACCATGGATCCATGCTCCAGAAAATTTCAAGGATGGCGGTTGGAAGAGCCACCTGGATTGAAGTGTGTGTCAGATAATCAGCCCTAGCCAGCAGCCACTTTAATAGAGCATTGATTGTGCTTTGAACTGTATGCTGCCTCTCTGTCCCACGTCACCAAGGGTAAAGGCTACTTCCCTTAGGAAAGGAAGACTGTTTTGTGGTATACATGGTTACACCAGCTTGGATAGAAATTATAGTCTGAATAGTCCGTTAACTTTCAGCTCCTCCTTTCTCTGTGTGCATATGAGTGTTGAGATGAGACCTTTAATAGGCTCCTTGCCTAAGAGGCTGAATCAGATGGGGTTAATTCTGTATGGGAAACAGCAACGGGCAGAGGGAGACAGGGGTGGTTCTTGCTCTGAACAGATTGACTAATAAAAATATACACTGTGGGTAAACACTGAAAGTAACAGATATGCCAGATGAGTGTAAAGGATACCAAGTGGCTGTCAAAGGAAGCAGGGTCTGACAAGCGTGCAGGCCATTGTCATGGGGGTGTTTTCAGCGGGGTCTTAGAGAAGAGGGGGACACGTTTCAAGTTTCTAGCGAGGCTCAGAGACTTTGTACAGGTATGGCAAGAATTTTTCAGAAGAGGCCTTCTTCCTTTCCCCGGCTCATTGCCAGCACTGGGGATTTGCTTTAGGGACACTGGGGGATTATTGTCTATATAGTCCACCCTTCTAAAGAAAAGCAGCTCGAACATTCAAAATTTTCATCTGCAAAATGAAAATCAAGTTCATCACCTCCATCCATAGGGTAGGCCGGCTTGGCCAGGGAGGCAGCGTATGCTAGAACTGTGTATTATTTATGCAATTGGCATTTATATTCACTTCCCCCTTTCTCCTTGATCTAAGGGAGGGCCATGCAAAAGCAAATAACTCCAGTTAATAAAATATGCCAAGGTAACAAATCCTACGAGCCATTTTCTTTTAATTTTCAAGCTGTCCTTTGTGTAGATGACCTACTCCCTTGCCAGGCTGACTGGCGAGGGCAGGATATGTTCCAGAATAGAACCCTTTACTCTTCTTCCAGGAAAGAACTTCTCAAATGAGGTCCAAGTGCTTGCTCAGTGTCAGAGAGCATACAGACACCTACACACGGCCGCAGCGTGCCAACTCCTGACATGGGAATTTTCAGAAGCACACCAAAGTCTCTGTTGGATTTAAATTTATTTTTAATCACATAAAATCCAATTTGGAAAATTGGTGCATGGGATTTTCTGAGTCACTAGAAATGCTTTATAAAGTTGTAAATACATCAAGAAGGAAGAAGTCCACCTCGGCAAGGCCAGTGTTCCTCAACAATGGGAAAACATGATCACAGTTCAAAGTGAATGAGATAAATATGTGTATTATGAATATATACTATGAATATATATATTCATGCATATATATACACACACATATATATATGCATGCTGAGGGACTTAAACATAAACTCTGAATACATTTGCTATCTCTCATTCATGAGGAAGAGTTGAGGAGATGCGGTCATTATTTGAAATAGCTTATTTTATTAACTTTGCTTTTCAGTGTTTTAAAATTATTTACCAAATAGTGACTATTCTGGATCATAGCAATTAATTATAATGGTGATCTTTGTCTTCCTTTCCTGGTAATTTTTGTTGTTGTTCTTGGCAGTATATACCAGAACATTTTCTAATTCCTGCAGGAATTTCCAAGAAGGATAATAAAAATTATTTGAGTTCATTCCATGTGCTATTCGCTATCACTTGTATCACAGAAATAGTCCTGTTGCCTATAAATGAAGTTCTTGAAGAAAAGCATGGATGTTTTTATGAAGCATACTAGTGTTGTGTCTTTGGTATGAATGGGAACCACAGATGTCTAAGCACATCCTCTGATGGTCACACTCCAAATCTCTATTGCTCTGCCAGAAGCCTTTAAGCTGTGGTTTGCACTCTCTGTGCACAAGCAGTTATTTGCTTCTCAGGAAAAAGTTACTGCCTTGTTTCTGGTGGGTATAAACATCAAAAATGCTCTACCAATTCCACCTTAAGCGACAAAGTATAGCTAGAAAACTGCAAACACGAAGATGCTCGGCAAGTCTTAACAAGTTCTTGTATAATCTCACAAATCTGAACTGTGGCCTCTACCTTCTGTGGGAAATCGGGTGTCCTCTTTCCCTCCTGTGAAAACAAGTCACGTGCTTAAGATGCTGCCTGGAAATATCCACAAAGAAAAGGTCAACAAACACTTCTCCACCAGGGGGATGGCCCCATTAATCACTGTGTGCCTCTGTGACAATGTATCATTCAGTCAGGGGAGCTGTGTGCAGACCCCACTGATGGGTAGACAAAACACCTAATACTTTGTTGACAGTCATCCCCCCTGAATAACTAGATTTGCAGTCACCTGGCTCTATCTATTTATTTTCTCTCTTTTTTTGATATCTTGCAAAAATTGGTTCCACAATAAATATATGATTAAAAAAAATACAAAATTTGAGATTCACCAAGCATCAAAAAGTTCAAAAGAAACACAGTGAAGATTTATATTTTGCAATTAAAAAATATGACTCAAAATTGTGACAATTCACAAGTCCAGAAACTTCCCATGGCAGACATCTGGCCAGCAGATTAATCTTTTCTGATACTGATTGATTTCTGTGGTATCTGGTGGACTGATTTTTCTTTTATTCGGGTTGAAGATGACCTGCCTTCTTAAGGCAATGTAGTTATAGAAAAGTTCTCTGTATAAAGACACCAGGTGCTATTTTTCTAGTAATATTTTTTAACCAGAGTCATTTAACTTCAGTAGAAAAAAACAAACTTTCAGATGGAAACTGTTGTAAGGATTTCCCCTACAATGAATCTATAAATCTGAGGTTTGTGTATAGATATAATGTAGCGCCAGGCTATATCGCTCATAAAATGCAGGCACGGTATTCAAATTGCTAGGGGAAGGGGTATGGCTCCAGGTTGGAAATAAGATCAAGGCTCTGAAATGACTTTGAAATCCAGAACATTTAGTTAGGAATCATGATAGTAACAGTTAAGAATGCTTTGGACTGCTGTGTCTCTCACAGTAATGTACATGGTAAGATATAGTGTAGTCACTTAGGCAACAGTTCAATAAAGCCCCAGACTCAGAAAATTAACACAGTTGCCACATGGCCTACCATTCTGCACTCAGGGAGAGCCCCGCAAGACTGGAAATCCTTGTTCACAATAACTCGCACATTACAGCATTATTTAAAACAGACTGAAAAATGGAAACAAGCCAGATGGCCAACTGATGAGCTGAAAAATACATGAATCAAATGTAGACCAGCCATGATGGGATACTGTGTGACAGCAAATGGGAAGGAGTACTAACAGGTGCTCCCCGGTGGGCAAGCCTGGAGAACACTATGCAAGTGAGTGTGGCAGCCCCTTCATCCCTCTGACTCAGTTCCATTTCTGTAACATTGTTCAAACAGGCACAAACACAACAGGCTAAGCAGCAGATGCCAGGAGCTGGAGAGCTAGCTGGGTAAGATGGGTGGCTACTGATGACTAAGAGAGTTCTTTGGGGGGCATGAGTATATTGTGGAGTTAGATAAATTTGAGAGTTTCATAGCTCTGTGACTATTTTTAAGAGGACCGTGCCCTTTGAAAGAGTGAATGCTATGCTTTTGTATCTCAACTTAGAAGAATCAAGCTTTGTGATGGGCTTTCTCCTAACAGCTGTTGTGGGTGAGAAGCAGAGAGACTAAGATTTTTAAATCATTGCAAAGAAGTTTCAAGTTCCAGATGAAAAAAATTCAGTTTTCTAACTACGCTTAGATGGAAACATGACTTCTTAACAACCTAGCTAAGAGATGCACAGTATCTGATGTCCAGTTCTGTTTCAGCTGTTGGTTGGCTGTGCTCAGTTTCCCTGTTTGGCAAAAATACCTGTTGGCTATCTTGCAAGGATTTAATGTTAAACAAGAGATAATGCAAGGACACCTACTGGGATCCTGGGATGGCAGCAGACAGAAGGAAAAAGAATTACACACACAACTACTTCACTCTGCAACATAACTAACATCTCGGTGATCCATTGAGAATTGTATGTGAGCAAATCTAAGAAATCCCATTCTATGTTACACAACTGATATGAGGAAAGCCACTCGTTGTATGATAGCTTTTCTTTTTCAAAGCTAAATGTTAAAATTTAATTTTTTTGAAAGTTAAACGAATGAAAATGAAAAAAACCATACAGCATCTATGAAAACATTTTACATACATGCAGAAGGAATGACGGATAAACATTGATGATGGAATTCCATCCAACAGTGGCAGTGACTGAAGTACACCAATCAACACGATGAATCCAGTTAATGCGAATTGACAAGATCATCAAAAACTTTAGAAAAATATGCATAGTTTATAGCTACTTATAAAAAGTTACATATAATTAAGGAATGTACACGCATACCAGAGAAGGTACAGATGGCTGCGAGAATGGTAAATAGCTAACTTCCATTCTCAGGGGCTTCTGCCTTGCAGAACAGAGCAGAGGAGGATTACGGTATCATTTCTTGTCCAGTTTTGCATGTCTTAAACATTGCATGATACTAAGGAAAGAGTAGATTCCAGGAAAACAAAAGCCCTTTTTTCTTTTTTTTTTCTTTTCTTTTTTTTTTTTTTGGTTGAGAAGGAGCTAGAGGTTGAAGGAAGACTTCTAGGAGGAGATGTCTGAGCTGAGCCTAAGAGATCTGAGGTTCTAACAAACCTGGGAAAGGGTTGCTGGTAAAGAAAACAGTGCAGGTAGAGGGAAACAGCAAGGCTCTTTGGCACGAGGAAACACACAGCTTCTTTAAGTCACACAGAGAGTGTTAGGTTTCAGCTCTGTGCAGACTTTTCTCCAGGCAGAGGCAGAAAACAAGGAGATTTTCATGATACTGGGGTGTAGAAAGCTTGATACATTGAAAACAAAACATGACCAGAATCTCCAAGTGCCCTTGGAGGGGTTGCAAGCTTGTTCCTGCTTTTTAATAGTGAGAACAAATTGGGATCCCTGGAATATACCACTTGAGATGCTGGGAGAACAATTTTATCCACCAAGCATTAAGTTGTTGCTGAGGACAGCTGAGCAAACAACTCGCTGAAGTCCGTCTGAGGCCTGCCAGCTAGTCACACCCATAATTTCATCTCTATGAACGAAAACAGCTCATACTGTCACACTGCCCTGCTCTGACTACCCCGTGGTTTGCAGCGTTTGAGTTATGGAGTGTCACTTGTGAAACTTTCTATAGCAGTGGGGGCTGTGTTTTGATGTCCTCTCGTTACCCCACCCCCGCTCTGCTGATTTATGGCATAGCGCACAGAGACTTAAATCAAAACGAGAAAATACGTGTGAAATAATGCAAAACAGAGCCAAGGGGCTGGCAATTCCATAATTACACCTAAAGGGAAAATAATTATGCAATACCATATGGTAAGGGCAAGCCTCTGAATCACAAATGTCCATACTGTGAGCAGAGAGCTCTCGGAAGAGCGAGCGGGGCCTTTGAGGAGAGGCCATAGAGAAGCTTGTCTTTAAAAAGGACCTAGAGACAGCTTTGTGAATGATGCGTGGCCTTTGATAATTCCGTTTATAGCCCAGGAAATGAAGGTTTGAGTGAGTGAGTGACATGGCCCTGACAAATGAATGTGGAAGAGCAGGGCTGAGCTTGGTTATTTATTGTTTCTGCACAGTGTAGGCTACTACCTACAGTGACCATGGGGTCTACCCACAATTCAGAAATGTGAAAATGACTTATTGATAGAAACCAGAAAACTCTCCAATCTTGACAGCAACTGTGAATTAGGAACTAAATCAACACAAGAAACAACTCACGATGGTGACCTTTCCGTTTATAAAAGGGGCAGAAGATGAAAGAATTTCTCCGTTGTCAAGAATATGAAAGTTCCCTCTGTAAGTCTATCAGTTAATGAATAACCCCTAAGTGTGAGAAATGACTTGGGCAAGTTTCCAGCTTAAATCTTCATGCCCCGGCGTATGGAACCTCCGGGGGGAGATGCTGGGAAAAGGTTGGGGGACTGGGGCTCTCGCTGGCCAAGTTTCCTTATGAAAACTCAGTCCTGAATTCAGTGCCTTCTGAAGTCCCTCACATCACTCCTCCAAGTGGAGTTTACTGAGACCTAGCCCAACACTGTGGGGGCAAGATGGGCTAGCCATTAAGCCAAACCCAAAGAGGGAAATCAAGGAAAGAGTTAGAGTTAAGGTAGAACTTGTCAAACTATGCCTCTCATGTCCAATCTGGCTAGCTATCTGCCTTTATAAATAAAACTTTATTGCAATGTAGCCATGCAGCTGGGAGACCTCAGTAGTTGCTACAGAGAGTGGTGTCCATAAAGCCTGGACTATTGACTACATGGCCATATGACTATATTTTCAGAAACATTCTCCATCTCTGCTGGAATAAGTCATTTACAAGGAATAGCTTCTGCTGTCAAGAATACTATGAACTCGGGATGAGGGTGGTTAGCAAAACTTCTAATGATCCCTGGTTGGCACTGGGGTTCAACAGAGGGGGAGCCATTCAGCTTCAAATCAAACTCTTCCCAGACTCCCTAACCACCCACACTCCTTTCTTCTCTGGTGTTTGTTAGGATGATGGGGAGTTTCCTCTGTGAGGTCAACTCTGCCATAGGTGGTGGGTATATTGGCCATGGCCTTGAGACCAGTGGCTCTGAGCTGACTTCCCACCTCTGCTGCTGCTGACCTGGGCTTCCCATTCTGCAGCTGTCCATTCCCTGCTGCCTGCCCCCAATTTTACCTCAGCCATTGCCCCTCAGCCTGTCCCTGCCTGTCACTCGGCTGTGACTGATCGTCCATCACAGCCTTTTCACTATTAGTCCGAGTTTGATTTAAGTGAAAGCCACCAGGTCCCTAGTCAGCATCTGAAGTGGAGTCCCTCTTTCGACAGTCTGCCAAATTCAGGAGACTCCACCAGTCTGCCTTCAGAGGAGGTGGTTTTTAGAAGTGAAACCACCCTGTGTCCCTTCACAGCTGGACCTGGCTGCCAAGCCAGACGGCTGCCTCAAAGTGTGGGCGAGCTTCAGGGGACAGCCAGCTGTGCCTTGCTGTCCAGTTTTCACCAGGCCAAGGAGAAAAGGGTGACTTTCTCTCATGAGAAATTTATGGAGAGGAAGAAAGAAAATACTGACACATCACCCACGTAGAGCAGGGCTGGGATGCTCTTTCAGTCAAAGAACACACTTACAGAATCCTTTCTTAAGAGACCAAAGAAACAAGTGACAAATTTTTTAAAAAGTCTTCTCTTGTGATATTAGCCTCAACCTTTCATCCACACACCCACGCACTCAAGGGAGCTATAAATTAGATATTACAGGCACAGGGAATTGGCAGTTAATGCTTTAAACATTATGAAGTTCCAGGTCTGGGCCTTTACACAGATACTTTTTGTTGTTGAATTAGGCAGTTACCATGTAAAAATACAAAGAGAAGTTTCTGGAAGGGATATACGTAAAATGCCCACACCAAACAGCAGGGTATGGGAAGGGCTGCCTGGCTTCTCACATGTACCAAGGACCAAATAAGAATCATTTCACATATTCACACAGTAACTCACCAGGCAGGTGTCATTATCATCCAAGCTAAGATGGGAGAGGTCCTCACAGGAGAAACAACTTGTTCGGAGCCACCTGTGAGCATGTTCCATCAGGAGGGGTTCAGAAGGCAAGCCCAAATCTCCTGTGAACCTCGTATTCCAGCATGGCTCCCACAACAAGGAAACATACATTGACCCTGAATTTTTTTCCCCTGGGAAGTTTGGGAGACAGTGATCATGAACTCCAAGTTTGCATTTCTCCCCGGAAGGAAGAGCCCCATTCATGCTTCTCTATGAACCATCATGGCCTTGGAGACTAGGAAGAGCCCCATGCTTCTCTATGAACCATCATGGCCTTGGAGACTTGGAAGAGCCCCATGCTTCTCTATGAACCATCATGGCCTTGGAGACTTGGAAGAGCCCCATGCTTCTCTATGAACCATCATGGCCTTGGAGACTAGGAAGAGCCCCATGCTTCTCTATGAACCATCATGGCCTTGGAGACTAGCTCATACAACCATTTCACAGGACAGAAAGTAAATAAGATGTAGGTGATTGATCTGAAGGAGGACCCTAGTGGAAGAGCTTTCCTTTTGGTCCTGTGACTATCTGATGCTTTAACAACATATAGACAGTGCTTTCCAGCATCACTGGAGTCAGAGTGGCAAACATAACTGCATGATTTGCAGTTGTGCTATGTGATACTTTGTTTATGGGATGATTACACAATCAATTAACTTTTTATCTAGTTGCCCTGCTTTGATTTGTTGGGAACATGGACACACATTTCAAGGAACTCACATTCACAGTTAATTCAGAGACCTGTGGTGTGATCCTCTGAAAGTACCCACACTGTAACTAAAAGAGTTTGTACTATTCACCCCACATACTCCCTTCTTCCCATCCCTCTTCTGTTTAACTGCTACATAATTTCCTCTTCCTCTCCCTTTTCCTCCTTTTTTCTCATCACCTCTCCCTTCCCTCCTTCCCTCCGTCCTTTCTTTTCTCCCTGCCATGAAACACAACTTACCTATCACAGAAAGAAAAATTTAAAAAGTGCTGTTCGTCGTGTGGCTTTGATTTCACTTTAACAGAGCAGCAGTGAGTGGTTGATCAGTTTCTAGCATTGCTGTGAACGAATGTGACCACCTTTGCCATAACTGGTTTCTCTCTTCTTTTACTTGGTTATTTTCATGTCATGAAAACCCAAACAGTGAGTAGACTAAGGGATGAAATGTGGACCATTGTGAAGGATCCACAGTGCACCATCTCATTAAAAAGGAATGGTTCCTTCTATCTCCGTCACTAGAATCAGGAAGCCTGCCCAAGGAAGATGCTTTGGGGCAGAACTTAGAGTCCTTACAAATCTTTTGCTCTAAGGTATGGCATTTTACTTTCCCAATGGTGGCTTTTGTACTGGGGATAAGCTTTCTAGTCTGTGGATGCAGATGCCCCAGGATGATGGGCTTTCACAGATGGCCAGGAGAGCTCACTCCTCCAAACAGCCAGCATCCACAGCTCTGTTCTAAAGATAGAATGGACTGGCTGGAAGCAAAAGCCAGCCACAGTGTGTTAACTGGACTCTTCTCTTCTGTCCACTCACAGCTGCCCTTTTCCACTGCCTTGGCCTCTTTGTGGAGCTTTTGAGCAGGGGTAAGAATGGGGCTCTTAGGAGATCAAGAAATTGCTGCAGGTCCTCAGCAGTCCCTGGCTAGTGACAATTCTCTCTGGGCACACTGTTGCTTGCTGTCCTTTCAACATGGCCAACAGGCCCGTTGTGTGCAGTGGAAATTTATGGCTTTTATGCTGGAGGGGAGAGCCGATCACCCTACTCATCCTTTAAGTTCAATCCAGTTTCCATCTTCCTGAATTGTCCCATTCAACCACATAATGGGCCTCTTTATTTTGGTCAGGGTTATTCTTCAGTTGTCCCCATGGAGACCAGAAAATTGCATGTCAGTCAGGTCCCCCAGGACCCTTCCTTGGTGCTTCTTAATAAGGAATTAACTCTGAGGGCTGGTTCCACCCTTGTAAATGTAGTTAGCTAAACTATTTCACTACTTCCACCCGACAGGGACTTTGCGACTCTTGAATCGGGTTATTTGTTTAGTTAGTTGGTTTTAATTTTTATATGTGTGCAAGGCTTACAAACAAAACATGTATCTTGTAAATGAGAGTACAGCTTCCAGCTGATGTATCTAACTGATTTTCAATAAAAGCAAAGAAAACAAAGAAGATGAATCTCACATCTTAAATCATTATCATTCAAACCAAAGACAGACATGCTTCCTTAAGTGAAACGGAGGACCGACTCTGCACTCATGGCTAGACGTCAATACTCTCTGGGTTTGTACGATAGAATCTTTGGAATATTCTGGAAGAAGAAAGGGGCTTCTGGGGAGCTGTGTGAGACTGCAGACCATCCTCAGCGAAGGCTGCCATATTCAGATATTACCAGTAGGTGGAAACCACTTCCTTCTGAGAAGATAGCCTGTGGCTAACATCTGATGAGGGGAGGGGTCTCTCCAGGTAGCATTGTAAATGGTGGGTCTTGATTGGACATCAAAGCAAATTTCAGGGTTTGTAGGACCCTCTGAATGCTTGTCAGGAAGTGAATGCTTCAAAATTACAATTGTGGGACCCAAGCTAGAGGAGAGCCCAGGCAGGTGTCCCGAGGATACCGACACAGCCCTTAGAAGGTCTCCCATTTGTCCTCTGACCAGGAAGAGCTCTCTGACTACAAAGCAACTCATTCAACCCCAAGGACAGCTTTATGTTCCTGGCACTCAACTTTCTTTCCTGCTCCAAAGTTTCTAACGTAGTAGGGTAATTGTTATGACTTAGTTCAGAGATGAGGCCTCTTCTAGGAACCTTTCACCTTCTCTACAGAGTTTGGGGAGGAAAAAAAATCATCAGCAGTGTTATCTCAGGTGGGCAAGATGGCTTGGCCAGTAAAAGTGCTTGCTGAATGGAAACCATGGAGCGTGGTGCAAAGCAAGAACCAGGTCCCCAAAGTTGTCCTCTGACCTCCGTACATCAGCATTGCAAATGTGCCACCACGTGTACATGCACAGGGACACACACAGGATAGATCAGGTAACTTTTAATAGTTTTTTTTAAAGGAGTATCTTCTCGGGTCTTCCCTTTCCCGGACACTTCATGTCCCCTGTTTCCTGGTATACACCTGTAGAATCTTCTTCACTGACCCACCTCTCCCGTGATACACACAACTTGGAGACTAGTCTGTATCTTGACATCTTGACATGTGGGCCTGTGGTTGTTTGAATGAGAACATCTCCCCCAAAGACTTGGGTATTTGAAAGCTTGGTGCCCAGTTGGTGGCACAATTTGAGGAGGTTTAGGAAATGTGGTTTCTTGGAGGAAGTGTGTCGCTGGAGGTGGGCTTTGAGAGTTTAAAGACCCATGCCACTTCAGTGGCTGCCTCTACTATGTATTTGGGATTGATCAAGATGATATGAACTCTCAGCTTTCTGCTTTAGCTGGCCTTCCTGATACTCACCACCAGGACTGTGGCTTCTCCACCTCATGGGTTCTTAACCCTCTGAAACCCAAATAAAATTTTCTCTACATTGCCTTGGTCATGGTGTTTTATCACAGCAATAGAAAAGTCACCAGTACTGGGCTTCTAATGGGTTAAATTCCAAGACTCTATAACCTTTTTTCATAGTGCTCCCAGGAGTGTACTAATCCATCAATTTTCAAACATTTTAAAGATTCCTAAAACATTTTTCTCAAAGTCTTTTCTTCCAATTTTACTGTGTCTACTGGAATTTAATTGTCTCCTATTTTCAAGCGAGCCAAGTTAATGCAAGATCTCCTCACCAGGGACTGAACTATTGAGGGGCCATAGGAAACTTTGTTGTCTTGGAAACAACTCTTTTGGTAGAACAAGATTTAGGCAAGTGGGCTGTGTCTGATCGAGAGCTGATGATCACTTTGGCATAGAAGCTGGAGAAACCCACAAGTTTCGAGACTTAATACTTTTGAAAGTTACTTTTGTTAACTGGAGAGGACCTAAACTGAGGGCCGCAGAACAGATGTGTGCCCGCTTACAGGAGCGAACTCTGAGAGAATGTGCTCCAGAGTCTCTGCAAAAGTCCTCCTGGCTCACTGTGGAATACTTAGGCAAATGATAGGTGAGTTTCATGGTGGGGTCTTCAGGAAGATTCCAGTGAGATGGTCACTCTGTAATATCCCCAAACAGAAGTTCTGCTGAGTTAAAACTACACCCAATTTGGCTAAGATTTGGCCAATAGAGAAATTCCTGAAAGGACAGGATGAAGCTCAGTAAAGAAATTCATGTCAGGACTTTATGGAAGGGGCTGTCTCACACTCTTCAGCTTTTCCAGTCTCTCTCTCCTAGGTGCTCTGTGAAACCTACCTGTGATATACTGGTGGCAGCTAGTCTGGTATACATAGTCACAGTGACAATAAAGAGGGGGCAGCAAGATCTGAAAAGGGGCTAGGTGATGGGAATGCACAGCTCAAGGGTGACGTCATTTGACTCTGTAAAAGTTGTCATGAGAGGCAGGCAAAACAGAAGTTTTCTCCCTGCATGGATTGGACCTGGCCTTGTCTTATTAAAGAGAAACCCTACAAGCAAGAGATGGAAAAGTGGACACCAGGACTGAAAACATGTTCTATGTCCATTTCTGAGTTTGACAGCTCTGATGCTCTGTTCTAACTTCATGATCTACTAATGCTCAAAGAACAGGAAATAGTCTGTCTCCAAAGATGGCCCCAGAGATAGAACTCTTTGCTATGAATTTCATCCTTCCATTTTTACTGGGTACTAGAGGTGAAGAGTCTGGCTAACATGGAGTCTGGGGAACTCTTCCTTCTTAAAGGCTTCTTTGAGCTTAGGTAGACACAGAGGCCATTCCATCTGAGTTGCTGGAGCAGCCATCACCTGGAAGTGAAGTCTTACCGAGGGCTCAGATGTTTGTCTACTAGACATTACCTCTCTTGTGCTTTCTGGATATAGAGCCAGACACAGCTTGGTAAGGCTATGTAGACATTTCACCAAGAACCAAGGGGGAATTTAACATAAATCTTGGGATATGGAAAAAAAATCAATATTTTCGTTTTGTCAGACTATTTGTTTATTCAGCTCTTGATTTTCAAATAACTTTAATGAGCTGGTGCATAACATGCAGTCAACAGCACACTGGCTAAGCCAACACCTGAAATTCTTATAGAGCAGTGGGAAAGGACTAATGCATAAATATTTATATTTATTTATATACTAAAACATAACTATGTATCCTCTTATTTAATATACATTAGGATTTCCATTTATATCTTGGAAAAGCTGTGGCCCCAGGAGGTCTAAGTAACCTTTGTTGAACTTGCCCCAGTGTGATTTCTACCCAAGGAAATGTTCAGTGGTGAGGGCCACTACAGTGTGAATATAGCGCCCAGCTTCCTGCACAGTCCAGTAGCAGTCATTCTGGACACTGTGTTGAGAGGAGACTTGACATAAGGTGGTGGTCCCTTCTACAAACTCTCCACTTTCATTCCTCTGACTCCCTTCTCAGTGCCAGGACTAATTGTCCGCCACCATCAACTCATTGTCCTTTGTCTTTTCTTGTCTACCCATGTCAGGGATCCATAAAAGTGAAAAATATAAAGGACATAGACACAAAGTTATGGGTCAGGGAAATGTGATTAGATGACATTTGCTTTCATTGGAAAAGGAACAACCAAACAAAGAATAAAGCAAGACATCTAAATCTTTACATGTCCATCCACGGTTCCCTCTTCTCACTTTGCATACATCTTCCATCATAACCCATGCGGTTCGCAGAGATGGCATATCCAAAGACTAGCTGGATAAAGCCTGATTTGAAATTTTCTGCAATGTTTTATAATTCCAAATCAGATCAATGTCACCTACGTGAACAAAAATAAGGTGAGTAGCTCTTTGTCATTATCTTGATGACAATATTCATGGCTTTGTAAAAGTGAGATTTGACTGACTATAGACTCCATGCTATTTATACCTCTGAAGGACTGTGCGAAGGCACACTCAACAGACAGACGAGACATGGCTGAAGTTCATTTATGACATATCAACAAAATGTCTTTTGAAAAATCTCATCATCCCTAGAAATGAGTCTTAACCACTACAGAAACTGAAATTACCACCACTAGAATTTACAATTAGATGCTAGGAAAAAAGGACTAAGTCTTCAGTTACCTTTGAGAACATATAACTAGTCCTTTTTTTTTTTTTTTTTTTTTTTTTTTTTTGGCAAAAATCTACAGTCAGTCTCGGGCAGATAGATAGATAGTATCTCTACAAAGCAATAACTTTTACAAAGTTTTAAAAATTGGAAAAGGATAATATAAAAATGAGAAATCAAATAAATTATAGCTCAGACTTTCTGCTAATGCACCAGAATCAGGCAGCGGGAGGCCATCCAACAGGAATATTTCCACTAAGTAAATATTTGTACATATAAACTCCCTCCTTTTAGTTTGATCTTTCTCTTAAACGTTATGAATTTTATAGCTTGGCAAAGTGTTGAGTTTGCTGTCCAAAACCCAAAAGGCTACTTTCAAAGATTAAAAGTACAAATGTTAGTGTGGGGGTGGGATGTGTGAATCAGAACAAGTGCAGCCTTCTCTGTGAGCCTTTATAGAGGAGAATCCAGCATCCTCTCCACTCACACTATGCACTCTAGCATGGCTTAAGTATAGCAGTGTGCATTTTATTATAATGTCAATAGCACATATTTTATTTCAAATTAGAGATTTTTAAAATAATCAATGATAAGCAAGGATGTTATTAAACTTCAAGGGAGAATTTGAGTCAATAAGAAAATGACGTCTACCCATTAGGTGGTCATGCAAGGAGACGTTTTCTAGCTTCACAAATGTAATTACTACACAATTATAATTAAGTAATCTTTACACCCTGACTACATAACATTTTCAAATTCCATCAGTAAGAGAAAAAAATTTGAGACATCTCCAATGAAAAAATATCTTCCGTAAATCAGCCAAATGTCCAACTAGAAATAAGATAATTTACAAGAATTGCTAAGAGTTGCTGACTATATTCAAAGACCCTTCTTGTGTCCAGGTTTATGTTGTAAGTAACAAGGCAGTCAGAAAGAAAGGTGCATGGCAAAGAGATAGATGCCTTGTCAAGGTGAAGGTGTGATAGGAATCTGGTCATGGTGGCACATGCCTATAATCTCAGGGTTGGGATGGCTGAGGAGAGAGAGGATCCAGTGTTCGAAGCCAACCTGGGATACCCATTGAAAGCTTCCCTGAAAAGACACAAGAGGGATAAAGGGCAGTTGAAGATACCAGGAGAAAACATTTAACTTCCTGGGAAACTTGACTGATGCTGGATGCCAGTGGAATGACAAGCCAGAGGGCTTTACAGTCTTGAAGACAATTTTCTCCCTACCCTAACCCCCTAATCAAGAGTAACCTGTCTATAAAAGCAAAGTACAGAAAGAAAGTATCCCTGTTGAACCAGCATACAGCAAGCATACAAGGAAATACTGTGTTTGTGGAATGCGTACAGCTCAGGGTCTGAATCCCTGCTGCTAGCTATGAAGACACAGAGCCAAGGGTGAGGGACTGTGAAGATTCTGGAAGACACGGAAATACAAACAATTAGCACAGCCACTGAAAGCAAACCACAGCATTATCTTGCTTTAGAGTTCACGGAACTTAGTTGCATCATAATAGGACATTTGTCTTCAGTTCTATTAGTCAATCTCATGTCCTTGTCACTATTAGACCTAACAACAACAAAAGTAGTAACGTTACATAATAAACGCTGGCCCGAAACCTACCGCTCCAAATACAACCAGTTGAAAATTCTTTTAAAAGTAATGCATGCAGTATGTACAACCTGCAAATAAAGAATCGGACTCTTGAAATGTCTACATTAACATAATATTTGTTTTCATAGAGAAATGCATGGCTTTTTCTTGACACTTGCTTTGAAATAAGAGGTTATATTAATTGACCCACACTGACAACCAAAAGAATAACGTATTTCAAGGAAACGACTGACCTTGTCTTCCTTTGTTTCTTTTTGTTTCTCAGTGTGGTTGTGCCATTGCAAATGCTGCGCGGATAGCCAGGGGAATCTGTGCAGCTTAACTCTAAACGACTTGGTAAGTTAATCTTCCTTACAGACCTTCCCCTTATGTACTCAGTTGGGTATGCTTTAGTTTGGATCCTATTGTTTTATATCATTTTATCTTCATAGTACAAATTCATTCCTAAAAATATCCTACTTCTAAAAAAAAAAAACCCAGAACCACACTATTTTTACATGATCCGAATATAGAAGGAACCATAGACGTGCCTTGTAGTCTTGGCTTATATAATTGGCTTATTATCCTGAGTTATCTCTTGCCCCCACTCCCACAAATATTTCCATGAAACAAATGATAAACTCGCGCGCACACACACACACACACACACACACACACACCTCACAGCATTTAATGTGGCGGTACACAGGGAAAAACTTGGACTGACTCCAGTCATAAAGAAAAAAAAAACGCTAGCTGTGTGAATCACTCCACCTAAAAAGCCCCTGCTCTGTTTGCATTTGTGATATTGGTACAGCGCCGGGAGAAAGGAATCTTTAATTAAGGTTGGAGTTTCAAACTAATTGGATGAATGTACTGCGCGCAGATTTATGCCATAGTCCTCCTCAGCAGCTGAAATGTTAACTCACTAGGGAAATAGTATTCAGAGACCCTTCCCAGGGCAGAATCTGGTCCTGTTGACGCATTACTTGCCTTGTATAGAGACCTGAATTGCAGAGCAAAGAAGCCCCCAGGCACCTGCTATACCAGTACCCATAATCCATAGGTGAGAAATCTGGGCTTCAGAACTGTTAGGGTCTTGTCCAAAGGCTCAATACTGGCTAACTAGAAGCTCTTCTGTGTTCCAAGGAATATATCCCATATTTAAATCACCGAGTCGGTGTTAAAATTGGCTTCTTTCAATCTCTGTTTGCTCTTTATTTCTCATTTGTGATCTTTGGGCTGTGCGGATTAAGGATGAGTTGTTTTTTCATATTAAAGCCCCGTTCCTTGATCTCACTGCTAAGCCTGCCAATTTTGTACTGTCCTAAGCTATGAGTGCCCCGTTGCCATCATTCAGTTTGGCTTAGACGTGTGGCCAACAGCAAAATGACAGAGAACATTCTTGGGAGGCCAGCACTCCCTATGTGGTCTCCTCTTGATACAGCAGAAAGATGTATCTCCTTCCCACTTGAATATATAATGGAAGATTAATTAGTTTGCATTTGCAAAGTGCCTCGAAAATCAAAAGTGCTATGATTACACCTAATTAAATTTCTCTCTTATATGTTCAGCAACAATTTCATTTGTATGCGCTTCTGTGCCAAGAAAATAGCTGTGTGGCTCAGGGAAGCTTTACTGTGAAAGTCTGTCACATGTGGATCTCACCTCTGCTGCCTGCTTGTTTCTTCTCTCCTTAATTTCTACTTCTGGTCTCTAGATACGGGCTGGCCTGAGTAGACATGGATTCTTGAGTTTGTGCTACATTTCAGAGTGAGACACTTTTAAATAAATGGACTTTTGTGCATCACAAAACAGCCTCCTGAGAAGGTAAATGCTGATTCATAGAGACACAGCCACACATGTTAATCTCTCTCCTGTGTGCGCTTGGTTGAGCGTGCCCATCAGATGAACAGGAACATGCAGAGGCAGTGTGGCCTGAAGCAAAGCCCTGGCAGGTCTGAGTCATGCCCTCGGCTTCTCGGGGTGGTATCATCACTGGGTCCTTGTAAACACCTTTCCCCACCAGTCAGGCTACTGTCCTGACCTGCCGAGATGCCTTCAAACTACAGGATAATTTGGTTGGTCTGGTTTTGCTGCTGCATGTAGACACAGAATGAAGCCTCCTGGGAGAGGAGCAAGGTGTGTGTGGAAACCCAATCTGATTTAGAAATCATCTCTCCTGTAGGTAATGTTGTGTTCTAATAAAGACCTGGAAATACAGACGCAGAGGTCTAATTAACCGAGTTGGGAAATCAAGAAGTCAGAAAACTGTTGATAGAAAAGTATTTCTATTGTCCAAAACATATTTGATGCATTAGGAAAACAAAAACCGAATTCTTTCTCCCAGCATCTACCCCCGGGGAGTGCATCAGCTAATGAACAGGAGCAGGTCATCGGGATTGACATCACAGCAAAAACAGCAGCCTGAGACCTATTTGTATGTGGTTAGAAGCTAAGTTCTAGTTTACTGCTGATGTCATGAGTCAAGCTCGAATTAGTGGAGTGGATTGGCAAGTTTTCCCTTTCTTACACATAATAAAACAGCCACAGCACATCTAGACCAACCGACTGACACACCTGAGCAGGTCAGACGCTGAGAGAAGATGTGCGGTGGTAATGGCCCTGTGGCTCTCAGTGTGGAGTGGTGACACAAGACACTGCTGCTTTGCATTTGCCACACAAAGGGAAGGGACCGTCCATCCTCGCCAGTGCACACATGAATGGAAACTGTCCGCTACTGAAACCTACTCAGCTAGAAATGCTGGCAGCCAGGGTCCTGCTTGGATACTGAGCAAGAGCTAAAGCAAACTCGGCCCCTCATTTAAGGAACATGGTTTGATCGGCATGAATGTGTGCATTGTCGGGGTCTAATTGTGCATCCACTGTTTCTGGTAGACTGCTCCGATCTCCTGTAAAGCTCTCAAAGCGGGCACACACCTGCTCCAGTTATTGAAGCTGGAAGATGGCGTGCTTCGAATCCATGTCCCTCATGAGTGGTAACAATCAAGCTTAGACAAAGGAGAATGCCCAAACTGAGCAAACGTATACCTTATTGATTATTTTCTTTCCTTTGGAGCCGTTTTCTCTTTGGGAGCCATGAGGAGGGAGAGTAGCCCAAAATCAGCTGAGCTCCCAGTACAAATCTCTGTGGCGCGCACGTTAACTTACAAACCTAGCTGCTCATTGCTGAAGTAATCACCCAAGGCGTCCCACTGAAGTATTTTCTAACAGGGATGATAATCACTCCAGTACAAATTAGGGGTGCTTGGGGGCTCTTCTATTGGCCTCCCGACAGTGTGTGCTTTTCATTAGTGTGGGTCCCTCAGTGGAATGCCTGACAGCTCACTTTAAATACACTTTTCTGCAAGTCAACTAACGAAACTAATTAGGAACTGTGAAAGGCCATATTGATAGACTGAAATATATAAGCTAGCTCTGACAATTCTCTTAGAAGACTCCATACATCATTGGCCTCTGTGCTGGGTGTGGGGCTCTCTTTTTTTTTTAAATGGCTGTAGTATAAATAAACTGAAGTTAAATCTCACATTTTAAAATGACTTTAAAGAACCACACGCTTCCTGAAAGCACCATTTTCAAATTATATATAAACATGTTTAATCAGTCTCTACTGCTCTGAACCACTGAGGGATTTCTCAGGGCCATGACTGGGTGACCTGCTGACTGGTGTCACAGACCCTAGCGCAGGCAGCATGAGACTGTGGTTTGAGCTATCTTCCTAAGTCGACAAGTTAGCTTACTCACAGCTAATCTTCCCAGCTCTCCCCAGTGGACTTTCTTCTATTCCCACTTTTCAGCTTCCACTCCAGCAAACTGATGGTTTAAACTGGACAGAATCAAAGTTAGTGACAAGGGCAGCTATGAGTCAAATCTGCATGACTATTGACACTTCTTGGTAGTTGTTCAAACAGCAGCCAAAGCACCCGGGCATGGCCGCGCGTATGGCTTCTGTGTGTGTCTCATCTGCACAGTCATAGACTCAGCTATAGGTGGATACAGATTTCTCTCTCACCTCTTGTCATTTGGTCTTTCTATGATCTGAATAGAGAACATGGCAGCAAGGTAACAGTGTCAGTGACGGCAACTGTGGCTACTTCAGTACTCTTAGGAAATACCGAGAAATACGCCATAACCCTAACCGCCTCTGCTCTACAGGCCCCACTGTTGGCCCCATACCACAAAGCACTACCGAAGAGTTCGTGTGCTAGCATTACACAGCATTCAGGACCGATGTTCTCAGATTGATAATTTACAACAGTATGCTGCAAAGATCAGCCAGGCTGACTGATAGCTGCAATAATACAACATGAAGGGTGGTGCCTGTGTTTGACTTGGTACCAGCCAACAGTTGCAGAATGTCGGAACTCATTTATTAATGGTTTGTTATACATTTGCAGAAAGGTGAGTGCCTGAATCAATTATCCAGGACTATCAAGCTGCTCTACCTGGCAACTTATGCACCAAGGACAGCCGACGATTGATCTTGGTCTCTGTCTGTCTCTCTGTCTGAAAATTGTCAACTCACAACAGATACCTTTGAACACCATTTGTAGCTTTGGCTGGGCTTAAGGTATTTGGTTGTGACTGAGACAGATGACCTAGGCGGTGCTGGAGAACCTGCCAGAGTGGTTATGGAAGATTTGGGTCCTGGATTAAAACTTAGAGGGAAGATTCCTGTGTATGTGCCAAGTAACTGGGTCTGTATCTAATAGACACCCAGGAGCCATTCCATCCACCTTACTTTTACCGAGTGTTATGGTTTGAATAGAAAATGCCTCCAAAGGCTTGTTCCTCAGCTGATGACACTATTGAGGGGAGACCACATTAGGAGAGAGTTAACTTCATTGATGAAGTAAATGATAACTTCATCGTTATGGGTTATTAGGAGGTGAGGTCTAGTTGGAGGAAGTGGGTTGCTTAGAGTTTGTTTTTGAATGGTGTATCTTGTCCCCAGGTCTGTCTGTCTCTGTCTCTCTCTCTGTCTCTCTCTCTGTCTCTCTCTGTCTCTCTCTCTGTCTCTCCCACTCCCTCCCTTTCTTCCCTCCCTCCCTCTATTCCTCCTTATTTTTCCCCTCTTTTCCTAGCTTCCTCGTTTTCCTCTCTCTTCTCCTCTCCCCTTCTTTTGTCCCACAAATTGAGCACATGATACATTTCCAATCATGATGTTTGGGCATTGTGGCCAGAAACCTATAAAATCATCTGCCAAGACACATGTTTTCTTTAAGCTGCATTTATCAAGTGTTTTTGTCACAGCAATGAAGCTGAGGAACCACTGGATGACAAAGGCAGGACTTTCCTCTGGCCTGGCTTGCTCCTTACACAGAGCTCATACATGCAAAGCCACACAATCACAGACTACACCAAGACCAGGAAGTGGGCCGCGCACACCTCCTGAGTAGGAGAGTTTACATTCCTTAGAACTGTCTGTGCCAGCCATTCTGTGCTTCCACACATCCCCAGGCTCCAATCTAGAGCAAATACAGATGCATTCCTGTACAGCAGAGTTTATTTCATTTTTCTTTCTCCTTACACTCAGGGTCTATCATGATGCCTGATGCACAGTAGAGCCATACAAATGTCTGATAAAAGGATTGATAACAATGAACAGCAGAAGTATACTCTAGTGTCCAGTGCATGTGTTTTAGGGGCCATCTGAGTCATGGTTAGGCCTTTGGCTGACAGCGTTCACTCTGTTTACAGTGAGAAACCATCAGAGTGTGTGCTCAGCAGAAATGCGCAGGGGTCATAATTTAGTTCATGTCCCCAAAGCACATATTGTGGTATTTCCAGCTTAGCGAAGCTTTTTCTTCACTACCATGAGCTGACGTGTGCTCCTACACAACACTTCCAGATTCACAGTCCAGAAAACATAATGTCATCTTGTCTCTTCCTGCTCCAAATCCTCCAGTTATACCTACTGCCCAAAAAATAATGACCATTCCCCCTGTCTGGTGTTCCAGAGACCCCTGGATGTTAGAACCGAATGTGTCTCTCTAGCAAGGCCTCCGGTCTCTCTCATACCAATCCACACTCCAGAGTAGCAAGTCTGCTGCTGGTGGGGTCTGGAGGAGCTGTTTGTGTGACGCCAATCAACCGTCCTCTGCAGTCTGTCAAGGTGAACTGAGACAAGGGCCCGTTACACTTCCGATTATCTGCTCAGTTTCTGCTGCTCTCCTAAGACTTCTGTCCAAGTGCAGAGGACTGTTTTCCTGACAGGAACATCTAGTGCACCTTCTCTCCATGTCTGTGGCACACGGATCATAAACCAGTTAGTGCTAATATCCTGATTCCCCAGTCTGCTGAGGCATATGTTTGTCATATAAGATCATCATATAAGCCACATGTGACCGCCTAACCGAGCCAGCCTCAGTGTTTTGTTTCTCCCCAGTTGGAATGGTCAACGTGTAACTAACAGAGTGCACGCTAAGAAATCTACCTCCCCATCCTTACAGGTTAGGTGGGGAGAAGGCACAGTTCTGGGATGCTGGGTCCATGAGAAAGAGAGTGTTCTAGGAGATTATTAAAAAGTAGATGTCCCAGTTGCTGTGGCACCTGCAGGGGCAGACACAAGAAAAGGCTAGGCATGGTGTCTCAACACTGTCTTTCTATCTAAGTCGAATGTCATTTGATATTGAGTGGAGATCGAAGCATCCCACAGCTCTGTAAAGTAGGGGGTCCAATCTTAGAGATCTTGTTGAAGGGGAAAGGAGAGTAAACTTTTTTTCATGTTCTTGCAGCGCAGACGCTGTTAGCCAGGGGCTGCTTGCCAACAGGCTCTTGGCAACTGACTCATTCCTCTGTCTGGTTAGTAGGAAGTGTAGGTAAAATATGAGCCATCATTCATCCTTAATGAATCTGTGGGTGACAGCCTGTCACTGCATGGGAGGCAAGAGCATCAAGGTACAGTCCCACAACTATGGCCGCCATCCTTCACGGATCCTGTCACAGAGCTGGAGGAAGTGAAAGGCGCAGTCTTTCATCACAGAGCAGGTGGCCACCAGGGGTGTTTAAAGGAGCAGAAACCATAGAATGCCGCAGTCCCAGCCAACCACATGCTCTTTCTTGACATTCTGGCCCTCACGCAACACTTGAATTATTCACGGCACATGGTGCCATCCCTGTTCACAGGCAAGAGGGGCCACAGCCCGGCACAAACAAACTGAGGGCCTTTGGTGGCGAACGAACGGCAGCTCTCTGGCTTCGAGAAAGCTGGTGCAGGGTGCAGCAGAGGGGCCTGTGGTCTCAGCTGTGATCTTACCTCACTGTCCCCTGCAGTGACCTCACCCAGCCACAAAGCCACTATTCATGGAGAGGGGCTGGAGCACGGCATACAAAAGCTTCATTTAGCCACGAAAACATGAATATTTAGCCTGTTTGATTAAAAATGAAACCTAGATATTTGGCTTTTGTGATTTGATGAGCTCGAGGGGGTTTTTGTTGCTGTTGTTAATTTCAAAGACTAACCTTGAAAAAAATAACAAAAAAATGTATCTTCTAACTTGTATTTAAATGAGATTTCATATTTCCTGAAAGGCTAGCCTTCTCTTCTCTTTCCCCAAATCCTTAGCTCCCACAGATGCTCTTACTTTTAAAGTCAACCATAGACAATTTAGCTATCAATTTTTTTCAAATACAGATAAATATTTTTTTAAAGAAAATTTATGGAAGCCTTTTATTTCGGTGGAGATGGGACACTAAGGTAGCATACTTTGTTGAGCTAAAATATATTTTTAGTAATTTTGAAATTTAGAAAGATGATCCCATCTTTCCCACAGATGGAAACATGCCATGGGAGTTTTTTATACAAAGAAAAGAGGGAGATTTCTCTTACAAATCTCTGTCCATAAAAATGTCCCTGGGATAAGTATTATAGCCACTAAATTGCCTGACGTATTTAACTATGCAGTTCATCGCAGGGTGAAACTGGATGCCCACACGTGTACAGAAGCACTCAAAATCAAATTTTAAATGCCATTTGGTTATTTTTAAAGTTTCAATAGCTGCTATTGAAAGAGGAATTGGACAGAGGGTTCAACAAGCTTCCTAAAGGGCACCTGTGGGGTGGCTGGAAGTTTCAGTCCCTATAATACCTGTGCCTTGTTCCCAAGAAGAGCCAGGCAAACAACACAGGGAAGAAAATAACCACCAGGCCTAATTCTCACTGTTACTGATGCTTGATTTCCACAGTGCTCAATGGCAGGGCTGAAGTGGATGACTGGACTATAACCTCCTGCCTGCATCTGGGCCTATCCTTTTCTGGGCAGATTCTTTGGAGTAGAACTGGAGGTTCTTCTCCAAGGTTTATGCCCTCAAAGTACCTGACACCTGTTCCCAAACTGTCTCCCAGGAACTAGAACCGGGTGTATAAGGTTTGAATGACATCCACTCTGTCTACACTGACTCTAAGTATGGTATGGCTCAGTACCTCTTAGACTAGCTCTTCCCCAAAGACATGTTTAATTTTCCAAGCTATTGACTATAGTAGTAAAAAGATTTCATTTTAAAAAAAGGCCAATGAGCAGAGACAAGATCAGTTCTTTCTTCCATCAGCATCCTGCCAGGTTTGAGAATCCCACTTTGTCTTCTAATCACATCAGAGGTTACCCAATACTGTTTGAGAAGGTAGACAGTTTCTCTTGGAAGACGACATGTCTCAAAAAGCTGTATAGATGACAACATTTGTTAAAGGAGCCACACTTAAAATGTACTGCAATTAAGATTGTTATTTAATTGAAATCTAAATTAAATACCATTGGAAAGTAATAATTTTGTTAATGCAGATGAGATCAATGCTCACCTCCCAATTCAGATTTGTATGTGGCTATTTTCCTTAAAACTGAGTATTCTTTTATCACAAACCCATAGCTGACGAGATGGCTCGGTAGGTAACACTGAGACCTGAGTCCAAATGCCCAGGCTGTAGAGTGGGGCATAGCATTTGTAACCCCAATGTTCCTGTGTTAAAGAAGGTGGAGCCAGGAGACTCCCCAGGAGTTCAAGGACCAGCTGGTGCAGTGCGTGCTACAGGAAACAGCAGCCTCACCATCAGAGGCTGTCTTCTTACTTTCTACAGATACTCTACGGCACACACATGTGGGCACTCACACACATGAACCCATCTCCCTCCCTCCCCCAGCCTCTCTCTCTCTCTCTCTCTCTCTCTCTCTCTCTCTCTCTCTCTCTCTCTCTCTCACACACACACACACACACACACACACACAAATTACTGTCACGTATCTTTTGACACCACATGACAAAGAAGTGCGATGTCACTTCTGGATGGTCATTCTTTCTGCAAACGTCTAACATTTGCATACACTTTCATAACCTTAATCTAACCACAAGGAAACACAGACTTAAGAAACTCTACCAAAGAACTGACCAATGTGATTTCAAAGGTCAAGATCATAAAGGAAAGACTGAAACTTAGTCATGGCTTGAGTAAGGTTGAGGAAGACACCTGACACCTAAATGTAGTGTGGCCTTGGAGGCTGGAGCAGGACAGAGGGGCATGAAGGCACAGCGAGCAAACAGAGGTGATCTGCGGTCCAGCTGAAAGCAGAGTCAATGTGCTTTCCTGGCTTTCAAAATTATATTAAGTTTATAAAAGATGTTACTATTATAGAAAGAAGCCTTGGTGAATTTGTGAGTTTGCTGTGCTACTCCGACAACATTTCCATAAGCCTAAATTATTTCAAAATGGAAGTGAAAAAAGAATTGCAACATTCATAATAAAAACTGGAGGTGTACCTATAATACAAAACTTTTTATACAACTGAGTAACTTAGTCTTACTAGGAAGTGGAAAGCACACCTCCTAGATTTTTGTGAACCACATAAATTGCCCACACAAATAAATAATCGAGCAGAAAACTGTAATTCTGAAATGGCTACTGCTAAAATCTAAGAGCACTATATAGCCAAAGTCCTAAGGGTCTCCATGGTCTGGGCATGCAAATCCCAGATCTGTTAGTTTCCTTCTTTGAATGAAATGACCGCAGTGGCCACCCTTCCAAGCAAAGCCAGGATTGTGTTTAAAGCAGGGAGTGAAGGGCAGCCCAGATAAGAGCTAGACACGCCTCTGTGCCACCCTGTTCACAGGGGCACGCTCAGGTGGCTGCTCTGCCTCTTCTTCCCAACCCATGGCCCAAGGGATGGTTTCTTTTCATGGGCAGAAAGGAAAAGGCATTTTCATCTTTGTTTAGTAGGAGCCTAGGAACCTACACAGACTCTCTACACCCTGCACGTGTCATTTAATTTTGACAAGGTGATCAAACATATCCTTCTCAGCCCTAAACATTTTTTTTTTAAATCTGTATCCAGCCAGTTGAGAATTGAAGCCTCCGTGGGCCTAAGAAAGCTTGTGTATAGTCTGAAGCGGATGGAAACCTGAAATTTCATTGCCTGATACATTCACCCCATTAAAGTTAGATTTCGAATCTCACCTCACGACACGCAATTACACACTTACATGGGAACATTTAAAGTATATTTAATTTGATAATTTTTATGTGACCATTAGTTTTAAAATGTATCATATAAACTATACTCACTTTGGATTTGGTTACTGCACTGTAAAAACATTAAAAAAAAAAGAGAGAGATGATAAATATGTTATTATCTTTTACCAATTAAAATGGATCTAGAAACTACAAAGATTTTTAACTTGAAGAAGGGTCATATATTTTACATTGATCCGCAAGCTCTGTTTCTTGAATATTAAGTATCTATGATAAAGATTAGACATGATTAACGTATCACGAAGATTTGATTACAAAAACAAACAAACAAACAAACAAACAAACAAACAAACCAAACCAACAGCATAGCCTTATGTGTCTGACACTTGGTCCCCAGCTGGTGACCTTTGGGGGGGCTTTAGGGAGGTTGTGGAACCTTTAGGATCTGAGACCTACCTGAGGGAAGGTTTTGAGTGATGGTTTATGACATTGTTACTCTGGGCCTGCTGCCTGTCCTGGATCTATTTCCAGACTCACGTGGATGTGGAAAGACAGCTGTCTCCCTTCCCGCTCCTTGGAAGCTAACCCACCAGGCTTCTGCACCTTGACTGACAGTATCCCCTCCAACTGTGAGCCTACACAAACCTCACCTCCTTTCACTTGCTTCTTATCAGGCACGGTGATAAAAAAGGTAAGGAAAACACATGACCGTTCTCCCTTTGAAGATGGGATCCACAAGTTTCCTTCCGAGAAATAATCCAAAACAGAATAAAAAAGCAACTCCAGGCTATAACCATACCATCCACTAGAAAGTTCAAAACTAAAACGTTCACATATGCATAGTGCAGCTCTGGTCATCGTGCTTCACTATAGCAACATACATCATGATAAACACATGTTTTACAACATGGATTGTACAGACTTCAGGACGTGGGTAATCTTGATTTGGGAGAACAATGTAGAAGCATACCCCTGGTTGGCAATGACTGCTGACAGTCTTGTTCTAGGAATGGGGTTATTGGCTATATAACATGTATACTTGCATCTTAAAAATGCTAAAGACAGTCGGGCGGTGGTAGTGTATGCTTTTAATCCCAGCACTTGGGAGGCAGAGGCAGGCGGATTTCTGAGTTCGAGGCCAGCCTGGTCTACAAAGTGAGTTCCAGGACAGCTAGGGCTATACAGAGAAACCCTGTCTTGAAAAAAACAACAACAAAAAATGTTAAAGACAAGAAGAAAATATGTTTAACTGCTACTATGACTAATAGTTTTTGGAGATGCAGTAGTCCTCTGATTATTCAGAGCTTTCCACTCTCAAGTGATGTTCTGTTATACATGGTCAATCATGACATAAAAATATTAAATTGAAAAGTCAAGACATATGTAACTTTTATTTCCCTGATTGTTCTTCTAAGTGGCATGATGGATTTATACAGTCTACTCCTTTATTAGTATCTGCTTTCTGTATGCTACTCACATGTTAGTCATTCTTTAACATCTTGGTCATAAGAGCAATTATACCTGGGCACACCTTTTGTTCGGGTAACCTTTATTTTACTCACTAGTGTTCCCAAAGTGCAGGAGGAGTGGTGCTTATGATTCAAATATGTCTAAGAAAATCTATGAAGTCCTTCATTTAAATTTAAATGAAAAAAGCCAGGCATAGTGGCACACGTCTTTAATCTTAGCACCCGGGAGGGAGAGGCAGGCAGATCTCTGAGTCCTGAGCCCAGCCCGGTCTATAGAGTATTAGTTCTAGGACAGCCAAGCCTGCAAAGAGAAATATTGTCCTGAAAAGAAAAACAAGCAAAAAGGAAAAATTAAATAAAGGATAAACTGAAAAATAAAGAAAAAAGTATGTTGATATTGTTATGATTCATAGTAAAAATGAATCTTTTGTCTTTGAAACCATGAAAAGGAAAAAAAGAATCTACAATATTATGGCCACAGTATGTGATATATAGTTAATGTGAAAGATGCCTTAAGTTGTAGGTTCAATACCATCTGTGCTTAGACATCCACTGCAGGTCCTGAGCTGTAATCCTCCACGCATAAAGAATGACAATAGTCATACACTGATTCACTATTAACAGTTATATTTTCAGTCTAATGTTATATCTAGAAAGGATATAGTGTACTTTTTATATTTTATATTTAAAAAGACCTATTAGTTGCCAAGAATGATGTCAAATTTCAGCTTTGGGCCAACTTCTTGGCCAATTAGATTCTACTTCTGAGACATAAAATTATTTGCCTTGTGTAAAAATCTGTCATTAAATACTTCCCTTCATACTGATGTACTAGGTGCCCTGGCAACCTAATAAACACAAAATAACCCTCAAGATCATCTTGAAAAATCCTCAAGATGGTCTTAAAATATCTGATGACTCCATCATTATGGACATTGATGTAGTAAGGCATGTGTAAGTGTGTATGACATTTGCTAGCACTCAGGACAGTAAAGACATTTAATGCCAGCATCTATAGT
Source organism: Mus caroli (assembly GCF_978045245.1). Lineage (NCBI taxonomy): Eukaryota > Metazoa > Chordata > Mammalia > Rodentia > Muridae > Mus > Mus caroli. Next base: position 95,367,943 of record NW_028227262.1, read on the forward strand.
CTTCTGTTTCAGAAAAGGTGTGTGGAAGTTGGTCACAATTGGACAGCATGCCTCTGCCTCACTACACACAGTACCCAATATTTCTTATTCAGGAATAATTTCATCCAGGTTAGTTGTACTCAACCCACTCCTTTCTAACTGTTGCTACAGCAGGTGGGTGGATGGGTGCTCCAACAGTTGGGAGCCACTCAATGGGGCTTGCAGCAGAGGAGGCGAGAGAGTGACTCAAGATGAGAGGAGTGCCTTGTAAATCAGCCACTGAGATACCCGTCAGGGCGGTATGCCCTTTCTCCACTGCTGCAGTCATGAAGTCATGGGCCTGCCATGGGGCTAACATATTATTAACATAAATCACTGGCCTGAAGACTTGCATTTAAATACCAATTAACTCATAAGTAAGTGGGAAGGAGCTGACTCCTCTCACCCAGAGTGCTGTTTGGAGAAGTCGCTGAAATCATTACTCCCTGTTGAGATCTCTGCTTTCATAGGTGCTGAGATACCCACAGAACGAGAGCCAGCCATGTAAGCAGAGGCCTTGTAAGTAGAAGGCCGGGATTCCAGCTACAAAGCTCCTGCTGCTTCCACAAAACAGAAGTGAAGTGGGCACAAGGTTATTTCAATGGGATCATGAAACTTCCATGGCTTGAGATGGTCTCTCAACGGTTAAATGAAATTTATCAAATTCATAGATTCCATTCACCAACTCTTTCTTTACTTTCTTTGTACTACACTGCAACGGGAAATACGGTGAGACCCCCTCCCTTTTGTCACTAAAGTCCCTCCCCAGGTAAAAACTCATGAAGACACAGAATTCACTGTCTGAAGGCCAACATCTACAAACAACTCTACATTCCTAGTCATATGCTATGGCCCACGCCCACATGCACGTGACAGTAACTTTTGGGACGCGTCTGGTAGAAGCTTCTTGACTCCACATTGAATACCAAAGGTCAAGTTCTAGACTCATTTATCTCATGGATGCTGAATCCTCACTTCTGAAGGACAAAGGTGCCTCAACAAAGCCTTCCTGGACCTTTCGACTGGCCTTCTTCAGCACCCTGGCATTTTTTTCTTAGCCCACTTTCTTGTTAGAGACATATTCTCTATACTTGCAGAGTGTTCATGATCAGAATTTAACCATTATGGTTATATTTGTTTGTATTACTCATATAAAACGTGAGCTGCCCACCTTGGATGTCAAATCTTACTTTTCACACTTGTCTTCTGTAGATTTAGACTTGTGCAACCTACCACAAAGACCCTGATCTTGCTAGTGAAAAGAGGAAAGAAAACACTACCTGTCTTCCTTGCCCTGATCCTAGTGGCCTACAGGTATGTTACTAAAACTCACATCCTATTAAGTCATTATTTTTTTATCCTGCTTATCAAAAGCTATCAAGTAATGAACCATAATCTGAAGTCAGATGCATGGCCACAGGCCTGAGAAGAGTCTCTTCCTTGACATAGTACATTGTTCTAACTCTCCTGGGGAACGAAGGCACCAGCAGGCATTGTGGCTCCAGAGAGGACTCATGGAACATCTTTCAGATGACTTCAGCTCTCTCCTATATCCATCTGACAAAGCTGTTCTCATGAGGGAAGGGGTACTATTAACAGATATTATCAGAACCCCCAAAATGGACTTGGGGGTCACCAGTGTTTTATTTGTTTGTTTGTTTGTTTGTTTGTTTTTGTCTTTTGTTTGTGGGTTTTTTCTGTTTTGTTTTTGCTTTTGTTCTTCCCAGTATTGCTATATTGAACAAATTTTTCTCTGGTTTTCACTATTATTTAGCTTGTTTAATTTGACTACTGGGGACAGGTCTGGGGATGCTGATAAACAAAGGTTGTTCTTTAGCATCTAAAATCTGCTGAAAGCATTGATCTTTGTGTTTTTTCAAGTATCACAAGATAGGCAGAACTGGCCACAGGTATGCAGTCAGTGTGGTAAGCTACATGTCCCTCACCCCCCAGAAGAAGAGCCCAGAAAAACCCATTGAGATTGGTGTTCCTTGCCTGAGTGTCAGACTTCAGATAGTATTCACGAACATATAAATCTTTCTATTCAGTTCTAGGAGAATAAAGCTGAGTTCCTTCCCTCTTAGAGGCTATAGAGGTACTAGAAAGCCCCAGGATGCTACTTCCTTAGTCTCTTAAAGAGTAACAGACTCTATTCTCTTCAGAGAGTGTCTACAAGTAGCTGTTTTGTTTCTCAGTCATTTTTCATGTCTAAAGTGCTTCCTTATTATACATTCCTTTTGGTTTTAGCCTTAATGAGGAGTGATTGATGCATTTATTAGCTATTAAGAGAAGTGACTAACACTGCTGAGCTATTATAACATAGAGAATATGTTGTGTCTCGTAGCAAGTGTTGCGTGTATGTGTCTGTGTATCTGGATGTGAGAATTTGTGTCTCCTTTTTATTTGCAACCACTTTCTTGTTCACATAAGATCCCATATTGGAAACCCTCATGTGCTTCGCTTTCTACAAAGTCAGGGAATTGCAGAGCTTCAGACAAGAAAGTCTTACTTTTATTATGAAAAATGGGATTGAAGGCCAGAGTTTAGAAAGCAAGACATAGGGTCATACTTGAACTTTTTGAGAAAACAAAGAACATGATTTGTTTTGATCTGAGAACTGTTTTCTCCACCAGAGCCAAAAGCTTCCTGCTCAGCCTTCCTGCCCTGGTATCCTAAGAAATGTCTATGAAGCAATAAAGTTTTCTCAGGGGGGTTTCATTACTGAAAGGACTCATTAGGAAAGACATTAAAATACAAATTACCTCATAAACTATTTAGCTCTGCCCCAGTGGGAGCTTGCTTATTAGGGCCCGAGCTTTGAACAAATAGACCTAATCAATTAAGTTTCATTAGAAACCGAAGGTTTCTCAAACAGAATGTGTAGGTCAGGGACCAGCTGCTGAAGGCCTTGATTAGAAAGAGCCTCTTTCAAGTTCCCATTTCTCTACAGAGTCCCACCTTCTCCAAAGCTGAAAAGAGGTGAGCTTGCTTTCACTCTACTTCTGAGAACACCTGAGTGCTAGGTGTTTGGCAAAATCTGGCCAGGTGGCATGACTGTGACATAATGACACCTTTTTTTCTTCTTCTATAGAAGTGTCAGGAGGAGGCCAAAAGCGACTCAGAGCATAGACCTGACAGAGACGCCCATTCTCAGAGTCTTCCAAATGCATCGATGTGTGTCTCAGAGGAAGTACTGGGAAAGCTTGTACTTAGGGTCTCTCTCCTCTGCTTTCCAGACCCAGAGATGCACTAGCTACAAGCTCTGTATAGATCAAGGAGGAACTCTCCATTGGAAAGACCAGCACAGCAAAGCTGGGCTTTACAGATTCTCACAAACCTTTCTTGCAATTCAAGACTTGATTTTACAAAGAGAAATTAGGGCTCAGAGGTTGCTGGATGGAGGTGTGTGCATGTGTGCATCTCTATCTCTCTCTGTGCTTTATGTCTATGTGATTATATTTACGTGTCTATGTTATATGCATATGCACACAGAGCTATATATGCTCATGTCCAAGCCTGAGTTACCTTTCTCTATTACACTCCATCTTACTTTTTTGAAACAGGCTCTTCCACTAAGCCTGTAACTTACTTGTTTTGCTGGATTGGCTGGCCAGAAAGCCTATGGGATAATCATGTCTTTTGCTGCCGAGCACTGGGATAGCAAGCACGGACCACAAGGGCAGATTATTAGGACAGTGATGAGGACACAGGCTCAGATGCTCCTGATTACATAGCAAGCACTGTTTGTTTGTTTGTTTGTTTGTTTGTTTGTTTGTTTATTACCTATCTATCAAGTCCCCTCCCAACCCCTAGATGTTTTTGATTTAAAGATCTGCTTTTGGAAACTTCTGCGACTTTGTGTTCTTGTTTGCTTCTCGCTCAAATATATGTGCTGAACTCTTAATTCTCAATACTCCAGAGTGAGATTTTGTTTATATAGATAGGTCCTTTAAGGCCAAAATGATGTCAGAAGAAGAATTAAAGGAATAAGAATAAGAAGGAAGAGGAGGAGACAAAGGAAGAGGAGGAGACAAAGGAAGAGGAGGAGGAAGAGGAGGAGGAAGGAGAGGAGGAGGAGGAAAGGAGGAAGAGGAAGAGGAGAACAACAACAGGGGTAGGAGGAGGCTACAGACAGCACACAAAGGGAAGACTTTGTAAAGACACACGGAAGAGATGGTCTCCTACAAACCAAAGCCTACAATAGATCCCTTTACCTTTGAGCTCCAAAGGAAGCAATTCTGTAGATTCTTTGACCTTGAACTTTCAGCCTCTAGAACCAATGATGTCTGCCATTTAAACAGCCATGCTGTTGGGGTGCTTTTCTCACAAGCCAACAAGGGGCAGCAGCTTTCTCTGTTTTCTGTTGCCCATCTCCCTAGCTTCTACCTGTGCACCTGGACCTGATCTTTCCCTCTCATTGGACATTGCCTTCAACTCCACTCCCATATGGTAAAAACACCGGCAGAAAAGGCAACAGTATGTGATAGTGGCTGGAAAATTCCCAAGCCCATCACAATATGGATATGGGAGTTGATGGGAAGAAACTTATGTTCTCAGGGATTATAAATATGTCCTCCGGGTGTACAAAAATGTTAACTAGACCACACTGGCATTGCCAGAGTCGAGGAGAAGGTGAAGGATTACTTGAGCACAGTGAACTGTTTCGATGAGCTCAGTCCTCTCAGCAGGTAGACTTAATCGTTCTGTAGACTGTGGCCATCCGTCATCTCTCGGCTTTCTGCACAGCAAAGAACCAATCAATTGTTCTGACATAAGAAAGTGACAGTATGTCAATTGAATGTGAGAACAGCTCACTGTGGCTATTTTTAAGGTCTATGAAAATGTCAGTTTCTTAAAGCAGTAGGAGATATGTGCTCTTGTTAGGATCGAATCTCAGGGACATTGATTCCTACTGTTTTATGATCATTACAGCTCTACTTTGTAAATCAAGGAATGGTGTAGAGTTCCCATAATGGGGCTTACAATGATAAAAGAAGAAATAATTCAAGATATGCCTACTTCAGAAGAATAGAGGTATCTTAATGTCTTGGACTGGGGTGCGGCTCAGAGAAAAAGCATGCTTGACTTACATGCCTGAGATTCTGGCCCAATTCTCAGCACCCCAAACTAAAAATGAGGGAATAATACATCTTATCTGATAAATAAATAATACAGTGTATCCCAGTGTGTGTCTAGGGTGGTTGCAGACAGCAAATTTTCCTCAAAGAAAAACCCTTTCCTTTCTGCTCCCTGAAGTCCAGGTGGCAGCCACCACAGCAAATAACAAGTGTCGTCCTTGGGGGCTGTCGAAAGAAGACTGTGGTCCCACACTCCTCCACTCTTCTATCAGCATGTAGGGATCTGTCTGATGCACTGTGGTATAAACGGGCTTTTGTGGGCAGCCCTGGGAAAGTCCCTGTCCCTGACATGTCTTGTGAGGAAAAGTGTTTTTTGAGTTCTGAATGACTGACTTTTAAACACACAGTGGGAACACCACCCACATTTGTGAGAATTGGGAACTGCTCTAACTGGAACTGTTTGTAGAAGATCCACCAGGAAGATCCGAGGGAGGCTCTGAAAAGTCACGTGCACAGTGTTCCGCTCCTTAGCATTCTGAGTAAGGCAAGACCTTCTAATCAAATGGGAGCCAGTTCAGTTGCCAAGCATGTAGAAATCCTCACACAGCCAGGTAAGATGTTCATATGAACTCGTGATGCTGAGAAGCTGAACATGGGAGCCAGAGGGCTGCATCTATCATTGAGCTACTTTTACGTGAGTAAATTCACATCTAACTAAAATTTAGAGATGGAGGAAATGGCATTTCAAATAACAACAGGACATTAAAATAATTTTTCCTTTTCTTCCAACACGTAAGCCATCTCCCTTAATGCCCTTTTGTTTTCCAGAGACTATGGATATTGAAGAATTTTCTACCGTAAGAGATTAGGAAGTAAATGCTAGCGAGTCCTTTTAAAGGAGATTATCAATGGAAGTATGCAAAACTGCTTTGCCACATATTTCATTCATGATACCACACAGTTTCTGAAAACCTGCTGAACACTGAACTCCCTGTACACTGTATAGGCTGTTTAGCAAATTCCCTCCCCTCCTTTTGAGTCCATCTTTCCTGGGTCGACCTGGAACGTTTCTTCAGAAGGCTGTCTGAGATTTGGTGATGTTCATACAAGGACCAGCATAATCCCTGGAAGGCCTCGTGGCTGCCAGGGGACCTGAGATCTCAATGGTAGACATTCCCAGCTGAACTAAAATGCCAGGGAGAAGGGAAGTGGCCATTGGCAGAGTCTGCTAGTTACAAACCTGCTTTTAACATGCCAGGGGTGCCAGGGGTGAATTCTAAGAGATCTGACTTGTATAACCCAGAGGATAAACATCACATGTTCATGGATGCTTACTAACATTTTCGCTGCATCTGTCCAAGCCGTCTACCCTGAAATTCCAGAAATGTGAACTAGATCACTGACCAGTTGGTAAGTGGATAGGGAAAATCTGCCTTTTTAGTCCCTAAGAGCTTCCAGCCTACACATCAGCCGGTGATTTGCATAATCCGCAACACTTCCCCCTACCCAAATCCTTTCTTCAGCCATCCAATGCAAACAAGATCTGGCTCAGGTTCCCTGAACTAATCCACACTAACCCCATTTAGAAGGGAGGCTGTTCCTTGTAAGTTAGCAGAGCCAAATAAGCTCCCTGCAGCACAAAGAGAGGTTTAGTAGAAAGACGTTCATGAATATGCCAGTAGGAGAGGCTCAGCTTCTAGGGTGGTTGCTGAATTCCAGTGCTACACCAACTTAGTAAAACTTCAAGGTTTTAAAAAGCAAGGTAAAGAATTTAATTCTGCCTCTCCTTCTGAATTCTAATAGATCTTCAAGACCCTGATCACGAACAACAGTTTAACCAAGAGCATACATAACCTGGTCTCAAGTCTAAATGCTCCTTCCATATCCACACGTGTTTACACTTGAAGTATTTCTCATGTCTAATGCTAAACTCTCAAACCCTGCCTTAGCAGGGAGGCAGCCTGTGTACACGAATAAAAGAGCTTGCTGTAATGAATTGCTTGCTTTAATTAATTTGGCCATGATGATTTGGGTCAGTGGTCTTTCTCCTCCCGTCTTTGGGATGAAGAACTGTATATTCTCCCTGGGAAATCAGCCTTTCCCACCCTTCATATTTGCTTTTATTAGCAAGTGCTGATGCACAGACATTTCTATGGTGTTCCTATCTGTGATGTATTCTATGGGAGCCACTGGCCACAGGTAGTAGTTAACTATACTAAAATCTAGGCACTAAGATTTAGCACTGTATTTTAGATTATAATTTATTTTAGTGAATTTAGAATTTAAATATTCATATGCTGCGGGTAGCTACTGTACTGTAGAGCACAGGGCCTGGACATAGCTGTGAAATCTTTTAAAAGAGTTCCTGGGCAGTCCCTCCCACCCCCCTGCTAAGGGAGATCCCACAGTTCTGCATCTGACTGTATCATCACACTTAACATCAAACTTAGTCATCCATTTGTGGACCTGATTCCCCTATGAGAGTGTGAATTCCTAAAGGCTTCCCTTAGGAACACAAAGTCTTTATTGTGTGTTTCTATGGACCAAGTAAAGTGGAACTTTAAAAATGCTCAATAAAGATTTTTGGGGTACAGAATGAATGAATGAACTGATTTCTCTGTAGAAAGCTAGAGTCATTTCCTCACAACAAATGTGTGAAAGCGATCTGCTGCAACAAAACACATGAGGACATTCCTGGTAACAGTGTGACAAACTGTCTTTGCCTGAGGAGGTGACCCAGCCCTTTATCTTATCTTTTCCTTGTTTTATGCAGAACTGGAATTTAGAACAACTTGGTTATAGACAACTCTAGTCATTAAATCATGGCTCTGTCCAGACTTGTTCCTCAAGAAAATTCCCAGGAGACAGAGTTTGCTACCTACTGGGACCCAGTGAGGTAAGCACACCTTTGCTAGGATCCTGCAATCTTTAAGAGCTCACATTGGTCTAAAGGACAGCTAGACTCACTCATCAGACTTGAAAATAACCAAGTCTTTACATCTGATTATCATTCTTGTTCCAAAGGCTCACTAGCCAATGTGCTTTCCTGATAGCATCCTAGAGATGCAGTTACCCGAGTTCGAGGGACTGGGGACCAATGCTTCTGCTGCTAGCAATTCACTGAGCCTAGTTTCAGAGTCTAAGAACCAAAGAATGATCCTAATTGTTCTAGGAAGAAAACACCCCAGTCGGAATGGCGGTACTCATGTCATATGGAGTATACAGTTGCATCTCAGAGATAGGTGTATTTCCAATATCTGCAAAACTTAACAGCAATTTCTGCAGCCACAGTGAATGTCTGTTTTAAGCAACGGAATTTGAACTTTAGTAAATTCTGTGTAGTTTTATCCTTTGTGTTCATTTTAACAGTAAAATACTTAATGACAAAGATATTTTTACATTCCTATGACTAGGAATTAGCCCTAATTTCTAGTCAGGCCTATAAAAATTAAATGTTTGAAATTTGAAATCACTCTGCCTTAAGGTGTTTTCTGAAGCAAGTCTTGAACAATTTGAAAAGAATTAAAAGTCGTCTTTATTTTATATATTTTAACTCATCTGCAAATTCAAGGTAACGGCTACATAAACCCCATGGCTTCTTCCTATAGCCACGTCTCCATAAAGAACATGATGACGAAGTGAATTAAAGACCCGAATTCTATGGCCAGTGTCTTCACATCTCTATTGAAGAGTTAAAAGTAACTCACTATCTCTTATAGCTTGTATTTCTGCTCTCTCGGATTATAGAGTTTACACAGCATGTTTTAAACACAAATTAAAACAGCAACAAAAAGTATTCTTTCAAATGGGGATGGGGGGGGGGAGAAAAACATGTAGAAACAAATTACTATGGGCTAAGAGTATTACCCCATTTAACCTCCAAAATGACCCTATAAAGGGATGTCTTGCTCTTAGTTATCCTCATTCTTTATATGCAGAAATGAAAAAAAAAAAAAGAAAAAAGAAGAAAAAAAAAGAAAGGTGAAATCTCTAAGTCAGGCAGTGCTTATTTAGCACTAAATTTTTTCTCTTGATTCTCAGAGGAGAAAAAAATAGCCTCATCTTACTCTTAATTACAATGTAACCAATGCTTCCCATACTAGTCTAGCCTAAAGACTAGTGTGAAAATGTTCCAGAGATTTAAACTATGAACTTCATGTACTATTAAACATAAGGAAACTTGGCATTTTCTGATTCGGCATTCAAGATTTCAAACTTAGGCAAGCATAAGACCCTGGGTGATGTCCCAGTCCTCAGCTCCAGGAAGAGAGAATTTCAAATCTTAAAACTAACTAACTTAACTAACTAACTAACTAACTAACTAACTAACTAACTAACTAAAGCAGACCTTCTAGGACCTGCAGAGCTTTGAACTTCTGGGTGCCACTGAGAGCTGACCCTCCTATGCAGGGCAAGGTAGGAATAGTCCATCAGCGTCATGGCTGTGCTGTGGTCCCCATCCTCACTTGCCAGCCTGGCTACAGGGAAATGATGTATGCACATGGGTTAGGAGAGTTACAGCAGACCAGGAGAACACCTCAGGACTGTCCCTGTCATGTGGCCCAAATGGCTGTCACCACATGGTTGATATGACACTGAGTGTGGCTGGGTCACTATCACCAGCCCTCTCCTGTGGCAGCTGCAATCCAATCCCCATGCTGTCTTTAGGTCATCAGAGCAGCAGATATTCAGCATTAAGTGGTCATATCCGAAGCCTTTATCTGAGGCCCAAATCATCAAACTGCCACTTGTTGGCTGCCTGGCTTTGGGCGTTGTCTTCTGTGTATTAATTAATTCATAAGCCTGTGCAAATGAGATGGCTCTGTCAGAGGATTAATAGGATTAAATAGCACACCGCATGGAAATGTGTGGTTCAAGTGCTCCCTACGCAGTCTTTCACTGAATCCATACCACACAAAAGGCATACGGCAACAGGATGGACCATCAGCATTCAGTGCATATTTGATATGGTTGCATATTAGTAACTCATATTCATGCCTTACACAAATAGATATTTAGTGCCAGGTATATGCCAGGTGTTCAGATCTTTCCCTTCTGGGAGCCAGACAGGCAAGGAGGTTAGAGTCAGGTTAACAGAGGACTCGCTCAACTTTAAAATAATTGACCTCACCCAGGAGGCTTAAGTTACTCATGCTTCCTGTTTAATGTTTACGACTCAGAGTGGATTCAGCAACACTCAACCCTCCAAGAATGATGGTAAAGTTTAGCCAACATAAACTCATATGGTCATATGGCAACGCGTGAAACGAACATGGCTGGAGATTGGCTTGGGGTCGAAGCAGAAGCTGTTTAATCCTACTCAGGTCATTGGGAATGGTATGAACACTGAAGTCACTTAGGGAAATGTTTGAATGAAGAAAAGCTTGGAGAGATGTGGTAGAGATGTGGTAGAGTCACGCTGAGGAAGCCACAAGCTTTGCAATAAATAGTCTGAGAAGCTATAAAAATCAGAATACTTAAGGAGATTAGAAGAAGAAGAAGAAAAAAAAAAAACCCAAACCACAACACGTTGCTTCCAAGAAAAAGAGTGAGGTAAAACAAACAAGAAGTCTAGAGGAAAAAAGAAAACTACTAAAAGCACATTGTAGGTGTGTGCTTGATCTTACAGAACATAAACGGATTTAGTGAAGTAAGGGAGGGCTGAGGGTTAATTTATCAGAATCTGAAAAACACAATGATAAGACTGATTACTCTGTCATCACTCCTCAGAATGCCAGTGCGAAACCCAGGTAAGAAACACTCTTTTTTCTACTAGGAAGGCTGAAGGGAGAGAATGACTTTAGTCCAAGAGTTCAAGACCAGCCTAGGCAATACAGTAAGACCCTGTCACAAAGAAGAGAGGAGATGGGAAGAGGGCCTCAGAGGAAGGAGAAAAGGAAGAAGAAGATAGAAGGGAAGAAAGAAAATATGTCTTAAAGCTGGAGAATAGTATCTTGGGCTGCTCCTCAGAGTAGAGTGTTTGCCTAACACAGGAAGGTCCTGAGTTTAATCCCCAGCAGTGTATGAGAGAGAGGAGGGGGGAGGGATGGAGGGAGGGAAGGAGGGAGGGAGGGAGGGAGGGAGGGAGAGAGAGAGAGAGAGAGAACAGAGCATGCAAAGCACACAGTGTTAGAGAAGAAAGCTAAAGTGGACAAACGCAGAAGATGATGTCCAACATTAACCAAGATATAGGAAGTCCAAACAAAAACTGACAAATATTTTGTTTCAAAAATAACAATGCTTACTATTCCTTGAAGGCTACAAGATAGGAATATGGCACGTTCTCCTGTATTTCAGGAAGGAATAAAACTTGGTACAAATTTCAAGAACGTTGACATATAGTATTTAAACTTTATATTCCTTTTGATCTATTAATTGCAATCCTGGGACTCTCTGCTAAGGAAATAATCAAAGGGGGTAATTAAGTAGTTTCGAGGTAGCTGTTTGTTTTACTTTTGTGATCAAAGAACTAATTCTAGTGAAAAATCCAAATATCCTGAGAAGAAAATAACAGAATAGTTCATTTTTATATGATATCTATGGTATAAATCACGGAAGTATTAAAATGTTTATGAAAGATACTTCATGATAGAAGAAAAACACTCATAATATTAAAACTTTCAAGTACAGGCTATTAATTATGGAGGGTGATGCCAAGTTCACACAAAAAGGGAAAAAGACAAAAGAAAAATTTAATGTTAACTTGTCTCCAAAATTTTACTATCATATATTAAATATAACTCAAGCTATCCTGGAATCTACAAATCTACATGGGTGTTTGTTTGTTTGTTTGTTTGTTTTGCGTTTCTTTTAGCTAGATTTCAATGCTAAAGTGTCAATGCTCTTGGCCCATCAAGGGCCTCTCTGGCAAGTGTTGTCCTTGGCAGTGGTTGTCAGTCCCCAGGAACTCACACGCCAGGGACGCTGACACCGGTCAGTGAGGGCTTCTTGGTGAGAAAAGGAGAAACAGAGGCCAAGCTGAGTCCATGCTCAGAGAAGGTGTGACTTCTGCCCTCTTGTGAAGCTGAAAAGACATCCCAGAGATGATACACTCGAGGGGAGTCTGATAAGAAGGAACTTACAGGGCTCCAGGGGACTGCAAGCAGAAAGGACAGAAGTGGATAGGCCAGGCAGCCAGATGTTGGGTGGGGCACTGGGAAAGTGGGTGTAGAAGGAGCTGGAATGATCAAGAGCCAGACTGAAGTTCTGCTTACTATAGGAACGTAATGCAGCCTGCATCCCTGTACTGCCAACAGAAGGATCGTCCACGAAGTAGTGCAAGCGAAATACTTACAGGTTCTGATGTCCCCGGATTATGATTCAAGTTTGTTGCCTACTTGCCTGTCTGAGGACATGAAGTCACACTTGTGCAACCATTTAAACACAGCTTCCATTCTAGTGACCACATAGAGAATTTGGAGACGAACTCAGTTGATGCATGCCTGTGTTGGTGGAACTTAATGTTAAGAATCTTGTGATACTTTGAGTTTATGCCAAGATGGAGATCACGTAGTACTTTCAGCTAGCTTTCCAAATGAATGGGATACAAAGAGAATTTTAAAAGGATACCTGTGGAGGGAAACGCACTCCTTTACCTACATCGTGATGATCAAATCCCCTTTGCTTCATTAAGAAAACTATGCTTAAAATCAACGCTGTAGCACCACTTACTCCTAAGCCTGAGTTTTCTCCCACAACTCTTCTGTCTTTAGCACATTTAAGTCCAAAGCAAAACTTTTGTTATTAGCTGTGCTGGCCAAACTTTTGGAAAGTATAAATTATCCTCACTCTGAGAAAAGAAACCGAACTCTATCTCTGCAGAGCGGAATTTGCCTACGAGCACTTCTGCCTGACTTTCTTTTATTCTCCTTGGTTTCTGTGACACAAGCAGAGTTTGTTTGCGCAGTGTTCCAAAGCAGACAAGGAAACACGTGTGTGCACACGTACACAGATACACAGGGAAGACACGCCCAAAAGCCCTGACAGGGAATGTTCCCAACCAGACTGTGCGTTCCTTGTCCAGATGTGGCTGACTCTAGGCTCAGGGACATTAAACTAATACAAAAACAAGACCCAGCAACGCACGTGCTGGGCTCCGTGACAAGAGGCCATGAGCAATGGAGATTGTATTTCACCTATTGTCATGGTGACCAAACCAGGGTGGATCCTGGCAGAAAGAGAAAGAAATAAAACCCAGAAGACAATGAGTCCTTGGAGTCTGAGTGCGGGGAGAGCCACGACAGAGATGGATCTAACTGAGAGACTCTTTCTTTTTCTTATTTTGTTATGAGTTCGGGTGTTTTGCTTGCATGTGTGTCTATGTACCATGTGCATGCTGGATGCCCATGAAAACCAGAAGAGAGCATCAGATACTCTAGAATTAGTGTTACAGATGGTTGTGAGCCACCGTGCATGCTGGGGATTGAACTTGCATCCTCTGAAAGAGCAGCCAGTGCTCTTAACCACGGAACCATCATCTCTCCAGGCCTGGGGATCCTTTTTTTTTCTAGAGACAGGGCCTCACTCCATAGTCTGGTCTGGCCTCAAACTTGTGGGGAGACTGCTGTCTTGGTCTCCTTAGTGTTGGAACAATAAGTGTGTGCCACACCCAGTTGTGCTTAGCTCTTTTTCAACATACCTGCATGCTTTAGTAGCCTCAGTCCTTGCCCAACACAAGTCAGAACTCCAAGGAGCCAAGCCAGATCCACAGGAGCCCCAAGAAGATGGTAATGAGACAAGGGAACATAAATTATTGTGGGCAAAATTCTAGACAACTTGTACTAGATGTCAAGAGATAAAACAGTGGTATGGCTCCTAGGCTGGCTTGTGAATTGAAATAAAGTGACCGTCCCAGGTCTTCAAAACAAAGTCTCACCAGTGGCCAGGTAATGGGGCCCACAGCTTTGGACCACAAGATGCCTTATTTTGTTTCCCAGTAACCTGAAAAGGAAGCCCAGCCTCTTCTCCCTCCGTGTGCTTTACAGCATTGCTGTCCACAGTAAGAGCTCCAATAAAGGGACACCTTAGAAAGTGCCCTACCTACAGCCAGCAGCTAGCTTGTCCTAACAGCTACAGACTAGCACACAGAGATGGGGCTTCATTCAACTCGGAAATCAGAAATCCTGGTCAAGTCTTCCTCCTGTGACAGTTTGTGACCTTAGACAAGTTATTGACTTGAACCTCAGACCATTGATTATTAAATTCCCCTAAAATATTCCCAAGCCTCATTGTGTTTTATAATTTGTTGATAAATTGTAATTCTTGATTTCAAGAGAAGTATCCACTTGGGGTTGGGAGTCTGACCCACAGGGAACAAAATGCTGTAGGAACTCATTCTGTCCCTGTGGAAACATCAATGGCCTCATAATCTAAGCATTTACATGTTATTTGACAAGTGACATAATACACCCACCCACCCACACAGTAAATGGGTACATTGAAGGAGCAGATGACAGGTCCTGCTCTCCACCAATAGGAAGGAGCTCTCTACTCTCGGTCAGATGCTGTTTAGTTCTTTAATAACAGCAGGTAATAAGATCTAGCCTGTCTTAACTACACAGGAGTGTGGAGAAGCCTTTTCTCTGGGATTTAGAGGGGCCTCGAGAGCTGAACAGGTATAATAAGCTAAGCAGTTCCTGGGCCTGTGCTGCTTCTGGGTTTACACCACCAAGCTTGCTTGCCATGGGAAAACAAGAAGTGGCATGGCAGGAAAAGGGAAACACCCAAGGAGACCTGAACCCAGGCCTGTGACCGTAGCTCATCAGGTCCTGTAGTGGACGGTTGGAAGGGTCTCTTAAGCTCTGTGTCTATAAAATGAGGATGGTCAGGGCTCCTGAGAAGTTCCACTGGCACCATGCATTTGAAAACACCTTGCGGTTTGTAAAGGGTTCTCCATAGGCAAGGCTCAAAGTGGGGGGTGGCGTGGGGGGTGGTCATGCGCCAGCACTGTATCCTATCAGCTGCTTGTGCTTTCAAAACATCTCAGAGTTGCTCTCACCAGACTGTCAAGGGGTTAAAAGAGAAGACATTACAGCATGCTCCCCATCTTTCCTGCCACATACAAAACAAGTGCTTAATTAACGCTGACAATTGCTATGTTCTACCACAGGACTCTAAGGGGGCAAATTGCCTATAAAATGAGACACGTTGAATGTATTAGCGAAAACATTCTCATGGAATCTTACATAATTCCTATTAGTCTGCTCCTTGGGCAGTGGTTTTCAGAAGAGCAGAGCAAGAGGATTCTGGAAAAAAAAAATATATGGTCACTTAGTCCAGTCCATCATCGTGTTTTGATTACTAGCTGCAGGGACACATGGCTGCTAGCATGACTCAAAAGTTAATGAGAGCTTCCTTAGAGTCAACAGCACTTCCTGCCCCGCCGGGAAGCTTCGGTGGTGCAGCAGACAGGGAGTCATTCATAGCCTCCTACTCCCGCACTTTTAGGAAATGGAGCTGGGGCTGATTGAAGCCAACAGGCCTATATTTCTGAGAGGTGCCAGGGAGATGTTACCAGGGGGTTGCTTTTTCATGGGTACAAACTCTCCAGGCAGCTCCACCGGGAATTGGGTTTGTCTATGATTTATCTGTTGGACAGTGGGTGGCCAAGGGGCACCACAGGGCAAACAGTCACCCCACTTGATAATTAGGGAGGGGAAAGGCAAACACAAACACACCCAGGTTGACATTCAAAACAAAGTGAGTGTTTAACCAAGGCTCGCTCACTATACCACCCTAATTCTCTGTCTGAGGCCTGTGAGGAGGAGGCCACTGGGCAATGGCAGCGCTGTCGCTGCTGCTGCTGCCTTCTCAGAGGCACTGAAGCCACTCAGAGGCCACTGAAGCACAAGCCAGGTTGAAAACTAAAGGCCCAAGAATGGAGCCCAGCTGTGTGCTGGGCTAAGTCTCTAGAGCGCTGTAGCCCTCTTGCTTTGGTAAAGGGCTTGTCTCAGTTCCCCTCATCCCCTAAAGGCCTTGCCTCTCCAGTCTTATTTCTGTGCTCATTCCCATGGGCACATATTTAAGTAGTTATTCAATTAACTCCCATCACCCCTATAGATAGATGAACTATTATTGACCATCAGTGTGTAAAATCCAGCATGACCAGTCAGTCCATCATGATGGAAGAAACATCGCTGGCTATAGACTGCCTTCAGTTCCTAGAAGAGGAATGGCATTATTCCAACCTCTGTTTCCGAAGAACATACACATTGCTGCTTTCCTCTCAAGGAAAAAGCATGATGGTCATTGTTGAGGTATCTTTCCAAAAAATTAAACTTGGCTGGCTATTCCTTACAAGTGCACCACTTAGCTTGGAATTTCTGTGGTTTTATTCTCACCTTTTCTGACCCATTCTTATTCTCTACTAGCCCCCTCTCACACATCTCCTTAGTTCTGTTGGTACCTTGCATAGTTTAAACTGCACTTTAGACAGCCTAGTTACATTCCGTTTCCATTTGTGGGTCGTGTACAGTTCCAGGGGCCTTCATAGTTTGGGGTGCTTCTTAAGAAGCATCAGTTGAGTGAGGGAGATGTGTGGTGAGGGAGATGTAAGTTGTAATAAGTGGCAACAAACTGTGTTGAACTGAAGAGGTGGCAGAGTGGGATCTGTGAGGGAGTCCACCAAGCTCTTGATAAATGGAGGGGGACACTCTGAATCTATCGTGTTGATTCAGAGGTCCAAGCTAATCTTGCCCCCCACCATCCATGTATTAAAGTGATTGAATTTAATCTGATAGCTACTGACATTGGATAGCTCTGTCATAGTTGTATCCTAAAGTTCAACGTTGTAATCAAAAGCTTTGTCCTTGGGCTGTGGTACTTGCACAGTATACATGAAGCCCTGGGTTCAAGTCCAACCCTGGCATAAGTCAGGCAGGAAGGTGCACACCTATAATCCCAGCATTCAGATAGCTGGAGACAGGATGTTTCAAAATGAAAGGTTATCTACCTACGGTACCTAGGAAGTCTGAGGCCAGCTAGGCTATGAGACTCTCTGTCATATCAAAACAAAAAAATATCTTTGTTATTAGAACTGTCATTAGCAGGAACCAGCTTTTGCTAAATAATGTGTCATTAAGTCAGTTTTTAAACTGCTTTCCCCATGCTATCATCTAGGGGCAATATGTTCTATTGTGTGTTTTCTGGGGACAGAGTCAGACACAGCCATACACAACTCTTTTCCTAGGAGCAATGTCCTCCAGCCTTCATTAACCCTGTTCAAACGGAAGGTAAGAGCAGCCGGAGCCTTTGAGACAGCTAGAGCCTTTGAGAGCAGCTGGCCCTATGCCATCCTTCACTTTAACTAGCTTCTACACCGTAGTAGTCACCTACTCTACAGTTAGATGCAAGACAGGGACATAGATAAGTTCCCACAGCGCATTCAGCTTTCAGGCTTACTGCAGATCCCTTTACAACACAATCCCACCCAAAGCTAGATAGAAGCTTTCTAATTCCCACAAAAAGAAATCTAATCTCGAACACCTGGGAAGTTGAGTCAAGAGAATCCAAAAGTATGAAGCCAGCTTGGGCTACTTGATGAGTTCAAGTGAGGTTGAGTAAGTTAATAAGACCCATTTGAAAAATAAAAATAAAAGAAGACCCGGAGATGTAGACCATAGGACCACGCTTTAAAAAGGAAAAGAAAAGAAGAAAAAGACCGTGGAGACGAAAAGGATCCATTTGTCCTGATTGAGAACATCACTCTTACATACTCCTGCTCCATTCTGTGCTGTAGATGGGAATGATGCCTGTCCCATGATGCCTTGCATTTGCCTTTCCTCCTCTGTCCCCTTTCCCCACGTTCCCCCTTTCTCTCTCCTCATGCTCACCCCAATCTTCCCCACTTCTTTCCCTTTCTCCCTTAATGTTAAAATATCCCCCAAGTACCTGGTGACTTGTGTTTTTGCAGACCCCACTTCCAACTAAGACACACAGGACCCACGAATCCGTGGAAAGGTCTCATAATTTAGAATAATTAGAAAGATGTGAGGGTTCCAGTGACGTCAATTCGTTCATGATCCCCAAATAAAAGCCTATATCTATGTACGTGCATGGAAAACTGTGACATCAGCTCACCACCATCTTCAGAACCTAGACAGCTTTTAACCAGCGCTACGATGGAGGTAGGACAATAAATCAAAGATTGCCACACGTGCTTTTAGTAAGCTGCCCCAAATTAGTACAACTCTGAGTTTGGTAAGAACCCTAGTGGTTTGTTTGTTTGTTTGTTTGGTTGGTTGGTTTTTGTCAGCAGAGAACAGATGATCTCCAGCAGAAGAAACAGATACACTCTACTGGGCAGTTCCTGGTCGGTGAGCCTCTAGCAAAGCTGTACACTGATATAAGCTCTGCCCTGTGATTTTGTCCACCTCCAGGTTCAGGATGATGGCTTTTGTCAGGAGCCAATAGGGAATCTGAAATGCAGCCTGCCTGAGGCATCGCATCCTCAGGAGAGTCAGGCTGAGGTGCTGAAGTGAGGCCGGCTCTTCCTTAGTAGCTGTTCGCTAGTGTGTTCTGAGAACACACCCTGCCGAGGACATTCATCACAAAAGCCCCTGTGTGACCTTAGGAAAAGTCCTTGAAAACAGTGAAACAAGAGTCTCCATTGAAATCTGGAATCCATTCCAGTCTCGCACAGGAAGAAAATTAGGCATAGAACAACAAAGCCCGTAGTTCAGAGAGACCTGGGGAGGCTCTGGCTGACATTAAAATCATGGAAGACTTTTCCCCCCTTGAATGCTTGGTATTTCATCAAATCTTTTCATCTGTGCAGCCCAAAAGCGGCTAGAGAACACTGTATGAGTAAAGATGGCTATAACGGAGCAAGTAGTTGGCAAAACAGACAGACTAAGAGTAGAAATGCTGACTGCCTCGATCAAGTCCACCTGACACTTTTCCAAGATGCTATGTGAACGCTAGTCTTCCAAACGTTAGCAGCCAACACTGCTGCTTTCCTCTCTGGGATAATGTCTTGGTCACTGCAGGGGCAGCAGAGGTAACAGCTGGGGGCAAAGAGAAAAGCCTGCTTCCCAGGCACATATTGTGAGATCCAGTTCATGAGTCCAGGCATCACCAGCCTGGAAATATTTATTCCCTTAGAACATGAATCAGCAGAGGGGTGCTCACTCCGTGCATTTAACTCAGCAAACATTTGTGGGGTAACACTATTTTTATAAGGACAGACCAGTTCCCTTTTGTTCCCAGCTGACATTACTCAGAGCTAATTTGCCATATAATGTGATTGAGTTCATGCATATAAATAATTATAAGCCTGTACCACCTGTGGGAGCAAGAAGAGAGATGGCATTTTCTTTCCCTTTCTCTTTCTTTTTCTTTTTTCTTGTTACTTTTTAGTTAAATCGCGATTTTAAGACCCAGTAATAATCAAATATCAGGGGTACACGGTTTGAAATCATGTTCTTACATTTCATCTCCAGTTTGTCTGAAAGAAGGACACAGATTTCATAGCAAGGAAAAAGACTGAAGAATCCTTTAGTTGGGAACAGACATGTTAGACTCAGCCCCAACACATTTACTCATACACGTACAAATGGTTGAATTTTGTTTCTTCTTAAGCACCTTTATAGTTCATTTTTATTTTCCTTCAAAAAGGAGGGGTGTGTGTGGGTAAATGGCATTACTCCGGTCTCCAAAACAGATGCCAATTTGAACTTTATTTTGCCAGCAAGTATTTGGTTTGGCTCTGTGGCAGTTGAGTTGAAAAATATTTGCCAATTCCAAAAAGACTTAGCAAGCTTTGCTGTGGACGCTGTGCCATCTGGCACATCACAGGGCTTGTGGCCGAGCAAAGAGAGCTCTCTGGACCATAGCTTTCATTTGCTCGGGGTTGCTAGCACTGGGGGTTCAGTTCATTCCTAGGGTCAAGAAATTACAGGTCAAATAGGTGAGGTTCCCCAAAGGCAGTGACAATGCAGGGTATATGTGCGCGCGCGCGCGCGCGTGTGTGTGTGTGTGTGTGTGTGTGTGTGTGTGTGTGTTGTATTAGGACAGATTCCACATCCATGTAGCATGATGGATAACTTTCAGAACGGTCCACAGCAGCCTCACACACAGTCCAGGCTGCCCACCAGCACTCCAGATGCATGCCCACTGCTAGAAAGCACTACCCTTACCCGATACAAACAAACAAACAATAAAGAAAAAGGAAAGAAATGCTGTGCTGCATTTCCAGTCATCTGTGTGAACTATGGTGCTGAAATTTAACTGTATTAGAAATGAAAGTGCTACTTCCGGTAACCGCTAAATAGTCTCAGAAAATCCACATTATATTGGCAAGACAGATGAGAACCTGCTTTGTTAACACCGAGTAGAATATAGACACATGGATACATCTTGAAGTATTGGAAGAGTGGTCTCACTGCCCCTAAACATCATAGGTTAAAGGTCATTGAAGGCTGTTGTGTGTGGTCATGCCTTTCAAGTACGGATGGCCAGAAACAAGACCCCCAACCTTTCAAACAGTGTTACAATGTAACTAAGAACTGTGTCAAATAACAGCTGCAGAAGCAACAGCAACAACAACAACAACAACACAGTGTTCCTATAACTGTGGACACTTAGGAATTAAATGTGTCTTTATGACATTGTGTAGGAAGAGTGACACCAAAGATGTAGCTAGGATATAGAGTTCTATATTTTTTTTTTTCTTCACGCAATGAGCAAATACACACATAGTTGGGCACTTCTCCAAATTTCTCAACATCCTCGTCCTTAACATCACATGCCAATTATATACTTGGGACCTGATTATCTGATGCAGAAATCTTGTAACAAATACCTGGAAGGCAAGGCCAATCTTTCACCCATCTTTCCAGAGAAAGACCTATTCACCAGAACCAAGCCGAGCGGTCTCTTAACGGAGGTTTGGAGTCAGAACAGAACTCAGTGATACTACCATGCATGATGCAATGAAAGGATGACTGAAGCTCTTACTTACCATTTTGGCTTCTGAATGCATTGGCTGGACTTGGGGAGAAGCACAGGGGTTGCTGAGGTTTGGACCTTGCATGCCCATGATGCTGGAGTTCACTGACATCTGTCTCTCCATCTAAGAAAAAGGAAGGTAACACAATTAGAAGAGGAGAAGGGCAACAGAGGCTACAAAGTTGCCCCCCCCCCCCTTGCTTTGCTTTGCTTGCGTCTGGGGAGGTCATGAAGCATTTCACTGAACAGCTGAGAAGCTGCAGGCTTGGTGCAGGGAATAATGCACTCTTGAATACTGAACCTGAGCACATTAAAGAATCTCCCAGTTCTGTGCTCTCTGTAGAAGATTTGCGATGCCAAGAAGGATTGCCTGGTCTGGCAGCCATCGCCAAAGAAAACTACCAAATGTTTCTGCTTCACTACGCTCTTTAAACCACCACTAATCATATTTGGTTTTTGTTGCTATAAAGAATAATGTATGCATAGATGTTAAAAGATTATATAATATACCAAATGGTTACCTTAGGATGCCTTTAGCATTTGTTTACCTGAAATTTTATATAGAAAGCACGAATCATTTGGCAATAAAAAAAATAAATTTAATTTTAAAGCAGTTCTGTCCCCTGTAGTGCTTCTCTCTGCTGGTACAGTGCATTAGCACAATCAAAACAGCCCAGGACATGTTGCACAGCCCAGCCATCTCTGCACTTGGAGGGCAAAGGTGGGAGAATAGATCACTCTAGGCTACATAGGGAATTCTAGGCCAGTCCGAGCTACACAGTAATACCCTATCTTAAAGCCAAAACCAAAATCAGAACCTTCACCACCACTGCTACTCCTGCTCAATATATAGAGAGTAGCTGCCCCTGGCCTATCTCCTGCTCTTTAGCTAGTCAAGATTCCACACAGATGTAGTGTCAGGGTCCCACAGCAGGCTTAGGCTTTCTGCAAGAGAGAAAGAAGTTGGGGTGGGGATTACACATCACAGGGGAACAGTTTCACTTATAGGCCCTTTTGCTAGCCTACCCCATTGTTTAGAATTAACAGCAGTGCCAGACCGCTGGCATCCTCAGGGTGTTGAGGTCACCATCTGACACACTATGGAATAACTTTATCAATTTTAGGTCTTCTGAGACATTGGAACATTAACACATACCATACATGAGATATCGAGAAGATGGAAGCTAGGTCTAAATGTGAACCCCATTAATATTTCATGTACCTCTTACACATAAAGCCTGTAGTTAATACATTCAACTGTAGTGCTCCTGACCTCAAAAAGTTTTAGTTTTTTATTTAAAGATTAATCAACTTGCATAGCAAAATTTCTGTGTCCGTGCAGAAAGAATGCATGTGATGTTTTCTGTTAAGGAGAAAATTAATACTTTTCAAAAAAATAACCCAAATTTCTGTTGTTAGTCAATTGATGCTTCAATATATTTCTACCAAAGGGTAGAAATGTGGTTAGAAATCTAGAGGTACCCCATCCCCTATCCGGTTTTAGAAAGCAGAGTTTCTTATGGATGGAGGTTCAAAGTGGAGTGTGGGAGCTTCCCCAAGGGGCAAGCTTGAGAACGATGTGGAGTTAAATGGTTGTGGAAAGGTCACTCAGGTTGCTGAGGTTCAGTGGCTGTGATTTCTTTTGTACTGACCCCTGGCACAGGCATCTGGTTATTAGGCTGTTCTGTGCTGTCAGGTGGTACCAGCTCAAAGCTTTCTTCTAAGGTGGGTACCCAGCTTTCTCTCAGCCTGGATCAGCTGACCAGTTATCCAGCAGGGGTGCGGGAAAGGTGTCAAGAGAAAGTAAAGAAGGCCAATTTCCCGAGGCCTTGATAATTCAGCAAAATCAAATGTCTACTCCCGTGTGTGCTCTAACTCTCCAGGAGGCAAACGTACTCTATTTTTAAATCGTTTGAGTTGTGATAAAATATACTTAACATAAAATTTACCATTTGGCCCGTTTTAAGTGCTCTTGAGTATCATTAAGAACATTTGCAGGCTGTAATTAAGCTGTGAAGAATTCAAGAAATGTGCCCGACTTAGAACTTTCACCCCGAGACTGAGCGATAAGGGGAAGTGGAACAGCATTGGGTCTTTTATGCCAATGAGGACTCTTATAGAGAGGGGAATTAAAACCCGGGTGGGTTTGCCCTCACTGTTTAGAAGGATGGACTCTTCTAGCTACACAGGGGTGAGAGCAACCAGCCTGTGGCTGCCTGCTGAGGAGTCAGCTCTCCAGTGCATTTCTCTAAGTTGTTATGATTGTGTCGACTCCATTACACAAAATACTGGTTCCGAACAGGCTGTTTTCTGTAAATGTGGATTTTCTGTCAGGTAGACTATGAGCAAGCATCACTGCTGAAAAGCAGCCTGAGATTTGCTGGGCCAGCATCCTGTCTGCACTGTAACCCTAACTTTAAAGAGCTGACAGGAAGCTGAATGGCCTTGCTGAATGCCCAGCAGCAGTTTCCCACCAGGCCATGGTGTTAGGCTGTAGCTCATCGGTAGAGCACTCCTTAAACCTGAGGAGGCCCTGGCTCCCAACTCCGACTGAACAAAATCACCCATACGAAGGGTTCCCCTCTCTTCTCACACTCGAGAGCAAGAGTGTTTCCAGGTTACTCATCTTTTCTAATGAGAAATAGGTGTGTGTTTTCCCAAATTATGAAGGCATTTGACTTTCAGGATAATAGGAAATCACTACTCAGGAAGTCCTTGAAGGCCGCGCCTGCCTTCCCTACAGGGAAGTATCTAGCAGTTTGTGGCACACAGAAAGTGCTCACTCAACAAGGTGTGTAGGATGAATCGGTGGATGGATGGGTGGATGGATGGATATATATATTATGTACTTGGGATCTAGGCAACATGCATCCTGAATCAGTTAAGAATGTCACCTCCGTCTAAAGATAATTGAAACTTTGATGCCCCAAGCCTCAAGATCCCACTCTAAGGGAAGAACAGCCTTGACTGACAGCCTTGACTGACAGCCTTGACTGACAGCCTTGACTGACAGCCTTTGCCCGACTGTCCAGAAGACAACGTCCCAGGAGCACAGCAGCTGGTAACATGACTGAGGAAGGTAAACCTTGATTTCTACAGCCTGGGGATCCTAAGAATAATTTTCTTTGAGATTTTACTTCAGTTTTTATGAATAGCCTTACATCCCTGAAGCTCAGTACTATTGATATTTTTAAGTCAAATAGTTTTGGGTTGAGTGGCCTGTATATTGTGAGATATTTAACAGCTTCTCCCATTAAACACCATACTTCCTGGGAATCACTGCTCTGGGATGACACAGCTGTCATGACAGTCTGTGCTCTGGACTAATGGTTTGGGACCTCTTCAAGGGCCATGTTCCTGACTTTTTGTCTATACTGGTTCTTGCCCATTCACTTGAATCTTTTGCTTTCAGGATAGAAATCTTTTATTTATTTATTTATTTATTTATTTACACTCCAGATATTATTCCCCCCACCCCGTCTACCCGCCAACTGTTCCATATCCCTTACCTCCTCCCCACCCCTGTCTCCATGAGGATGTCCCACCGCACCTGACCTCTAAACTCCCTGGAGCCTCCAGTCTCTTGAGGGTTAGGTGCATCATCTCTAATTGAACACAGACCCGGCAGTCCTCTACTGTATATGTGTTGGGGGCCTCATATCAACTGGTGTATGCTGCCCGTTTGGTGGTGCAGTGTTTGAGAGATCTCGGGGGTCCAGATTAATTGAGACTGCTGGTCCTCCTACAATTCAGCCACGGGGGTCAGCAGTTTCTGTTCATTGGTTGGGTGCAAATATCTGTATCTGACTCTTTCAGCTGCTTGTTGGGTCTTCCAAAGTGCGATCATGCTAGGTCCCTTTTTGTGAGTGCTCCATAGCCTCAGTAATAGTGTTAGGCCTTGAGACTTCCCTTGAGCTGGATCTTACTTTGGGCCTGTTGTTGGACCTTCTTTAGGATAGAAAACTTTTAGGATAGAAACTTTCTCAGTGGGTCAAACTGTGTGATAGGATAAAGTGGAAAGTGTACTAGATTTTTGGAGCTTCCAGCTCCCGCCTCATCCCTAGGAATGACAGCTTAACTATATAGAAATAAAAGATCCCTGTAGTGACATTTCTCTAGTTATTCTTTAGAAATTCTGAAAAGAAAATTATTTTGGGCAAGTAGGACATAGAAGTTGAGCGAAGACAGCGTGTGGTTGAAATCTCCATGTAATTAGTTGAACTGAACAAAACTAGGGATTTAGATGTTAATAGTGCTATTCTCTTCTGTCAGCCAGTCTAGAGAAAACAAGCCGCTCCTCCACCTGTCCTCTAGCTCAAGTTTGCAAGATGCCTCCAGCCTGGATCAGCAAGCATTTGCAGTGGGCAGGTCCATGTGTCTGAGTCCATATGATCTTCATTCCTCAGCCTACTTCACGGATACCTGAGCCAATCGTTCAACAGGGAATAATCTGAGCTCCTTGATGTGAAGGGAGGTGTGGGTTCCACTTTACAACCCTCAGCCATGCTCAATGTGTTGTGGGAGAGTTGCCAACTGCTTACTGCTTTTAGGGTTTCTAGAAGTCTCCAAAATCCTGTCCTTCAAAACATAATCCCAGAAACGAATAGGAAAGGGAGAATGCCCTAAAGAGGGAGGCAAGACTTCTTCTGTTCCACTATAGCTCCCCACGTTGTCGGAGGGGAAGCAGTGTGTACAATATGCTCATCAAGAGTGGACACTCTTAAGGTCAGGTGTAACGGTGCATCCTCCTAACACTGGGAGACAGACAAGTTCAAAGCCACCATGAACTGCATAGTAAGACCCTATTTTCAATAAAACTCAATAACTTAGGAGTCTGACTACTTGAGTTTAGATCTTGACTCTGTCGTCTACCAGATATACATCCTTATCCAGGAAAAGGAACCCTATGAGCCCCCATTTTCTCATCTGTGATGTCAGTATACAAGTACGTATCTCAGCTGTTTGCTGTGAATGAAAAGAGAATGTGTCTGTTGTTTTGTAGTGGAAAGCCCAGACAGTGGAGACAGGATCACTGAGTTCAAAATCCAGCTACTCTGCTTCTCAGATGAGCAAGTCACTGGCCCAGCTTCCTGCTCTCCAAAGATGGCGGCCATCATAGACCTCCCTGGAGCACTGCTGCATGTGCTGACAGCGTCCTTGCAAAGTGATCAGCATAGAGTGGACACTCAGTAAGTGCTACCATTTATAGACCATGATGTGCACAAATCCAGATTCCCAGCTCTTGTATGTAATCACTGTAATTAATGTCCTGGATTGTGTCTAGAATCATCACTGCCTATTTGATGACCTGTATACAGTTCAAGATGTGAATGTGGGACTGCAGTCATTCATTAATCCTCCCCTGGAATTAGTACTAGAACACCAGTCTCTGCTTTGAGGCCAAAATCTGTATCTGTTCAAGTCCTTTGTAGTAGATGGCACAGTATTTGCATATGCTCTGCATATCCCTCCCATTTATATTCTATCATCTTATCCTAATACAATAATAATGCTCTTTAAAGTGTTGTTAAACTGCAATGCTATAGAATAATAGCAAGGAAGAAGTCGGCACATGTTGAGAAGATATGTGTGGGTTTTTTTTTTTTTAAACAATATTTTCAGTTCCCAATTAGCTGAATTGTGGGTGTGGAATCCCAGACAGAGAGCTGACTATAGCTATAAAACAATATCTTCCTGAACAAATCCCATTCCTTAGTTGTGGTGGGCTCATTTGCCACCAACAGGTGGAATAGACCCTGCTCCACAGCAAGGCCCCAAAGGACAGGAAAATGCCTACAAATGGGCCCCTGAGTACCCTATGCATCCTGGCCCACAGCACAAATGCATTCAGAGGTAGCTGCCTTCTTCCCAGGCAGCTCAGATCTCAGCTCCTAATTTCTTCCCTAGGACTTCAGTCCTAGTGAGAAGTCATTACAAGCCCTCCCCTCCCCACAATATGCTTACAGGCATCAAGACGGCAGAAGATCCTGGCATGGTGGGGTTGGGCAGGGTTCCAGGCATGGAGGCCGGCATGGGCTGCCTCTGTCTGTTGTGGAGATGGAGTAGAGATGATAGAGAGCCTGGGACAGGCCTGGAGACAAAGAGAAAAAAAATCATATTATTCCTGATGGCCTGGGTCTGTTATCCAGGTTCCAAAACCAATGGGGACACCAACATCACGGGCAAACAGATCGGATCCTCTGATATGAGAGCCACATAATTGAGGATATTAGGGAAATCATAACAAATAAAATACATGCCTGGTTTCCTTTGCTGCTTCCTAGTTAATACATCAAACTCTGCTTCATTTCCTGACCCGTTATCTAACTGATATTCAATGGAAACATGCTGGTGTGTCTCCAATAGCCTCTGCTTCTAAGGAAGAAAGTCTGCAGCACAATGCCCAGTTTACCCCAGTCTCAGCCCCCAGAGGGTCTTAGTGTTGAGGATCTGGGTCCACTGGGATGTTAGCCCACACCTTTGCCCTGAAGCCTGCCTGGCTTTGCTCTGGGTCCATGGTCACTCTACAGTTACAGAGTAAACTCCATTCACATATTCCTGAATACGCAGGAGTACATTTTGACTTTTTTTGGTAGTTCTACTATGAGTGGAAAAACACAAAGTCAGGACACAAACAAATGCAGCTGGGCCCCGGGGCTTGGCACTGAGCTCAGCATTTCTCAGGGTAAGTCCAGAGTTCAGCCCCTATTAGCAATCTCCCGTTTCATAATAATGTGAGGTGTTAGGCTGTTTGACAGAAATTGATTTGGGCCTGATCTGCAGGATTTGAGTGAGCATTTCTCAAGGGAATGCATAGTTTGAAATTTTACTTCAACTTGCCAAGAAAAAAAAATTAAGGGCCTGAAATTGATTTAATAAGCCAAGGAATGTGGAGTTGAGGGGAAGGGGAAATTATTTGTGTTTATTAAAAATGGCAAACAAGTAACTCTGTGGCTAAATTCTCAATCTCCTTGTGTTTCTCCTCTATGGAGTTGGATCAACATTAAACCATGACATTAAAGTAAATGGCAGATAAACAAACAAACAAACAAACAACAAAATCCCTGGGTCTTCTATATTCAACAGTCTAATCCTGCATGTTCCTGAATCAGTGAAATTTCTAAAGATAATAAAACATGTGACCTCCCGTGCCAAAAACTGGGTAAGGCTACAGATAGAGGGGTTTGGTGCAGGCCATTGCTTTCCTTCAACATGGAATAATACCCTGGCCTGTCCACAGCCCCAGTACAGACAGCACAGGCTCTGGATAAAGCTTAGTCAGAGCATCACTGCCTAGTTAGAACGTCTGCCTAGCAGCACAGCCCAGTCCACAGCCCCAGCAGAGCACCATAGTGCTGACTAGAGCACTGGAGTATATCATGGTACATTAGAGCCCCCACAGAGTGCCCAGTCCAGAATCCCATTGCAGCACCAACATACTATATGGAACTGTCAGAGGCCGAACAGGCCAGTTCAGAGTCACAGCTGAGCAATGGAAAGAGCTACTCAGCCATAAAGTCCTGGTGACTCAAAGAGAACTGGGGACTGAGATGGGCCAAGAGTGGCAGCCTGTGCTTCCTTCACAATACTGTTAAAATTCCAAAGAAGATTAAGTTTTCCCCGGGTTTTGCCCGAGAGCTTTTTTTGAAAACAGAGCTACTTATCACAGCTACAGACATCCGAGAAGGATTAGTCATCAATTAGTCAATACTGATGTGCTTAGGAAGGTACATGTATGAAACTATGAAAGAATACAACGCATGTCACAGAGACTGGGTGGACATAAAAGCCTGCACCCACAGTGTATATGGAAATGGAAACAAGTAGGCTAGCCTAGGACATTTACAACAACAGGGAGAGTCATTTCAAATGAGCCACCAAGACGATTTCTTGACATGTGCCCTGGGAACCTCTGTAAAGGAGAACTAGATTAGGTGTGAAGATCCTTTGGCTTCCACAGTTCCATCAGGATTTGGGGTCCAGCTGTCCCAAAACACTATTTGCCAGAGGTTTTCAACCTGTGGATCATAACCCTTTCATAGGGGTCACTTAAGAACATATTAACATTACAATGCATAACAGTAGCAAAATTACAGTTGTGAAGTAGGAACAAAAATAATGTTATGGTTGGTGGTCACCACAACATGAGGAACTGTATTAAAGGGTCGCACCCTTAGCAAGGTAGAGAACCACTGCTATAGGAAGTTGTGACTTTACTATGTCTCAAAGTCTCTTTAGAGGTGGTTTACACAATCTGAGAAACATAGACTGGACTCAGTTTACAAGCAACACTTGTTTAGAGCCCCCATGTTGACGTGAGCTTGGGAACTGTGCTGAATAGAGTTGTATGTAGAACAGTTACTGAGGGGTGGAGAGGTTGCTCAGTGGCTGAGAGTACTCACTGATCTTGCAGGGGAGCCTGGTTTAATTCCAAGCTCTCCCATGGCAGCCCACAACCAACTGAATTCCACATCCAGGGGATCTGATGCCCTCTATTGGGCAGCAGGTACAAGTGTGGTGCCTACATAGACGTGCAGGCCAGACACTCTTACACAGACAATTAAAATGAATACATCATTGAAAAACAATTCACTGATAGCTCCCCCCTGTTAAAGTTTATCATCTGAATTACAGTTTCATAAGAGGCAACATTCACTGAGAGCAGCTCTCCTCAGAACTACTCAGCCAGCTAACCCCATCCAAATAGATGTCCATGCAAACATGTCTGTACATGTGTGACGTCATCTTTCACCAAGTATTGGTCACCAGAGGGAAGCTTCAAATGCAGTTCAGAGAGAAGGAAAACTTTTGAGAACTGAAATCCTTCCTACATGTTATATCAGTCTGCAAGGTCACGCTCACGACCAAAGGACAACATGCCTATGACCATCATTTGCCTTCTCTTTCTAACTTGATATGTTAAAAAAGAAAAATGAGCAGATTTTATTGACGTGTCATTTTTTTAAAAGAAGGAACCCAATCAAACAATCCAATGCATATTGAATGGAAATGTCAAAGTAATTCAATTTAAAATGAGTTTTTACTCTTTTCCAAAGGCTGGGAACTCCCAAGTGTATTGAAACACTAGGGAATGGAATACTTCATTTAATCCAATAATTAGGTTAGTTATTTCCACACCCTGCCTAGATCTACTAGATTTTAAAATATCAAATATTTCCTCTTCACTTAAGAAATCCTTTCAGGGGACCTGGCTCCCTTGGGACTGGAAAAGTTTCCAAGAGATGCCAATCAGGCCAATTAGCCACGTACACTTAGAAGGAAATATGGCTACTCAGAATCCCTATATACTTGAATTCTAAATAATTTCCATGCTATTGTTTTCTATAGATTCTGTAAATTAGTTTTTCAGGCCTTTCTACCAAACCAGCAGAGTTTTCTGGGTTCCTTTCTTGGGCTTTTAAAACTACAAGCAGTCAAAAGCAAGATGTGAATGTGGTCATCATGACTTACAGAAAAGATCAGGGCTAGGAGAGTGGATCAGTGGGCACGGTGTGCCTAGTATGTGTGAGAACCTAAATTGTGTCCTACACATCAAACAGACAAGCAAACACTATATAAACATACAAAGAACTGTCCTCATCAGTAGGTGCAAAGAAACCATGAACGTGTCCGGGATAGTCCCACCATTGAAGCCAGAGTGGCAACATAATACCTGTATGCATTATCTCATTCCTTTTGGGTGTATTGAATTTTTTCATATTTAATCTATAGTATTCTTGAATAAAACTTCACATGTTTCACGTGGTATTTTCAAATAATCTTCAAAATGTTTTCATATACCGGTTTCATGTGACTTGAAGCAGTGCAGTGTGGTAGGTAGGTTCATATTATTCCCACTTGTACTTGGGCATAAATTACATTTCTCTTTTTCCTTTGCCCACAGATGCACACATCATGGGAGGGAGCAGAGCTTTCCTCCTCACACACCTCCATGGCTCCCATAACTAAGTTCTTATTGGTTTTTATGATAAAATAAATTCATGGTCTATTTCTCTTGATGTTCATCCCACTCCCTGAACATACCACTAAGTAGTGAGATTTCAGAATCCCGCTAATACGAGAAATCATTCATCCACATGAAATTCTATTTTCTCCTTTAAAAAAATAAGAATAAAAGTAAATAAGCGAAAAACCTTTCCAAAAACACATCAATTAGATTCTGAAAATCAGATGGCAAACTAGCAGGAACATTGTGAAAACACATCCCAACAGTCTTCCCTCTAGTGCAGGCTTGTTGCCATGAGCTGGTAATTCCAGACTTTGAGCGAGCTGAGCCTCCTTTTTAATAACCATATGCCTCTAGGTAAAGTATTTCTACTAAAAATTATTGAGGCATGGAACAAGGTAAATGTGTGAGCTCATGTTGGATTGTTCAATTACTGAACTGAGGCCGCTTTAAGAGTTTTCCAACTTGACAGATTACCCTTCTCTATACACTTGTATAAACACACCGCTTACGGCTGAAATCTATGTAAGCTTTTCTTTCAATTAAAATGTCAAGTATGACAGACTGTGTTTTTACTGTCCTTAGCAGAATGATAGGTGCCACAGCAAGAGGTTTCATGTCCTCATTTCCCCACCCCAAAGGATGTCTCCCAGTCTTGGGGTGTCTGAATAGCCCAGCCTCTGACTGCCAGTCTTCCTTGCCCCAAGTTGTCTTGTTTTATCTATCTAGCTGTGGGTCGGGGCATATGTCTGGGAGATCTAAAAAAGGGCTGTAGACTGATCTCCTTTCCCAGCTCTTCCAGTGATCCACGGTACCCAAAAATTGCTTACAGACTATCAGGACAGATAGGTCTGCTATGGAGCCAAAGGAAAGAAGGCAAGCCTTTCACACAGACAAAGATACAGACAAAATTAACTGAGGAAAATATCAGTTCTAGCACAGAAAGCAGGCCACAGAGATGGACGCAATCTGAGCGACATGAGAAATAATCACATAAGGACTTGTTAGGAGCCAGGAGGTTTTGTTTGTTTTTTGTTTTTGTCTTTGTTTTTAAACTTCCGAGGAAGAGAATGGGAAAAAAAGTGTTGGGCAGGCAGCAGATTCAGTCATCAAGCTGGAAAAAAAGTTCCTGAGCTTCTGACCACTCCTTTCCATTTGCCTTATGTGTGAAGATATAGCCTAGCCTATGTCAGAACCCTCGGAACGCTAAGACCCAGAATGTGGGGCATGACAAGGGAGAAGCTTCATCGTTATGAGAGTGCTGTTCCTGATCTCTGCTGTGTGCATGGTGCTTCACTATGTGCCTGGCACAAAGTAGGTGGTTAATGTCTGTGTTCAAAGACACCGAGACAGCCCAGGATTTGGTCCTTATACCAATATTGCATGAGAAACATGACAAACCTCTATCCTAGCCTCAGAAGATGTCCCTACAAAAGCCTTTTCTTAGAGCCATGCTTCTTCCTCACTTCCATTTAATACTATATAACACACACACACACACACTCACACACTCACACACACTCACATTCACTCACACACAGTCACACACAGTCACACAGCCCCCCCCCTGGACAAGTGCTATGGTTGCCCAGTATGCTTATTATTTGCCTCTGATATTAAAGGTTATACCTTAAATGAAGTATTGTGAACTAAATTGGCAAGTTCTTTTTTTATATGAAGAAGGGAGAGTAAAATTCTGAAGAAGACAATGTAGATCTTCAGACTTTTTAATCCGAAGAGGGCTTTCTAATGTGAAGCATCTATCTGCCCATTCTCCTGTGAACTAGAAAATTTAAATTTCCAGTGTTGCAAAGAAGGCTAATTGTTCAGATCACCAAGCAGAAGACAATAGGAATTCCTTCCAGGGGTCATCATTTCACTGTATAGGGAGTGGTAAAGAACATAGGCGCAGGAGCTAGTGTGGCCAGGCAGAAAACCAGTCTCTGGAGGGTATTAGCCGTGTGACACAGAGAAAATGACTTTGTCTCTCAGTAGTAAAATGG
The DNA here is from genome assembly GCF_978045245.1 of Mus caroli. NCBI lineage: Eukaryota > Metazoa > Chordata > Mammalia > Rodentia > Muridae > Mus > Mus caroli. The sequence continues at coordinate 95,400,954 of NW_028227262.1, forward strand.
TATTCTAGTTCATTTTTCTCTTACTGAGATAAAACACCATGATCAAAACTTGAGAAGAAAGGGGTTTATTTCTGCTTGCAACTCCCAGGCCACAATCCATTAATGGAGGAATGTCAGGGCGGGTATATAAGCGGAAGCAGAGGCAACTATGTAGGGAGCTGTTTATTGTCTTGCTCCCTAGCTCCTTCTCATCCAGCTTTCTCTACAGACCAGAACCCCTGTCTAGGGAAGGTATTGCCCATAGGGAGCTGGGCCTTCTCACGCCGATTGGAAATTAAGAAAATGCCTCACAGACATGCCCACTGGTCAGTCTGATCAAGACAATCTGAAGTTGAAACTCTGCCAGATAACTCTGAAAAGCAGTTGACAGTTCTGTTCTAGTTAGTTCTAGAACAGAAATTGGCACTCCCAGGAGTGCTGTGTAAATGTGACAGACTTGATCTTCATGTTTTGGGGGATATTTATGAAAGCATCTAGAACTCAGAACTGGAGAATGCACTGTAGATTCAGAGCTTGAAGAGCTCTTCTTTAAAACTTAGAAGTTAAGAATGTTGAGAGAAATGAAGCCTGTGGAGATCCATCTTGTGAAGTTTCAGATGAAGGAAAGACTCCATTGGGGCTGTTTGTGCAGTATTGAATTAAGAATCTGTGGTTGCTAGTCAGCTAAAGTGGAAGAATTGGCTGTAATTAATAAAAGACCAGTACTACTGAAATGAAACCTTTCTTTCCAGGGACAATGGATGCTGATTAGCTGGGGCTGAAATTCCAGCTGTTGACTAAAAGACAACCACCACCACCGATGAGGTGAAATCTTTTGGGAAGTGTTTCCTGAGGGTCAGCAGGGTAAATTTACTCAGCAGTGAAAGGTAAGGCCAATCCAATAAAAGACAATTTATTTTCCTTCTGCTCCGCCTTTTAAAATCTATGCTGGGACTAGAAGTTTCAGCCCACATCTGGGGTGGTTCTTCCAACATAAATGTAGCAATCAGTATAATTCCCTAGCTCTGGCTATGTGATAAGGTAATATTAATTTAAAACAAATTGAAACATTAAAATCAACCATCACACGTGGGTTGATAATAAAATTTACTCATGGCATTAAATGATTTCTCACATATATTAAATATAGTGAATAATAAAAAATAGCTGTTATTACTTCTCTTATTATTCTAAAGCACCAATCAAACAACAGATTAAATATAGTTGTCTTAATTTAGGTTTCTGTCGCTGTGTTAAAGCACCATGGCCAAAGCAATTTCATGAGGATAGGGTTTATTTTTGCCAACAGGTTACAATTGATTATCAGAAGCCGAGGCAGGAACTGAAGTAGGACCATAGAGGAATGTTGCTTACTGGATTGCTCCTCCTGGCTTTCCCGGCCTGCTTTCCTATATAATCCAGGTCCGCCTGCCCAGGGGCTGCCTCTGTTCCCAGTGAGCTGCTCCCTCCCACATCAATCAGGCTTACCCACAGGCCAATCTTATGGAGACATTTCCTTGGCTGAAGTTCCCTTTGTTTTTAACATGACTCTAGCTTGTGTCAGTTTGACCAAGAAAATCATATTTCTGTCAACGAATTGTGATTTAAAGTTGAGATCTTAAAGACCATAAGTCTTTAGCATTAATTACTGAACATGCAATGTTCAACATTTCCTGCATATCTGTTTATTTAATGATCCACCAGCTTCAGGTTTCCCAGCCCTTCAACAGAAGAGAATGGACCCTTCTCACTCATAACTTTAGAGAATTGCAGAGTGACATCACATTATTTCTTAGAAAAGACTCTTGCAAATATTTCCTCAAATGGAACCAAACTGGTTCCCCAGAGACCAGTCCTGGGTGTTTGCTTTTACTGACAAAAGCCAACAGAAGCAGTCATTGGGAAAACAAGAAATGTGTCTAAACCCGTATTTTTTTTTAAAAAATTATATAATTAGTGTTCCAATTAAAGAATATGAGAGAGAGTGAATTATCTTGTTGCCTATAACTTTTTTGAGTGAGCTCACACTTCACAATGTCTCACCACTAAGATCCTAAAGACAGATGGGAAATAAACAGTGTTTCCCCTCTTTGAAAAATGCGACGAAGGAGTTCATATTCAGCCCTAGGAAAGGCAGCTTCAAGGAAAGCATGCAGCCTCCTTGTCCCAGATAGCCTAGTTTCAAGCAAGAGTCTCTGCTGATAAAGAGCTGCCCCTGCCTGTGGCTTTTATGTGTTTAACCAGAGAATTCTGCCTTTGGATACGTATCATATTTTCTACCTCATTTAAAACCTATATATATATAAAGCTACTGCTATGTAGCTTGTGTGTCCATCTCCCTGTAAAAGAATACAACAACCTTCTAAGGCTTCTGCCTCCCCCTTCCCCACCATAGCCTTGCTCTCTGTTACCTGTAGTCCTGAGCCTCTGCTCCATTCCAGGTAGCACATCTATATATTCCTTCTAACCACAGACTTCTAACCCTAGCTGTTCTCATTGCCTTTCCCGGGCAATTCCATCAGGTTGGGGCTCTGTAATAATGCTCTCAATACACCCTGTATTTTTTCATGATACTATTTATTGATACTTAATCAACCAATAAATCGATCCATCAGTCAACCATCAATGATGAATTAAGAAATGAATGTATTTCAAGATGCTGTATATTCCCATTCAGTGGGGGAAATGGTTTGGCTTCTTAGGTCATTGATAGAATAGTCTTTTCCTAGTTTCCCATTGGGAAACATACAGTGTATGTTCTGTTGTCTCAGTGTTTACCATCTTAGCTTCCCCATTACAATTCAACAAGGATTGACTGATTTTTAAAAAGTGATTTTAGAAAGCAAACCTGGGTCTGTTGCTCAGATTCATAAGATTTTCCTGACAAGGTGAGGCCCTCACTGGGTTCTACTGAAGTAGGAGTAGAGACAAGAAGAAGAATCTTTCCTTGCCATTATGTATAAATATAAATAACAATATGTTTCTTCAGTCAGAGATTTTTGTTTATCTTATCTATCATAGCCTGTGCTTCTGAACTTTTAGGTAGCGCAGGACATATAGAAAGTAGGTCTTTCACAAATACTTCTGGAATCGATGAAACCAATAGAGACATAGGATCTTATCTACTAGCAACAGATATTGCAGCACAGTACTCAAACAATTACCTTTGCTAAATTCTGAGAAGAATGTAACCGAGTCTAAGTCATAAGCCAAACTCCGGCTTTCATCTACAGACTCACCCAAACCATCTCTGCTCCTTTGTTCTGGTACTAGGGATTGAGCACAGAATCTTGTGCCGGCTGGGCCTGTTCTGGTCTTGAAAACCCTGAAGTCGTATGTACCTTTTACTCATGCCCCTTAAATTAAACTCAAGCTGTCAGGTGAGTCCTACATCCATTTGGTTTTGTATCGACTAAGCCAGTTCCCATTTCAAGTGCTATTTTAGGTGCTTCATAAGAGAAGGCCAAGAATGGTTCCACATTCATGTGTCCAGTTTATATAGTTTCCCTAGTTGGATGCATGACTGACCTTAGGGTTATCCAGCATGGTGCCCCGGGCTCGCTTCTCTGGGCTACCAGTTACCCCACACTGTGGTCAACGTGCATCGTCCCTGCCAGGAGTATCTGAAACTCAGTTCACCACACGGGCTCAATCTGGGCCTCTGTATTTATCAATCAGATACTCCTACTGCCTTTATTTTATAGACATAGTATCTGATGTCTTGGAAACTAAACTTCTTTCTCTTTAAGTGAAAGCCTGGCTGTGAGAAGTCAATGGTAGTTAAACAAAAAATACAGCCAGCAATCTGCATCCTGTTGGGGTCTTCGAGGGTTTTATAGCAGATGCCCTGCATTCACTGCAGAGGAGGGTTTACTATAGCTTTCATGCACTTTAAGCAGAAGGAGGAGTAATAGGAGGAGAAACCCAAGTTTAGGGCCATTCTGTTAAGACTATTAAATCATTGTTTTCCCTCCTGGCTTCTTTAATGACTGATTTCTGCACCATTAATCTGAATCAGTCCTGCCGTCAGGCGGATTCATTTGAGTTAACCCCCAACACGGCTGGATTCATTTCTGATGTACTATTTAGGGGGGGGGGTAGGGGGAATCCATTTCCAAACGTGATTTTTTTCCCTCGTAAAGAGCTAACAGTTCTTTGTAACGATGATCTTTTTTTATAAAAGATCCTAAATTCCTAAGCACTTTAGCTTTATCCACAGGTCGGCTGCTCACACAGGACGATAACGGCTCGTCAGTCAGCCAATAGCTCCACAGTCGATGATCATTCATAAAGTCACACTTTGAAAAGGCAAGCAAAAGCAGAACCACAGACTCAAGGAATGTGGCTCAAAGCAGGACGCACTTCTCGCTGGCGGGGAGAAATCCTCTCTTTCCAGAGGCAGGTCTCTAAGCACAACTTCTTCCTCTTAATAAGCATCCTAAGGGCGAATAGGCAGGCCTATGAGCATGAGCCTAGCCATCGACACGAGATTGCTGCTTTTCTCATCCTCCAGACATGAATAATTCATGGCGGCAGTCACGCAGTCACCACTACTCTTGCCTGCAGATTCCATGGAGGCCCAGAGCTCCCTGGGTTCCTAGACAGCAGGCAGGGCCCCACCCCCACCCAAGCTCTCTGCCTGCCAGCAGCTCTGCTTAGGTTTCTCCTGGCTTTGCAGCTTCTCAGTCAGTATCTTTTAATTGAGTCATTTCTGGTGGAATCTGCAGTTGGCACAAGACCCCGCACCTAGATTCCAAATTTACAACTGAAGTTTGCCCCTGACTGGCATCAGCTCCAAGCAGCACCAGTGGAAGTAGAGGCCAGAAAAGGCCCAAGAGTCTCTGGCTGGCCTTCCTGGGCCTGTGGGATTCATGGGATTCTGTGAGGCTCTCTAATGCCTTTACCTAATCTCTTCTGGAATCTTGAGGCCAAGAGCCCCTCCTGTACATCTCTAGGGAGGTCATATCTGAGACACTCTCCACCCCAGTCCATTAGGAGTTGGTGTTGGAATTCATTGTTCTGTGAGTATGCCTGCAGGAGAGGGAGACGTTGCTGCTCTACAGGGAGTAGCTTTGACATTTGGGACACCATACATGTCTAGGCAACCAGCTGCTGAAAGCTTGAATCTCCCAAGAGCAAGTATTCTATCCTATTCCATTTTATCCCATTCTATCCCATTCTGTTCTGTTCTGTTCTGATCTATTCTATTCTACTCTATTCTATTCTATTCTTTCTATTTTATATTCCATTATACTTGATGTTACTGAGGAGGGAACCTTAAAAATGACAACCAAATGATAGGGCACTGGATAATAACTCCCCAGTCTACCTACTTGTACCTCTTTTTTTTTTTTTTTTTTTTGACAAGGTCTTACAGTGTAGCCCTGGCTATTTTGGATCTCTATGTAAACCAGGCTGGACTAGAACTCAGAGATCTTCCTGCCTCTGCTTTCTGAGTGAGTGCTGGAATTAAAGTGCCACCACACCCAGTCTAATTTCTATTCTTAATGATGAAGTAATGGCTCTAGGAGGAGTCCTTGTTCTCCAAAGGAAAAGGTCTTGCCCCTCTACCCACCCCAGCTTAGTAAACACCCGATGAGTTTATGCCCTGACAGAGGGTACAGGTTCCCCAAGCCCATAGGATGAGTCCAGGTGCTGAAGAAACCCTGGCTAGATTGAGGCTGAACACAGTGCAGGGATGGGGGAGGGGTGGAGGGAGGGAGAACTCAGAGAAGGCGCCAGCAACATATAGGAAAATTCACATGACCTAAAGAGGGAAGCACAGAATTACAACTGTTTTACTCAACAGAAGACACATTAGGGAAGTGTGGGACGAGACAGAACAGTCTTCAATTTCCATATGACTCCGTGGTCAGAGTGACTCTCAAGGACAATCAAAGCAGAACAGCAACAGCTTAACCAGAAATGAACATCACAGGAAGTAAGTAAGAAACTCGGATGTCCCAAGAGCACATAGAGAAAGACAGCCAAATGGCTAGCTGAATTGTTAGCTTTGCCTAACACTTTGTTGGGCTCTTAAAATCATAGTTGCTTTCTTGTCTTTCCTGGGCTCAAGGGAGGAGGAGCAGGAGAGAGGGCAGACCTCTTGATCCTAAATGAGGTCTATCTTCAGTTATTTTAGCCAGGGTGCTCCACAGCAAACACAGAGCTGTGCAGGCTGCCATTCTCTAACATGAGTACAGTGCCTGGATTGGTTGGCAAGCCCAGCTAGCTGCCTCCTGGTTCTGCAACAGACTACAATCCCGCTCAATCTTGCTGCTTCTCCTTCAACAGGACCATGCAGCTGTGGCGTCAAAGTCCCAGGGATCACTAGAAGAACATTTGAAAGACTATCTTTGGCCCTTGGAGGATGCGAACCTATATTCTCTGCATAGGATGATACAATCTGATTTAGAAAATAAGATCATTACTAGTATCATTCTGTAGAACAAGTTAATATCATATTTTTATAAGACTGGAGGTAAGGGGTGTGGGAAAAAAATCCAGAAACAAACCAAAGGATGTGTGTTAAGTGCATGATTGGGATGCCTGGAGTACCTGCCATCTTCTGGGAGAACTTGCCAGAACAGATTGCCCTGTTTTGGCTCTCACAGTGTGTCAGTTATCTAGACTGAGTTTGGCGCTCAGTAAGAGCTATAGTTGTTGAATGACTTAATGAGATTACTGTATTCTATCCTGTCTCTCAATTCCTCACAGTGGTACCCGTATGATTTATATGTGACAAGGATAATTTTTCTTTTAAAATTCTTTCTCCAAGTCCTCACACAGGTGAGGCAGTTGTTCTAGCCCTGAGCCGTGCTTCCAACTCCTTGTCATGATTTGATTTTTGATTTTTCTTGTCTTTTTTTTTTTTTTTTAAAGACCATGGTAACATGAAGCAGCATTCTGACTTCTAGGGAAGGTGTGGTCAGGTCAGATTAGCCCTTGTCTTAAGCAAGGGACATTGGAGCAGGGCAGGGGTTCTAGGAAGTCATGACCATTCTTTTGTACAACCTCCCAGAGCTACCTTCAAAGTCTACTGGCTTTGCAGGAGCTGAACTGATACTAATCTGAAACAATCAAATCTCAGCAATAAAGTTTGCAATTAGGATACTCGGTATATACTTCGCACTTTGTAGGGAAGGATCTCAGAGGCCTTCTCAGCCTGGGATGGACTGGACACACAGGCAAGTGGCCATGGCTGCTGCTTCCCTAGGGTCAGCGCTGCTTCTGTTACTAAGTAGCAAGATAGAGACAGTGGCCATGTTCTGTGCATGAACACACTCACCACACATACAAACACAGCAGGCAGATTACACACTAAAAGGCAAAAAAAAAAAAAAAAAGAGACAAACAAAACAAAATAAAATAACCTCCAAAACAACAACAACAATGAAACCTAAAAGGACTTGAATTTTGGATAAATTAGCTGGGTCAAACATTGGAAGCTAGGCTTCACTTTATTCTTAGTTATCATTAGCATGCTTGTATGTATGTACATGTGTGAACGAGAGGGACTGTTTGAATCAGTCTTTTCTTCCACTATGGGGTCTGGAGAGCAAACACGGGTGATAGGGCTTGTGTGGCCATTTCGTTTACCCACTGAGCAGTCTTATCAGCCCCAGGGTTGAATACTTTTAGACCTGTTTTTCTTTGCTGTTTCTCCCAAGCCTCTTGTCACCATATTTGTGAATACATTTGAAGGTGTTCCACAGTGGAACGCACCTCTCATCCCAGCACCTGGGAGGCCAAGACAAGAGGGTCACAGTTGAGGTCAGCTTGGGTTCCATAGTGTGATTCTGCCTCAAAAACCAGTAAAGCCAACAAGGTATAGAATAGTTGTGGATAAATAAAATTTAAAAATTTAAATGTCTACATCTGTTAAGGACATCAAGTCTTTAAAAAAGCTTGGTTTTCTTTTAGGTTCATTGAGGAAAACAGACAAACAAACAAAAAATCTTTTAGGTGGAAATACTTTGGAAAAAGACATGTAGAGGCACCTTTCTCTCCCCTGGTGGCCTTGTGTTGTGCCAAAGAGGGGTGACTTGTACGGTACCCAAATTACTCTCCAGACAGTCTTATTCCTGCCCTTAAATTAAGGTGGAATTTGGGGTTTCACATTTAAAATGTAATTTGGACTCATTTTAGATGTCTTCCTACAGCTTAATAAACATCTTCCCCAGACAGATTCAGGGTCTGATTTTAATTTGTGGTAGGACTGCAGGCAGCATAAACGTCAGTTTCAGCTACAGAGAGTAAATCTGCCCTAGAAATAGAAACTGAAAGCGACTGGCAGTACACTTGAGCACATACCACATGATGTTACCCACAGGAAGCAATGGCTCCCTGAGAAGCCCCTACACTGGCCTGTGATGAGAGCCAAGTCTCTCCTCAGAGCCCTAAGCTGTGACCTAGAACAGAAAAGTCTCAGTGCTGCCTTCTCTGGATGTGTCAATCTGAAGTAAAGCGGTAAAATGAACTAAGTTGTTGGTGGCGTAGGTTTGAGTATGAACAACCCACAGGGCCACTACTGCTTCAGCCAGCCCCTCATTCACCTGGGGCCCTTGGGCTAAGTCCTAAACGCCTCTGAACTTCCACTGCTTTATGTATAAAATAGAAACAATTGACCAAGAACCTCAAAGAGCTTTATAACACTAAACTGACATCCGTTCCCGTGGTTCCCATAGTTAAGGAAGCTGACGTTGGAAGAGATCAACAAGTGCGTATTTCAGAGAAAGAATCCATCAGTTAAGAATATATCTGTCTAAAAGTCAAGGGAAATGGGTGAAGAACTTCTCACTGGGTGCTCTAGAACTCCATCTTCCTTGAACAATAGCAACAGCCCCCTTCTTGATTGTCCCTAACATTAAGCCTAACAGGGAAGGAAAGCAATGTCCTAAAGAGCAGGAGAGGGGACAATGTCTTCTCATGTACAAACAGTCACAGGTGTAAAACAGATAACAATCTTCATGTTATTTATTTGTATCTGCCATTTATTATCGTGCAGAATGACATTTTGAGGAGTCTTGGAAGACAGGCTCCCAGACGAATAGCTCTAACTTTTTAATGCAGTGTCCACTGGGACTGGCTGGAAACCTGGCATTTTGAGAACAGTAAAGATCCTTCAAACCCGAGAAAGGAAGCATTGTAACTATCATGGATTAGATGCTACCGGCCCCGCCTGCTAAGCAGCCGGGATGACATTCACTAAGGGCCTATGCTGAGCTGTGGATGGTCACCTGGTGCCTGTGAAAGTTGTGAGCATCAATATGGTGGGCTAGAGACTGCCTAGAGAACTGGCTAAACACTATTCCTAGGTGTGTCTGTGAGGAGGCACTGAGTCTCCTCTGAGTAAAGCAATGTGCCTTCTCCATTTGAGTGTTCATCAAACAACAAACAGAGGGTCTAAAAGAAACCAAAGTTCTCAAGCAAAGGATGGGGGTGCTGTCTCTGTATGATTACTTGTCTTCTCTTGATCTTGGGAAGGGACAACTCTCATGGATTCTTCTCTTTCTCAAGATCTTGGGAAGGGACAACTCCCATGGATGCTTCTCTTTCTCAAGCCTTCAGATTTCTACCAGGAGTTAGACTACCTGCTCTTCTGGGTCTCCAGCTGGTGGACAGCAGATTCTGGAGCCTCTTGACTTTCATAATATAAGCCATTAGCCAATTCCTTAAGTCAGGTAGGTAGACAGGAGGTGGATAGATAGTTGGACAGCCCTCTACTTACGATAGTATTGTATCTGGATAAACTCATGATAACTTTGTAAGTATATTTTGTAAGTCATAGCTGTATTTCATATACTATTGCAAGTCATACCTTAGCTGAGTTTACATAAAAATTATTAAAACATTTATACTAGTCTATATTTGAACAAAATTATTTATTCTAACAGTTATGTTATGGTAAAGTACCTCATTTGATTTATTAGGTCCTGAGCTGAAAGTGAAGCAGAAGGCTGAAAGAGTCTATGTTCCCAGCACCACAAACAACTGTAAGTCAGAGATCATCAGCATCCATCCACCCACCCATCTATCCATCCACTCACCCATCCACCAACTCATCCATCCACCCATCCACTAATTCATCCATCCATTCATCTATCCACCCATCCACCCACTCACCCATCCACCCACTCACCCATCCACCCACTCACCCATCCACCCATCTATCCATCTATCCACTCATTCATCCACCCACCTATCCATCCATCTATCCACTCACCCTATCCATCATCCATCTATCTATCCATTCATCCATCCATCCATCCATCCATCCATCCATCCATCCATCTCCTTATTAGTGTGTTTCTCTGACAAAACTTGATTAATATAGTGCTCCATGCTTAGATTGTGATCCAAAGAGAGTGCCCTATATAACTTTACATATATTCAGTATGTGAACTAACAGAGTCTAGGTAGTAACATGATAGTTTAACATAGATATAATAGCATAGATATAAATAACGATGTCTTTCCAATCATTCACCAAGTTCCTTCAAGTGGAGACTTCTAAAGTGGACCTGGACTCCATCCATTCTGGCGCCATCCTCACTGCCAAGGTCCAAACACTATCTTCTCTTACTTGGTCTTCTGAAACAGTTTCTGCCTCTCATGTTGTTCCTCTGTAGTCTAACTGCATTCTTTTATAAATCTTTGTAAACTAAAAGGTTAGTCATGATGTTTTCCAGTACTTCAACATTCTTCTATGGGTTTCCTTTGCATCTAGGATTTTTTTTTCCCCTAAGAGAAAGCATCCTTTAAATGCTAAAGTGCTACATCTCTTGGAGGTAGTACTACTTTTCATTAATTTCCATGAATATAACAAATTCTTTCCTGTTCCAGGGCCTTGACTCATCCTGTGCCCTATGCCTAGACTGCCTATCCATCTTCACTTTTGTTATGTTGCTATTCATCCTTTAGACCTTTGCTTAAACATTACTTTCTTAAAACTTCCTTCGAGTCCTAAATCTGAGGTATATCTAGTCTGTGGTGTGATATCCCCTGCTTGATACCATGATGTACCTGTAGATATGTGTAATTGTTCAATACCTGCCTCATATCTTCTATTCATAGTCCATGATAACTGGGGATGTATGTGTCAGAGATAATAATTCTGATTGATTTGACCATTGGGAAAGTTCATGCTTGCTGTCAGCTCATAGTGCTTCATGTAGAAGAAGGAGACAAGAGAATACCTACAGAGTCGCAAGGTTTATGGACCTGTAGAGATTCGACCAGAGCAACACCAGGATGCTTGTTTGCTGTTGGTAACAGAGCTTCCTGAAGTCTAAACTCTTTCTCTTACAGCACAAAGAGGAAAATACCAAATGGTTTGTTCCAGGACTTCTGACTTTCCCTTTAGGTTAATGCCAAACCACTCAACTGTTCTTACGAGAATCAAGTGCTTTCCACTCTTTTTTTGCCAGTGGTTTCAGTTGCTGAAACTCTCCAGAAAGGTCAAAAAATTTAACTTTTATTTTCAATTCCCAAGCATCAAACCCATAAGCTGGGTAATCTTTTTTATAAATAAGGCATTCATTGCTCATAACTGGTTGTCAGAGCCACTGTCTGCTTCATAAGGAAGATGACATAACTTGTGCCACGTGTGGTGACGGTGCTGGTGGTAGTGGTGGTATGTGTTAAATGAAATAAATAAAAGCAATTATCTTAAAGTCCAGTATGGATGAGAGAATTTATTTTCCTAACGTGGAGTCAGCTTAGAGGTGCCAGAGAGCCGCTGGCATTCAAGAGTGGCTGCTCAGGGCAAACTTCTGGCAACCCCCTTTGGTTCACTGGTCCACAGCCAGTGCTTGTCTTCATAAATGAATTCCACATCTTTATTAAGTGAAGTAATTTTTGTTCATTATTTGAAACACACTTTAAATATTTTGTTTCATGATATCCTAATACAATTCCCCGAAGATCAAGGAAGATGGAAAAAAATCAATTATATACATTTTTTTTCAAATTTAGAGTGATTATATAAAGAATTACACTCCAATTTATTCATTACGATACATATCATTTGACAACATCTTGAATAACTCAGGTGGTCATGATTAAAGGTGTCCATAGGAAATTCTAACATGTTTATTAAATAGACCCCTCCTTTTTGTCCATGTGGAGGAGACCATGGAGTAAGAATGATGGATTTCGTACCAACATCACACTTTCCTAACAAAAACGAGCGCCTGGAGAGCGCCCAGCGCACTTCACATGGGATACCTGTTTCTAGCTGGTTTGCCATCCAGAGAATGGCTCTCACTGAAGTGAGTCATATTTGACACAGATGAAACTTCAAAGTTGGCCCTTTGACAAATGAGCTAATTGGCTTCATCCAAAATGGACAGAATTCTTGGGGGAGGGGGTGTTTAAATTATTAGAATTGTTGGGTCAGAGGCAGAGAAGAGCCTGGAAAAGGTCCTGGGCCATAGGTAGCAGAAACTAGACTCAGCTTCCTCTGTTCCCAAAACCCTCTAATGAGTTTCACTGTTTTCTTTCCAGTGCTTATCATCATCAAGGGACTCTGAATTTGCATCCCTAATGCATCCTTCTCAAAGGCGTGCTGGCATCCCTGTGGGCTTAGAGTGGCTCTTAAGGCTGCTCTCCCTTTGGGCAGGTGCCCACACACTCCTTATATGGGCCTCAACCTATAGCTTGTCTGCTTCACTCACGGACTTATGTTTTCTTTAAATATTCCCTGGGAACCTCTCTTAATTGCACTCTTTTTAAAAAGCAAAAGCTTACAAGTCAGATGAGTCAGAAAATGAACGTTTAACTGAATCTGCACAAATTGGGCCACAGAGAGTCAAATGTACCATCTCTGTGTGCGATAAATTTGCTTTTTTTAGAGCTATTTTTATCAAAAGAAAATAGATATAAATAAGACCATTTGGATAAACACAGGTTAGAGGAGTAAGCTAAGACCTAGTGGGAACTCATTCCTGAACGCCAGCTCTCCCCTACCACACTTTGTTCTCACATTTTTTACAAGACCTAAGCATCCAGGCTGGCTGCAGCATCCCACACACCATTTGGTGGTAGTTCCAACCGATACAAAACAAAATATTTTATAACTGTGGCTCAAACATGTATTTAGCTTCAGCTGTGTTTTAAGAGCGACGCCCAGTCTAACATGAATAAAAGATTATTTTGCCCTAAAGAGAAAGATCATGGATAAAGGGAAAGAGAAGAGCTATGGAAGGCAGTCTGGAATGGCAGCTATCCCCATAGAGTGTTACCCAACACCCTGGGGGGTTCCAGGGCCCAGAAGAGCAGACACAGGAAATGCTCAGGGGAAGAAAGATTAACCTCACACCGCAGGCACATGTGGGGGCTGTGTGCAAACACAGGTATATGTGTAGGGGTGGGTTTTGGTAGCAGAAGACTTCTGCTTAGTTAACTGCCCACACTAGGTGGGTTGTTACAGTATGTTGGTGTAGAGTGGGGAGGATTTTAAATACCTCCCAGCACCCATAGCTTAATGCAGGAAGAAAACGTTCTCTTTGGATGACAACACCCCCACCTGCGAATAGAAACCATTTAGCCAGCATGCATTGGTTAGACTCAGGTGGCTGCCCCTGAGCATGCCCGAATGGGAACAATGGGCATTTAGAATTTTTTTCTTTCAACTCCTTTTGCAGATTCTCAGGGAAGTAGCTGAGTCACCACTGAAGAGCAGCATTTGAGAGTGCTTTTAATGAAGCAGGCATGGTATGAGATGGGGACAGATACTAGGAGTAAGAGGGACAGAACTCCTGGACAGGAGACTGGAAGCTTCCTGAGTCAAAAGTGCCCCACCACCACCACCATTCTACATGGAGCCTGCTTACGGAAAGGTCAAACGGAGCTAGGATTCATACCTACTGTTTGCTGAAAATGGAGCCTTTTCCAAGACAGAAAATTGGTATAAATACATTTTCTCTCCAGTATTTTTAGTCCTTGTCTATTTTTATTTTGAGCTTAAAACATGTAGATAGGCGTAAGATACGCAGGAAACAGATTTTAACAATCAGTGTTCGGTAAGGTTTTCACTGGGAACACTTGGAAGCAGTTTCCTGTGGCATTTTCTCCTTGTAGGGGACTTGTGCAGAGCATTAATTTTGGTTCCTGGAGGTAAGTGCGAGGTGCTATATGAGATTCTCTTAACAAAACACTAGTTTTCCCATGGCTTGCAGAATAAAGTTAAAAAACAGAAATACTCTTAGTGGGGGGGAGGGTCTGCATGGGCGTGAAAACTTTCGATAAAATTCACTATTGTCCCTGGGGTTTCTAAGCCGATATTGGCAGTCACTGAATACACTCTTTCTTTTAAAGGGAAGGAATGAAAGAGAGAAGGAAGGAAGGAAGGAAGGAAGGAAGGAAGGAAGGAAGGAAGGAAGGAAGGAAGGAAGGAAGGAAGCAACTAAACCTTGGTCATCCTGGCTCACATGCGAACGTGAAACAAGATGGCTTCACAGAGCAAATGGCCCTTGTCAACCAACTGCTCTCTGCTTACTGAGTTGGCTCTCTGTACACCCACTCCTGTGTCTTTGCATATGAAAAAAAAATGAGGCAGTAAAAGTGTCAGCCTGCTTTTGTCAGGAATAGCCAGTAAAAAATAATTGGAGGCGACTTCATACACCCCATGCAGAACAGTCGTGAGATAATTGATCCTTAATACGTTGCTCCCGAGTCTCCACATGCCAGGAAGAATTCTGACGTGTGGAGAAGTTACGATATGGCTTATTCAATAGAGAAGCTAAACAGAACTCAAGACTCTCCCCAGCAACCTGCCGATGGCATCCCACACTCTCTCCAGAACACGCGGCATCCTGTGCAGCAGCTGCCGTTGTGAGCCAGAGGGGGTTTTCTTTTCAGTCTTCTTTCATACAACTTCCCTTCCTCCCTCCAAGGAACTGGCACCATCATGCCAGACATGCAACCAGAACTGCTGCCGTGTGTGGCTCTAGACACCAGTGAAGAAAGTATACTCAATTCCACAGCTCCCTAGAGTTTATTATCCCACTTAGAAAGGGCTGTGATTGACATGGGGCAGCAGGTATTTTTAAGTTTTGACGGTTATTTTCTAGTAATTGCCAGCCTTAAAATTGTAGTTTGTCAATCAGACAGTTCTCTTAAACCCATGACTGCATTCTTTTCCAGAAGTAGGGCAATTAAGGAGAAGTCAGTAAACGGCGATCCCTCACAGGCCTTTTTTCTTGTCATATAATTGTTGTTAAAAGATTCACTGCCACGTCTGGGGAGGAGGCCATGCCATGACATTTTGCATTCAGTAAAAATGTCTGAAACCTTTTTTTTTTTTTTGCAAACAGTTTGAGGTTTGGCACAGCCCTGAAGTCCATCTTGCCAGGCACTCTCCCCCTTAATTTTTAAACCCATGTGTCTTTCAAGGGGAATTTAATCCGTATGTTTCTAATTCATTTACACTTAACTCATCAAAATGGTGCTTTATAAGAACTATTTGATGTGCAGGGAGTTGTATAGCTCTCTCTCTCTTTCTCTCTCTCTCTCTCTCTCTCTCTCTCTCTCTCTCTCTCTCTCTCTGAACTGAAAGGCCTTTCTTTCTACGAACCAGAAGATGGGATCATCCCAGGTGTAAGCCAAATGACTCGGGTGGTACTGGGGATCAACACTGAATTTAGAGGCAAGAAACTAGCCCACACAATGACATGAATAAGCCTCACATGCCTGCCTGCCTGCCTGCCTGCCTGCCTGCCTGCCTGCCCTACCCTCTAAAAAGGTCACTTTGACTCGTTCTTCCCTAAACAGGCCTCATTCACAAAATGTGATACTGAAGCATACATACATTCAGCGGCATGATCCTTTTGGATTCTAGGGACATTTGGGGCAATTGGGATTCCTACCTCCAAATCAGTGGAAATCAGGCCTGAAGTCTACATCTTGTTCAGTGAAAGCCTCACCGGGGAAGTAAACTAACCGCCAAATGGCAGAACCGGGAAGGGCTGAACAGAAGTTCTGGTCAGGCATTGTTTGTGTGGATTGCGTTCCAGGGAACTGAGTGGTAATAGTAGAGAACCTATGGACCTGCAGGATCTGTGGACCAAATGGAGCCCTGTTTCCCAGGCTGCGATCTCACAAAGGTAGACTTCAAGATCTTCGAGGCTAAACTTAGTTTGAAGACAAACACCATCATTTTGTTGGAGGCTTACAGATCCAGGCAAGGAATGTTGGCAGTGGAGCATGGGCAGGGATTCAGCCCAGGTCTCCTGACCTCACTAAGCATCACCAGTGAGGGCTCTACTGCATCAGTGCTTTCCCAAACCTGAGTGCAATGCCACAGTGAGCAAATGGTGAGAAATTGATAAAACCAGTACAACCTGGTGCCAGCCTTTGGAGGTAGAAGGAGATACCCATGACACCTTATGTCCAGTCAGGAGTACTATTCCATAAAGAACAGGCAGAGCATACGTATGTATGTATGTATGTATGTATGTATGTATGTATGATGTATGTATATATGTATGCATGATATATGTAGTACTTTGTATGTATGTGTGAACACAGTCATCTCATTACTGCAGTTACAGAATTGGTCTCGGGAGACACCGAAATGCACAGTTGCTCAAGCCCCTTGATGAAACACTCGGGTAGTTACACATAACCACTCACATGTGCCCAGTTTGCTCTAAATCATCTCTAGCTGACTCACGCTACCTAATTTGGTCTAAATGGTGTGTAAATAGTCATGGTGCTGTGTTGTTTAGGGAACAGAAGACAATGTCTGTACATGTTCAGTACACACTAATTTTCCCAAAATGTTTTCAGGCTGGAGCCGTGGCTATAACAGCCTCTGGTGCCGAGTGCCAACTGTATACTTGTGTATCAACACACACACACACACACAGACACACACACACAGACACACACACACACACACACACAGAGTATACTGGGTTGGGTAGAAAGCAATTCCTCATTGCTGCTGCTATGGTGTTTTTTAAAAAGGTTCAAAACCACTAGCCACACTTTTCTTGGTGACAATTCTACCAATGACACTATCAATTGGCCTCACAATTCCTTAAACACGAGCATATGATCCTATGGTACACTAGTCTAGTACCCCATAGGAGGCTTCACCTGAGTTTGGGAGAAATAGGTAGTGTATAAATGGGTTGGAGGCACAGGGGCACTGCTAGTTAAGAAAGAATAGTCGGATTAGGATTTACAAACACAAGCAAGCGTGTCTTGCCATGTGTATTTTCCAAGTACCCAACAACCATCATTCGCTAGTTAGAAGCTCTTCTGAGGTCAGGACGTTAGTTCATCTCACACCACGGAGCCCTGGGGATTCGTGGGAATCTGAATCCTAGGCTGCTGGGTAGTGGCTATGGGAAGGTGAGCTGGGTTAACTGGCTGTGCCACATCCTACCATAAAGCATCCTGACATAGGCACTGTCAGACATCGCAGACAGCCAGCTTACCCTGAACCGAACAAATTAAAAGCTGTCTCTATGGTCAAGGATGGGACGTCATTAAAACAGCTGAGCATTACCTTCTGGTCTGTTGCTGTTGCTGTTGTTGTTTGTCTTTTCCGAATTGGTCACGAGGTGACATGCTCTCTGTGGTCACGAGGTGCGGGAACCTCTATGGGATTGCAGCGCACCGCTTGGCTGTTTGGGGATTGTGGTCTAAGCCCTTCCCTACATGTTGAGGTGGAGGGAGGAAGCAGTGTGACTAGCAGGCCCGAGGTCATATCCTGCAGGTGGGTGGGTGATAGTGCTACGGAAGCTCCCAGCTCTGAACTCAGTGGACATCTGCTCCATGTGGGTCAGGCTCACACAGTGGGAGGCAGGAGCAGAGACTGGTGGAAGTCTGTCCGCTTATCCCATCTTATGTATGGCCTGGGACTCCTGGCCTAAAGGGCAGCATGCTCCACCCATTAACTAGACCCCACAGGCCCTATGGTTAAGGGCAAACTAGACAAGTTATTTTGTCTACTCCCCCTAAGCTCTTTCCTCATTAGGGTAGTGGGGTCTTTAATAGCTTGGGCACCTGAATGGGACACAGCTTCTAGAAGCACAGCTCACTAACACCCTGCACATGATTTTCCCTCACCCCTCCATCCTCAGAAGCCAAGAGGCATGAAAAGGACGGAGAAGGATTAGCAAAGAGAGAACAGCAAGGCAGACAGCCCGGTGGGATAGAAGTGTGTGTTTGCCATTCTGCCTTAGATCCCAGGTCCAGCTCTGCTACGAGATCTCATTATGACCTCAGACTCATTCTCTCCACATTTGAAAAAAAATATTTATTTGTATTCATTATTTTTACTCATGTGTTTGTGTATGTCTGCCAAGTGTGTGCACGGTTCCTTAAGGTCCAGAAGAGAGTGTCAGATCTCCAGCGGAAATTAACATAGTAATATGAGCCACCCAACTCCCGGTTCTGGGAAGAGAACTTGGTCCTCTGGAAGAGGAGTAAGAGCCCTTAACCACTGAGCGATCTCTCCACCCCATCTTCACAATCTACAGAGCTCTCAGTTTCTGACTCTGTGAAGTGGGTTGGTTGGACTGAAAGACTTCTATGAGTGCATTAGGATAATAGAAATATTTTTCTACTGCTAAGGGGTTCCAGATGGTGAGGGTAAAATCTAAATCAAATGTTGCTGCTTGTGACCTGTCCCCTGGAGCTGCCCTTTCCAGAGGTAGGGAATGGAAAAAAGTAGCGCTGTATGAGCAAACTGGGAATTCAGAAAAGCCATCAATGTGCAGGGAGGCCTCCACACATCTGTATGAGGGTGGATGCTGGTGAGAGCAGCCCGAGAGGGGAAACGTAAGGCGAGAGCAATTTACGTCTACATTCATACTAGATGAGTTTGTTTTAATTGCTGCTATTATGATTAATTCCAGAGGAATTAAATGGGATCAGCCCTTTCTTACAAAGAGTGGTTGAGCTGACCAAAGCGTTATGATAAATAAGAAAGCCAAGCAGACATGGGATACAACAGAAGACTTGGTGCTGTAGTGGGGGAAAAAAAAGAGTATGAAAGACTTCTACTTCTTGACTATGAAGGGCGAGGAATACAAAAGCCCTGGTTCTTTCTAGAGCGGAAACAAAACTACTTTAAAGACCAATCTTAAACCTCATCTTCAGATCTATAAAGAAATGGTCACCTAGCCTACAGCTCATGGTATGGGGAAGGTATCACTTCACCTCCAACCCGCTCAAAGTTTACCTTCTTGAAAAGGAACACTGAATGACAAAATTTCTCTCTGCATGATGATGATGATGGTGGTGGTGATGATGATGGTGTGTGATACACAGTTGTGTATATGTGCATGTACATGTGAGTATGAACATCCGTGGATTGTCAAAAGTTACAGTGCTAGCAAATGTCAGAGCCAGATTCAAGCCTAGCTCTAACAGTACTCACTAGGCAGGATTACACTGGACCATAGTAAGGAACAAGGCTTTGCCAATAAGCTTGTTCCCTACCCCTCCTCTAACAGTGATGCAGGTCCTGTGGAGGGCACAGCACACAGTCAAGTGGATGTGCAAGCCCCACAGGCGCCAAAAGGGCCAGCTGGCCATCTCAGTCCATGGGTCCAGCCCAAGATGCCGTCAATTCTTTAGAGATTCACAGACTCCTAGTAACTCATGTGAGTATACAAGATATCACAGTGCAGCCTCCTGAGAGCATTTCCCATTCCTATGAATACATAACTAACAGACTGCTTGACAGTTTTTATAGGCTGTGCTTTTGGGGGCAGGGGAAGCATATTTAGGCCAATTCCAGCCATTCAGACAGAAAAGTAAGGAATGATAAGGGATTTGAGGTATCTGATAGAGAGAGCAAAGTGTCCAGATAGGTCTTGGCTAGTATCTAACTGCCATTCTGGTTTCTGGGATGATAGCAGACTATTGATTTCTTCTTCTGTGTTGCTGCATCGATCGTTAATAAGCGCTCCTGCCAGTGTAGGTTCAGGAAGAAAAGATGTATCGCTGTGTTATGTTATGTCTGTGTACTCTGCAGTGGATGGACTCTAAGCCAAGTCAATTTCAGTTTTCCAGAGTGTAATTTAAGGAACGGCCTCTGATGTTACCAACACCCATAAAACGCAGCCCTCTGAAAACACCAACCTCACAGTAGACACTTCAAACAGAGTAATGGTGTGTGTTAAAAAAAATAATAATAATCACAAGCTGAAATTAGGATTTGGATTTCCAGTGTTGCCTGACTCCACCCTCCTGGTGGCTCCTCCCCCACCACCACCTCTGCTCTGTGGCTCCCCATCCAGGAAACTAGATGGGCAGCTTTTGTAACTCAAATCAAGTCCCCTTTGAAGGCTTTTAGGATCGCGAGACCCACCAAGTCTCAGAGTGAGCAGAAGAAAATCCCACTTTCATCTCCAGCTGCTGTAAGCTTTAAGTATAGGTCCAGATTTCTCCCACCCTGGTTACTTAGAAGCACATGTCAAGATTCCTTGTCAACACTAATTTCTGCTTCTAAGCCCTGACCTGACCTCTCTATGTAAAGTCTATTATACTGATTGATTGATTGATTGATTGATTGATGATTAATTAATTGATTGCAGTGCTGAGGATCAAATCCAGTGCCTTATGCACGCTAAGCACGCAGTGTGTACCACTGAGTGGTGCCTGCAAAGGCAGGTATAAAAGGCAGCCTCAGCCAGCTGCAAGGGTGCACCACTCGCAGGTGCGATTGCACACGTGAACTTTTAGTCCTGCTGGGAATTGAATCTAGTTCTCATGGCTAGACTTGCTTCAGTTTCTTCTTCACAAAGTGTCAGTTTTCCGTGGGTGAGAAGGCCTAGACCCACACTGTATGGCTCTGCCTCACCCCTTTCACCCAGGCCAGAAAAAGCCAGCAGGCTTTATAGGTTGAGTCCTAGCCTCCTTTTTACCATGGCATGTCTTTTTTTGCTCTCTTTCTGGTGCCTGGAGCTAGCTCTGTGTGATGGGTTTGTGCCTTTGTAAGTTTGTGGTCTCAGCTTCACCGTGAACTGAGAAGAACCAGGACTGCCCATATGAGGGAGAACTGGGGGAATGTCCCTGAGCTCAGCTGCTTGATTAGTAGAATAAAAAGAAGGAAGATGTCACAAAAGGAAGCCTGGGGTCGGAGAGCTACTGGATCAAGACTCATTTGGGGAATAGAAGCCAAAGCAGTGACCAATGCCCCGAGGAGAAGTGTTCCCTGAAATCACAGCCCCTGGCAATTTTTTATGAATCTACAGGTCCACAAAGGTGTCTGGTTCTTTATATTTTACAGAGACGAGAGGTCAGATGGCACAGAGAGGGTCAGCGGCTTTCTGATGTCACACAGACAGGAAGTAGGACAGTGATCTGAGCCCAGGCCTTTAGAATCCCAAAGGCCACACTATGTGCAGGAGACTCCACAGTCACATGATGTGGCACCCCTTCCTCCCTGTCATAGATGAAAGCAACATTGCTTAGGTATCCACGTGGTGTTGCTCTTTTTCTGAGCCTTTTCTCCTGCATCCCCAGAACTTTGTCTTCACCTTTCCTTCTAGAATAAAACCATGGCCTAGGGGCCCCTGTGAAAGCCAGAGTGTCCTTTGTTCGAAGCTCCAAATGAATGTTAAAGAAGGACGATGCCATCAGCATCCCTCCAATGGCCACCTGACAGTGTTCATAGACAGGCACTGCCCTGGGACCTCTTCTCTCACTAGGTTACTCTTCATGATGGTGATGGTGGTGAATGTTTGTCAGGGGTGGCGTCTAAGCCCTGGACAAACAAATCTGACCCTCTGTTTTTACATGGAAAACCATGAATACAGACCAATGCAAGCCAGACTGGGAAGAACTGCTTGTAGACCTGGGCTATAATGGGGTCCATGCCCTGTCTGGGTCTCTAGACCATCATCTCCCAAGATGTTGCTGTTTGGAGAATTGAGGCAACGCTATAATGGTATCATGAATTCGTCATGAATTCTTCAACTCATGTGAATCAGTGGTTATCTAAGCAAACTTAAAAAAAAAAAACCAGCAATCAAATAAGCCTCCCCTGCCAAAATCATCCTAAAGCAGCCATCAAATGATTACAGAAGTGCCACCTAGTATCCCAGAAGTCACAGCAGGCGAGGGGCCCTTCTCTAGTTCTCTGTGGATCACACACAGGGCATTTCTGATTATTGGTAAGGAGCTCACAGTTAAGTCAACATGAACTCTAACTCTGGAAAAAATATCAAGTGTGCATTCTTTGTTCCTGGCACATCCCTGATGCCCACTGAGCTTAACACTGTGACTAAGGCCTCAGAACCTTTAGCCTGGGTAAATTCCTCACAGATAAGCAGTTATGGTTGTTCCCAATGTACAGCGATGCTGACTTTGCAAACTCTCAGGCCTTGCTTTACCATCAGCCTCTACCCTGGGTACCAAAATTAATAATGATGATAATAATAATAATAATTAAAAGACAGCTGTGTGCTATGAAATTAGACTGGAGAATAGAAATCTTGTCTTGGAAAACTATGGAAGAATTACATGCAGTTTGGACTTTTTTTTATTACCTTTAAACATGTTAGCTTTAAATCTCATTTAAAAACTTGATGCTTAGTCCAGTGCGCAGCCACCAAGTGTTTGCCAAGCACCCACATAGCCTTAGCACCGAGACAAACAACAGGATCCAACACAGAGTATCTCTCACACAAGTATGAACTTGTGTGAACTTGAACTTGTATGAAAAAAATGGCATCATACATTCAGCCGAGATGCAGACTTTGTAGAATCTGCTTCCTATAAATGCCATTCTTGCCCGTGAAAGTGACAGTGGCACCATAGCCCCAGTTTATGTATAGAAAGAATGTGTGTGGCCTGTTTGGGACATCTTTGGAGCAAGGAGCTTCTTCCTCGTCTCTTGTGCCACTTTTGGACAGCAAAACCTAATCAATTCCATCACACAGAATACTCCTCATGGGGAGAGCTAGAAAACTACACATCGCACCACACAAGGAAACGTCATTCCAAAAAAGCCAAGCTGAAAATAAAGCAGCTTTCCAAGCAGGAAGAGCCAAGGCCCTCTCCCTGCATCCCCATGCATTTCTTCAGGAACTCTAATGCAAGCTGTACAGCCATGCCTGCCTTTCAGGATACATACATACATACATACATATATACATACACACACACACTACACCTGCTCTATTGCTGGGGAACCTTGAGTGGAATCCTTCAGTGATGGGGAAATGTAGGCTTCACATGTGGGGAGGCATTTAGCCCCTTCACCCCCATGTTAAAATGCAGACCTGCCGCACCCAACAAGGCAAACTCAGGTTTAGATTCTGACCCACCCCTCCTTTCTCCAGAAAGCAATTCCCCAGCCTCTGCTCCCCTTTCACCTCTGGCCAGTAAGGAGGGAAGGGGAAAGACTTATAGCATATCACGATTAATTTCACATAAAACATGCAAACACCTCACAGTGATGGGTTCCTTGCCTCTGTTCATATTGAGCTGTCTGGTAAGCTAGGTTAAGTAAGACAGAGGAAGGGCAGGAGTCGCCACAAGGTGAGCCGGGTTTGCCCTCTCCTTCTACTGTATATACAACACTAAACTCATGTATGATACAGAGATGGAGTGATAATTTTCAACACAAAAGTCTCTGTCTGTCTCTCCAGAGAGCATTAGGGACTGAATCAATACTCCTCACCAGGTAGTAGTGTCAGTGTCAATCAATCCATTACTCTGACATTACCTTGTTTCTAAACCAAATCAGTCAAGTTGTTTTTTTTTTTAAATCAACCCTCCCACTACTCGGTATATAAAATTAATGGAGGAGCACAAGTGTCTTCGAAACAGCACTGGATCATGTCCAGTGCGACATGGAAAACCCTGAAGTTAAAATTCTGAAGCAAGTGCACACTGGCTGCTAACTGTAGCTGGGATAACAGTGGGAGACAGCCTTCGAGCATCCTCAGATGTTACTCCTGAAACATCTCCTGTAAGTGCATAGCGAGCAGAACCGCACAGCCGTGACCTCGCCCTCCTCAGCACCACACAGAACAGCGTCCGATCATTTACAACTCACAAGCTATCCCCAGAAAGCCCTCCCAACCACCGTCACCCCACCACTGAGACCTCTTATGAAAAGACAACTGTTTTAAAGGGGATGGCGGGTGGAAGGAAGGAGGGTGGGAGAGAAAGCGAGAGAATATGAATTCTGGTGGAAGAAAATAATATACAGCTGTAATAATACCATGTTTTTAAAGTACCATACTATAGTTTTACTTTTAATAATAAAAGATAAAACAAGTCTGTCTGTGAATAATTAGAGGCTGCAGTCTGAAGCCAGTTAAAGTCACTGCAATTGATAATAAACTGAAAACCCCTTGAGAGCAGGTAAATGCTTTGCAACAGTGACCCCCCTCTCACATTACTTAACTACCCTGTGGTTCTTGCATTACATCACCATTCCAGCGATTGGTCCCTGCGTTTTTAACTCTCTCTCTGTCTCCTCCGATTAGGAGCGACACCGCAGCAAAGAAACTTCTCTGGAGTTTGCGCCTTCTCCCTTTGCTCTCTTATTTGTGGCTTTTTTTTTCTCCTCCTGCAGCTTCTGCTGTCTTGGCTGATACCTGCCCCCCACCCCCTACCCCTGGCTTCTAAACTCATTCAGGTCTCTGTGCTAGGATTTAAAAAAAAAAAAACCCTCTGATCAAAGTGAAAAGAAACGCCTCTTCGAGGTAAGAAGAGGAGCGGAGGGGCTGGGGAAACAGGAGGCGAAGGGAACAAAGGCAGCAGAAAGTCGAGGAAGGAGAGAGGAAGGAGGAAGACTCCAGATCGGACTGCAGTAGGGGCCCAAAGAATCCCTAAAACCGAGAAACAGAAAATAAAATTACAAACGAACCTCATGGACATCACTGAGGCTGAATTCCCTCCTGAGGTGCAGAACAGGAGAGCTGTGGAATGAGTGTGTGTAGAATTTGAGCCAAAGCCTTAACTAGCTTGAGTGAGTCATATCCTTCCCATTTGATTCCAGGCCAAGAGATGATGTAATGCGCTGGCCCTTCTTTAGCGCCCTGCTCTGGCTCTCTCCCTCTGGCTCTGCTGCTCACTCTCTTTCTCCTGGGCTGGCCCTCCTCCCCCTTCTCCTTTTTAGCTCAGCGCTGGTGAAGTCACTATTTAAATCTGGCAGAACTGAAGCAAAAACTTCAATGTAACCAAAACAGCCCCAGGCCCAGTTCCAGGCTCAGGGCCTTCGCGGTGCAATCGCCCTTAGAAACCAGTAAACAGACTAGGAAACAGTGCAGCCTGGGGAGGGCCTACAGCTGACATTGGAGCTCAGAGTGGGCCCCCCGGGGTCTGTGACCAGGGGTGGCGTTGTTCTTCTAGAAATAAATAAATAAATGATAGATAGATAGATAGATAGATAGATAGATAGATAGATAGGCAGACAGATTTGGAAAGAGCCCAGCATTTGGAGCCAGGGCAATAACAAGACAAGAAGAAGACACCAGGGAGGGAACAGGTTGGAAAGAACAAGAACCAAAAGCCAACTCCAGTTACCAAGACAAGGGTTTCAGCTGGGAACCAGGTGATGGGGTTTCCACAGCCCATGGACACTTTTCCTGGAGCTGCATGGGATTTTCTGCTGCAGAGTGCCAGCCACCTTTCCTCCAGAGAGTTCTCATATCTGACCTCCCTGTCAGCAAGGGCAAAACCACTTCTGGTCCAAAACACGCACTTGTGTCTGGGTCCACCAAGAACGGTGAAATTGAAGTCATTTCTCCCTCTGCAGGCAGGCAGCTCTGGTGGTTCTTTAATGTGCTAAGAGAAAGGACCCCTCCAGCCAAGTGCAACCTTGTCCTTCTGAGGTTAGCTCTCCACTCTCGGGAAGGGGAGGGGGGAACTAGGCTAAGAGAGCACAGGAAAATCATGGGGCCCCAACAGAACAAAAGAAGGGCTTCCCATTTGTCACCTTGCTTCGGGGATGGGATAAGCCTTCCGGTGGGGCTGTGTGTTTAAGAGTGTACAGGGAGAGCAGTGTGTATGTGTGTGTGTGTGTCCCCCTTTCTTAATTACAGAGGGAAGAAAATAGCCTGGGAGTGGTGAAGAAACCAAATGTTATCTCCACAAATGATAACAAAACTCTTTTAATTGCTGAATTCTGTTTCTACCTCAATTCCCCCTCAACCACACACACACACACACAGGGTACCTAGAATGGTCCTAACTCCTGGCAGCTTTGTTAGCCTGGCCTTCTTATTCCATCCTTTCTATTTCCCAGCACAACTTTGTGCCTTCTCAAAAAATGGGAAGTTCACTAGGACTTTTTTTTTTTTTTTAAACCACAAAAGCAGAAGAAAGGCTTAAGACTGCATTTTACCCTCAAACACTATCACAGCTTTGGCTACATTCTAGTGTCCTTGTCACTGTGCGTGCCAGTGAATCTTGGTAAGTTATGAAAACATTTCTCTTGTCTGCAGGGAGGCGGTATCCCTGGCATTTGGGAGGCAGAGGCATGCAGATCTCTGTGAGTTCCAGGACTGTCTGATTTCAGAGAGTATTTCATGACAGCCAGGGTCACACAGGGAAACCCTGTGTACTGGCTAGTTTTGTGTCAACTGGACACAGCTGGAGTTATCACAGAGAAAGGAGCTTCAGTTGAGGAAATGCCTCCATAAGATCCAACTCTAAGGCATTTTCTCAATTAGTGATCAAGAGGGAAAGGCCCCTTGTGGGTGGTGCCATCTCTGGGCTGGTAGTCTTGGTTCTATAAGAGAGCAGGCTGAGCAAGCCAGGGGAAGCAAGCCAGTAAAGAACATCCCTCCATGGCCTCTGCATCAGCTCCTGCTCCCTGACTGCTTGAGTTCCAGTCCTGACTTCCTTGAACAGCAGAATGGAAGTGTAAGCTGAATAAACCTTTTCCTCCCCAACTTGCTTCTTGGTCATGATGTTTGAGCAGGAATAGAAACCCTGACTAAGACACCCTGTCTCAAAACACACACACACACACACACACACACACACACACACACACACACACACACACACATCCCACTACCACCACCACCATCACCATCACTATCATGACAACAGACAGTCATGTCTCTTTACATGCCACAAAGCAGAGAGGAGGTAGACTTCCAACTTTAGTTCTGGGGAAATTACTTAGCTTATTAAAGACACCTGCTATTGAGGGTCCAGACCTGTTCCTCTGGATCCCCTAGAATTTAGCTCAGCTCCAGGCCATATCACTACACTGATGAGTGAAATAGTTAAGATTTGCCTCACACTCCTGTGAGCCCAGGGCTGGGGCCTGAAGCAGCTCTCACTTGCAGGCTGCTCTCAGTCATGACATCCTCCGTTGATGTGGAGGCCACAGTGACTCTCCGTGACACCTTTATCAAGGCAGGCAGCTCTGAATTAGAGGTGATCAGCCATAATTACAGCTGGCGCCACTGAAGCCCATGGCTTGACAGCGGCAAATGTGGTTGTTAGAGTTTGGGCCTCTATGTCAGTGGCCTGCATAACTCACTTATGTCTCAGTGGCCAAGCAGCCATTGATTTTTTTCTTCTACTGTAGGGAATAAATAAGACAAAAATTTCAACAGCTCCTACAAGCCATAATTCCAAGTCAGCTCAGCGAAATTTTGTATAAATGACTTTCACCTTTTTAGAAGAGACTTGCATTTTCTCCATTTTACCCTCGAGTCTCCAATATTCTTCCTTGTCTTAGTTTCCATACTTAATTTTTTTGGTGTTATTATTTTAAGCATATCAAAATGGCTACGGAGCGGGGGTTTCCAGATTGCCACCTTCCTGTAAACTCAATCTGCTATGCCTAGGATTGTTCTGTCCTACATCATAGGGACTAGATTAAGCTTCTGGACAGCAGACAAAGGAATCCTGGGATGTGTACCCAGATTTCACACAGACAGCCTCACAGGGATTTCCCTGGAGACTTGTAAAGACGATGGCTTTGGCCGAAGTCTGACCAAGGCCTCTGCTGAGGCTCGAAGGCATCACACTCTTGCTAGGAGGAAGAGACCGGTCCCAGGGGTCCAGAATGGGTAAGTGAGCCTCAGATGACCGAGTAACCTATCCAGGGGGCTCAGTGTTTCCAGAACTCATACATAATCCAAGGACCCAGAAATGCCAGCTGTACCTGAACAAGAATAGCACATCAGGACTCCTCTGTGCCGGGACCTGAACGTCCCAGTAAAGCTTCTTCAAGAAAAACAAAACAAACAACTCAAAGAACAAGGCTTCTTTGGAGTACCGGATGGTGCTGAGGCCAAGTGAAAAGTTTTCAGAGGCCTGACAGTTCATTCTTATTTGTAAGTGATGGCTGAAGCATTGTCTCCCCTTTGGGCTGCTTTTATACCAAGCAATGGCTGCTCAGTGTCTCCCGCTGGAAAAGAGACACTCCTGTGTGCAGCTAACAGGAGAGACTATCCTAATCTGCATAGGAAATTCCCCTCCAGACCTCCTTTTCCACCCACGTTGCCCACTGCCTCTGCCCTAGCTCCTCTTTATCCAGGTTGCTTCTGCGGAGAAAATGCTTTCAAGTAGGAACGGGTACAGTACTGTATTCCTGGTGAAAGCCTTCACTGAAGTTGCCCTGGCCAGTGGGCTAGGCTCTCAGATCAGCCAGCCAGCTCACTCAGGGTTACTGCCAACATCCCCCCTCTGCAGAGCTGTCATCCTTGGGAAAGGGTGATAGGTGCCTTGCAGCTGTCCCATGTAACTCACTCAGAGTCCCAGCTCCCAATGACATGCTCAGCTCCAAAGACATGGAAACCGCTGAGATTTGAGCCCCTTTGGATTCTTTCCAAAACACCCTGCTTTTAAAAAGGCACAACAGCCAAGGAGAGGAGACTTTGTTGGTGAATTTCTGAGCTCCATCACATTATAAAAGACACAGATAATGTAAGAAATAGCGTTCCTTCCTCGAGAGAGCTGATTTTTTTTTCTTTTAAGCCTCATCTATTCTCCTCAAGGAAAAACATATTATCTCCTCCCAGACATTGTTTTTAAAATTTAACCCATGATTCCTCCAGTCTCTGGGGAGTTTGAGAGGCCAGATAATTTCAGAGTTAAATAAGCTGTAATGACTATCACATGTAATCAGCCATAAACCTAGTATTAAAAATTATTCCCCCAAATGTGGCATCTCTTCCTTTTTTCATTTACAATAACCATCCAGGTGGTTTTCCAAGGACCCCCTTTGCAAATTGCTTCCAGCGAACCTTCCGGTCACAGACCACTGCACACCCACATGGTGTCACTCAGGATTCCTTTCAACTTGGGTGTCCTGTGTTTTCACAGTGGACAGAGGCTGAGGGGTGTCTGTGGCACACATCCTACAGCACGTGCAAGCAGGACCAGCAGCAGTCTTAGATCACTGGGACTGCTAATGCCAGCCGCAGGATCACCCGGGCAAAGCGAGGCCTTGAATGATTTGTTCTTGGTCACTCCTATCTGGTACCTACTGTAGCTCCTACCGCTTGGCACCAAGTACCTTCAGGCAACTCGCTGGCTGGCCACTCTTGTGTTAAATGCCATGTGTAATGTCCTGAAGAAGCAATGTTGAATGAAGGGCCATCTAATGACAAGAAACTTTATGGGTAGGTACGGGGTTATGAGAGCCCTTTGATTAGTCATAAAATAGCACCTTGAATTTGACAACACATTTCCCTAAATTTTTGCTTCAGTCTTCAAATATAGACACTACCCTATCACTTGAAACTATCATCTAGTCTGAAAGGCATGTGGCCGTACCTGTCCTTCTTAGCAGCCATTTGCTTCTTCTGCTTTCTCACACTTCTTTCTTTTTGCAACCCAGGCCTTAGCAGGGATCTAGTCCATGATGGGTAAGTCCTGGAGAAACCTGACTGAATTCTGGTCTCTTAGACTCCCATTCATTTTCCCCACTGCATTGTTCATGTGGAACACAACTCTATGGTCTTCTCTATTCTGTGTGTAAAAATTGTAGACACAGTAATATTTTTTTTTTGTTTTGTGCCATCAGACACATCTAAAAAATAACCGTTAACCACCATGAGCGGAAAATTGAATGGAGTTGTCGAACTGGGACATGACCACAATTCTTTCCCCCTACCATTTTATACCAAGGCTCTAGTCCCCTTAACAACTCAGGAATAGTTCATAACATGAATTTTTGAGTCCAAAAGCAGTTGCTGCCCCTGACCTGACAAGGATGACAGAGAATGCATGAAGACAGGAACCAAATGCCATGTTTATGATCAGACAACTTTTCAGAGAGACAGGGCTTAGGCATAGAGGGAGAGAGGAAGAGGATTTTGTTGTAAACATGAGCAAGATGGTCTACCTGGCCTTGAGAGGATCACTCTACTCACACAGGCTCAGCCACCTCACTCTCACATCTCTGGCTCTCATCAGAGCCACACTTTGAGCCAGCACGGCAGACTCTATACTTTCAGCTCCTCTGCTCCCGCTCTGCTCCACTGTCTCCAAGGCAAACATGTGGCCGCCAGACTTGACCATCTTTTGCAGAGGACTTTGGTGAGGCAAATCAGCCAGTTAGGGACTTCCACAATCAGTGAAAAAAAATAGTATTCTTTTGCACATTGTAAATTCTAAACAATGAGTTATCTTCTTTATGGATTGTCTTGTCCCACTGCCTCCAAATTCCGTGCCACTGCACATTGTAGTCAGCCATTGATACAAGCAGGGAATTGACTCCAGGATGCCTGTGAGTGCCTGACTCAAATACGTTCAAATCCTGTGTATAAATTAGCACAGCACTGGAATGTAACCTATGTACATCTACCCATATGTAGTAATGATATGTCTGAACAAAAACCCTGAAGATAGATAGTTTCTGCTGGCTGTTTTTATTGTTAAAATAGTACGTACACACACACACAGAGAAACACACACACACAGACACACACAGACAGACAGACACACACACACACAGACACACACACACAGACACACACACACACAGACACACACACACACAGCTTCAAGGGTAATAATGATTTTGAAGAGCTTTTGAGAATACGAAAAGTGCTAAGGAAGACTACACTACAGAAGTGTGTTTGTGGTTCCACTTCACTAGGATCCCAGCTGTAGGGCTCTGCATCTGATCATAACTGACCTCCCTCTAATGTGAGCAGAGCAGGCACAGATTTACTAAGAGGGTTTCTGCAGGAAGTCCTCTCCCTCTAACACTTCTGCCTGCAGGAAGAGGAAGATTCCTTTCCCCTTTCTAAAACCTCAACCCTTGGGCCTTCCAAATGGAATTATCTGTGTTTTGATTAACCCGGCCCCCGAGTTAAAATGTTGGTTTTGATAAGGGACAGTAAAATGAAAGAGAAACTGCTGACATAATATTTTGGTTTCCAAACCCACTTCCACATTCTGCTGTCCTTCTCAGGCCCGTACATGACTGTGGTTTCTGTATTTACACCAGAGTCCTGGAAGGAAAGGTGCAGTTAATCCCGCCTCACAATGAAGTTTGCCTCTAGCTCTGAGCAAATCACTGCAGTGCCTCTTTCCTGTGCATTGGTATGGTTTACGTCTTTCTGAAAGCCCAGGACAGTGTGACGAATAAATGGTTTGACATCATCCTGTGAGAGGGAAGACGTAGTAGCAATGGTGTCCAAGAGGATTCATAATAGAAGTTCCCAACATCTCATTCTTCATGAAGATGAGCATCCTTCTGACAACAACAGAAATAGGAAGGAAACTGGAACCCGAGTAGCAACTGCACCTCTCCCAGCACCTACTCTCTGACATTTGCTCTTTTAATAAACAAATATTTTCACTCTGTGAGACTTCCATACATTTGTACAAAGTGTATTGACCACATCCATCCCTGACTATCCGCCGCAAGCCCAGTCCCCCTCCCAACATCATGTCCTCTTAAAAAAAATAATCTCAGTGATTTCTTTTCTCTTTTTTTAAAAAAAGTATAGAATAGAGTTTATTCAGGGCATGGGGAAGAGAGTCAAGAGTGTAGTAGAGACAGAGAAGGGCAGAGAGAGAGAGAGGGTTGGGGGAGAAGAAGAAAAAGAAGAAGAAGAAGAAGGAGGAGGAGGGGGGAGGGGAACAGAGGGAGGGGAGGGGGAGGGGAGAAGAGAAGGGGAGAGGGAAGGGAGAAGAGAAGAGAAGAGAAGAGAAGAGAAGAGAAGAGAAGAGAAGAGAAGAGAAGAGAAGAGAAGAGAAGAGAAGAGAAGAGAAAAATAGAGGAGTAGAGGCTGGCCATGAGCATGTGGAGAGAGGGTAGGGGTTGGGGGAAAGGAAAACAAGAGTAAGAGAGCAAGAGAACAAGAGAGAAACAAGAGCCATAGTGATTCTTATAGTCTGAGGAAGACTAAATTCTTGATGGCTATCTCAGAATGCCCATTCCATGAGCAATGAAACTCTACATAAGTGCTAGAGCCAGGTGTGGTGCCCTACTGCTGTAGTCTCCGGTACACAGGACACTGAGGCAGGATTGCTTAAGCCAAGGAGTTCAAAACTAGCCCAAGCAGCCAACACAGAAAGACCTTGTCTCAAAAAACAAATTTTGTTGTTGTTGTTACAACAACAAACACAGCAGACCCAAAACTTGTTTGAAAATAAAATAAATAGGGGCTAAAGGTACAGGTCAGCTGTAGAGTTCCTTTCCAGCATTCCTGATCCCTTGGCTCCTTGCCCAATACCACAAGGGGCAGGGAGTAAGTAAATAAATAAAACCATCAAAAGAAAATAAGTATTTATGTGTGTTTTCTCTGAGTTCTTTTGCTCTAAAGAAGCTAGAATTGCTCTCTATTTTCTATGTTTTAAGGTAAAAAGAATATAGCAAGTGATATGTCTGTAGATAACCAAACCTCTATGGACTGAGTATCATGTTGCGTCCAAAACGGGATACCTACTGTGGAAGGAAAGAAAACATGCGTGTTCACAGCAACATGACACCCATCTACGTGGTTTGTAGAATTACGGCCGCCAGGACCCCTGATAAGATTAGCATTTCCTGACCTATGGCCAGTTTTGCATGGCATTCCCAGTCTGTTTACCCTCAATGCCTCCACAAGTTTGTTTTGAAATGTTTCCTGTCTCTTAATGTGACAGTCACAGTGAGACAGACATGGGGCAGGGTGGGGGTGAGGGGGTGGGCAGTGACGTGAGGATTTTTTTTCATGGTGCCAGTCCACTATGTGGGACATAAGATGGTTATTTTCTTGAAATTTAGTTGAGTACTAAGGATGACTGTGGATCTGGGTCCTAAGGAATGCTACACTGGGTCCTACAGAGAGTCCCTATCTTCAGGGTCTTTTATCCACTACTTTCCCTAATGGCTATTACAAGCAGGTTTTAGAAGCTTTTCATGTCTAGCCTTGTCAAGTGCCA
Source organism: Mus caroli (assembly GCF_978045245.1). NCBI lineage: Eukaryota > Metazoa > Chordata > Mammalia > Rodentia > Muridae > Mus > Mus caroli. The sequence goes on from NW_028227262.1 coordinate 95,434,263, forward strand.
TGGCACTTAAGAGGAGAAAATGTCTGTCTATCCAAAACTCAAGAGTGACTGATGCAGAGGAATGGGATCACGACCTGTGAGTCACCAAGGGCTCCATCTGCGGAGAAGCGAGGCGGAAGTGTCTGCATTACAATGATCCACCTTGTAAAGTTTCTGTTTTGACCAACTCTTTGTCATCCTGATCTTGTCATAGGACCAAGGAAACAGCTATTAAAATGGATATCACTATACAAGCCTGGGGAGCAGTCACATTGGTAATTGCTGCATGCCTAAGAAAATGAATGGCTGAACAACAGACTGACTTAGGCACAGGTATGATAGACATGAGGGAAGTAGGCAGAGACAACAGTGATTGGCCGCAGTGTTCTGGGGACATAAAGGACAGAACACATGAAAGATACCCATTCAGACAGGAGCAAAGACCTCTGACACATTTCTTGCTTTTATTTAAATGTATGTATTTGCTTGTGAGATATGGTCTTGCTATGTCTTTAGAATGGCGGCCAATTCAAAACCTCCCTGCCTCAGCCTCCAAAGTATTGGAATGACTGGTACATGTCATCACACGCATCCGTCACTTATACTCTTTTTGTTACTTGTGACATCTATAGTAGGGGCCACTGAGCCCCTTTCACCTCTGACAGGTGTTGAAGCATTAATATCCCTTTACTCAGAGCAACATGCTGACAGAGGGCTAGGGCAAATGCTGTGGAGAATGAAGAGGTGAGGGTCATCCTTAAGGACCGTGCTTAAGGTGCACGTTAAAGATCTGTGTACTCTCATAAATAAATGCTAATTGCTTGCAAGTCATTGGTGGAGGTGGGTGAGGGTATCCTTGGGCTTGACTTCCAAAGGCAAACCAGAGCCTCTCCCTTTTCAAATGCAAGCTGCCACTGTGTAAATAGCATATGGGCACCTATCCCAAGCTGCACAATGTCCCTGAGTCACAGCTGCTTTGGGGTGACAGGAGCTGCAGGTCAGTTAGCTTTGAGCCCAGAAGGCCCCTGAATTCACTCTGGGCCGTTACATGTGAATTCTCCAGTTTCTGTTACAGTAACAGAGGCATGTGGTGTTACCCGATAGCTCTTGGCTTGGCAAACCTCAGCAAAATCCAGATTCTTCCGTTTCTGTCTCAGTCTCCCATTTCATTTCACTCACCTGACACCTTCCTGTTCTTAGCTGACTTCAAGTCACCTCACAAAAGGTTTTAGTTGGTCAAGGTGGTTTTGCCCTATTGTATCTGTTATGAACTCACAGAAACCCAAGCCGGATGTCCACAGTAAGGGATTTGAGGCAGCAGGGCAGGAAAGGCTGGTGTGAGCATGTGTGTGGTTTTTCTGTTTGCTTGTTTTGCTATGTGCTTTTGTATGAGTGTGTATGTGTGTGTATGTGTTTGTATGTTCATGGAAGCTGGGTGTAGGTGGTTACAGAGGGCAGAGGTATTGGATCTTTGAGAGGTGAAGTTACCAATGGTTGTGAGCTGCTGTGTGGGTGATGGCAACCAAACCTAGGTCCCGCAGAAGACTAGCATGTGCTCTTAGTTACCGGCATCTCTGTCTCTCTACCCTCCTGATTTTGTTTTAAGGAAATCTCACAAACTATTGTGTCACAGAGAAAACATTTAAGCTTGGGGGGAGCTTTTGAGAGGCTTTTGTGATGGTCTGAAGAGAAGCAATGGAAGCTAATTAATACTGGGTGGGTAGTAGGAAACGTAGGTGAGGACAGAGCCAGATTGAGCAGGGACAAGAAAGCCAGCCAACACTGTGTGAGGAAAGAGAGAAATCAAGGGTGACTCTGTGCTGTGACCTCATCCAGTGCGTAAATAATGACTCTGATGAAAAAGGTGTCATCACAGCTGAGTCTGGAGAGTCAGGAGTTCTGCTGTGGGCATATTAAATTTGAGATGCCTATTCGACATGCAGATGGAGAAGTCAGGAAGGCAGACGGCAGGAACATCTGAGCTTAGCCAGCAGCCAGGGCTGAAGCCCTCCACTGGGAATCAGTTCTAACGGACAGTCTACAACACGTAGCTGGGCAGGGCTCAGGGTTGAGTCATGCAGGAGGCTCTTCCAGTAAGAGGAGGGCAGAGGATAAGGAGGAAGGGAGGCAGCAAGAGGGTCAGAAGAGAGTCCTGGGAGCCCTGACTGAGGATGTGTGATGGTGGTCACTGTCATAGGCCAAGGTTGCCCTGTCTGCATCACCAAATTAGAAAGATGGGAGAATGAATACCTGTGTTCCTGTGGCTGCGGTCTCCTGAGGAGAAAGGTAGGAAGAGGCCCACTCTCTTTCTCCATCGACCACTGTACCCCTTTCCCCATGTCTGAAAGCACCAAAAAAGGAACTCCTCTAATGTAGACAATGTGAAGTTTTTTTGATTGGCAAGCACTAAAAGATATGACGTTTCAAACCAAATTCCACCCAGGAGAGTCCCCAGTGCCTTGGCCCCTGCCTGCCTTCTGGTTGTCATTCAGAGGGAGTTAAAGCACAGCCCGGCACCTCCACAGAGATACGTGGTTTTTATTAGCAGGAGATAAACTTCATGTCAACAGGCCTCTGCTTTATTCCTTCCCACCCCCCTGAGACCTGGCTAACGTGATAAAGTTAGAATTATCCATGGGTACTAGAGAGAGACCTCTCAGTTTCTACAGTTAGGGAGCAAGATTAAAAAGAAAGCTGTAAACCTCACTAATGGACGTGATGTGGTTACATCTATGACATTTCTCATTGTGAGAGTTCCCAGGGTGGCTGGGGGAATGTAGTCTACACATGGGCCCAAGAGCTGTTTTCTAAGAAAGAGCAGAGACAGGGAGAAGAACCTGTCTAGGTTGTTCTCTATCGATGAGTACAGGCATTCTGAGACATTTTCATTTTTATTTTCATGTATTATATATGTATGTATGCACATGTGTACATATGTATGTGTATGTATGTATGCATATGTGTACATATGTATGTGTGTATGTATGTATGCATATGTGTACCTATGTATGTGTGTATGTATATATGCATGTGTGTGATTATGTATGTATGTATGTATGTATGTATGCATGTGTGTGCATATGTATGTATGTATGCACATGTGTGTGTGTGTGTGTGTGTGTGTGTGCGTGTGGTGTTTGTGTATGTGGAGGACAGAGAAGGATGCTAAATTCTGCTCTGTTGTTATCCACCATATTCTCTTGAAACAGGGCTTCCCACTGGACCTGGACTTACTCTCATGGCCAGCCAGCCCCAGCTACTTTTCTGTTTCTGTCCCCACACTGTGCTGGGGTTACAGGTGCACTTTATGTGGGTGCTGGAGATTTGAACTAGGTCCTGACATTTGTTTTTAGCAAGAGCTCCTGCCTCTCCGGGGCCACCTCTCCAGTCCCTGAGACATAGTTTTAAGTGTGGCAACCATTTCAGAGTCTGCGACAATAGCTATCATATTAATTAGATCCAGGACCCTTGAGTCACAGAAAGGAGAGATGAGAAATTTACACTTCAGATAGCAAAGTTACAGACGTTTATGAAAGTCCCTTTATTATTCTAAGTAAATCCAAACTTTGTGGAATAGGGGAGGAATTGGGCCAGAGCCAAGCTGTCCCTCCAGAGAGACAGCTTGTGTCTACTTAGGAGGAGAGGGTGTGGTGGGTGGCTGCTGGGGCTCAGGGAATCACAGACACCCACGAGGCCAGACACTGTCCCGGTTATTTCAAAGTCAGGGGGAAGGAACAAACCCAGCCTCCAATTTTCAATGCATTTTGCAAACATGATCTCACAGAGCATTGGAGCAGAAACGATTTTGAAGTATGACTTTTGTTACTTCCTAAGTGAAGACTAGGGCAGAAGAGGTGGCCTGGATTGTACATGTGTGCCTTTCCCAGCTTTCTCAGTTACACTCCTGATAGGCCTGGTAGCTCAGGATTGGGGGCAGTTGTCAGTCATTTCCAATGCTTTGACTTCTTAGGAATGGAGGTGGTGCCCTGAGCAGCCATAGGGTTGGGGCCCAGAGCATTTCCCATGAACTAGACCCACACGGCCAGTCTCTGCCAATCAGAATCTGTCAGAGCTAACTTCATAGCAGTTAAATGGTCTGGTGTTTCTGTAACCAAATAAATGCATTAAGAACAGGACCCTTTTCCTGCAATTCTCTCTAACATCCTGGATCTGTTCTTAGAAGCAGATAAAAGGCAATAGAAACTCTGGCCCCAGTGATGCCAATTTATATGCACTGCAAAGCAATCCATTATGCTTGTCAACTCTGTTCCAACCAGTCCCAATATGAAGCTGGGATGAGACGGGTAGCAGATTTGGTCAGTACTGTTACTAGTCAGATCCAGTCTCTTCACCTCTTGTCCAGTGATTTTTTTTTTTTCATAATAGGATCATTCTCCTTGTACATTTTATTTGGGGTATTGCTTTTTTTATTTGGTAGTTGGGTTAATTGGAACTTTTCCCCATTAATTATTATAAAATATACATTTTTTTTTACAATGCTAGAGACAAAGCCCAAAACATGTCTTAGGGGAGGTGCTCTCCCACTGAGCTTCACCACTCCTGGTCCTGGTAGAGTGTACCTGACATGCATTTATCACTGGACCTTTCTAGCCATAGGTTTCAGTGACATTAGGAAAATGGTAAAACTTCTGAAGCAGGAAAGAATTTTTTTTAAAAAAGTGAAATGATAATTATAATAAAAAACAAAAGCTGAATAACCAGTTCTTATTAAATTCCAATCATGTGCTGAGGTAGTCTATACCATCTGACTGAATTCTAAAGTCAAGTCTGGTACAATTCTTATCCTTTTTTTTTTTTTTTTAACAAATGAGGAAATGGCTTTCAAAAGGTGAAGGTACTTGCCCAGGCACACAGTATGTCCGCGCCAGTTCACACAAAAGGTGAAGGCACACAGTGTATTCGCACCAGTTCACACCATCCACCGTGCCTGCCGCACTATTTCTCGGAGGACACTAATCAAAACCAATTCCTCCTTGGTTTATCTGCATTATTCTCCATTTTTAAAAGATTGATTTCATATTCAACTACGTGTGTGGTGGATGGTAAGTGCATATGAATGCAGGGGTCTGGGGACTCAGAAGAGGTTGCCAGGTTTCATGGGCATGAAATTATAGTCAGTTGTGAGCTGCTAGTAACCAAACCCAGATTCTCTGTAAGATGAGTCAAGGAATTAAAATCTCTCTTTTCTCACCTAAAGTAAGGGAGATTCAAGACTGGGCCTATCATATAATGGAATCTATCACAAAGATATTTGCCTGTTCATATTTATTGCTGCTTTATTTACAATAGCCAGAGAATGGAAATATCCTAGATGTCTACCCACTGGTGAGTGGATAATTAAAATGTTGCCCATTTACATAATTGTACATTATTCAGCTATTAAGAAAGATGAAATTATGAAAATTTCATGTAAACAGATGTACCTGGACACTATCATTCTGAGCCAGGAAACTCAGACACAGAAAGGCAAATGTCATGTGTTTTCCTCATATAATGATGTTAACTTTGAATCTTTAGATATGTGTGTTTCATTTGGAAAACCCACAGAGGTCAGGAAATGAGAAAGGAGCTATTGGGATAGCTCTTAGGAGAGGGAGAGAGAATGAAGTGATATAGGGAGGAAAGGAAATATGGAACAGAAAGATTTAAGTGGAGGCAGGGAAGAAGAAGAAAGATAGAGAAGAATAACTGACTTTAAAAGCTTTCTGAAAGGGGCTGGAGAGATGGCTAAGAGGTTACTGGCTCTTCCAGTAAGTCCTGAGTTCAAGTGCCAACAACTACATGGTTGCTCACAACCATCTGTAACAGGATCTGATGTCCTCTTCTCATGTGTGAAGACAGCTACAGTGTACTCATATATTTTAAATAAATAAAATTTTAAAACTTTTTGAAAAAGTAATATGGAAATTTAATACAGTAGAAGCTTCACACACACACATATGCACATACATATACACATATCCATATATAAAAAGAACTTAATGGAATTACTCTATAACAGGAAAAATACCCCCACTGTTCACTCCTGACTAGCAAGTAGAAAGCCCACTAGGTTTGAAGTTGCTAGCTAGTGGACCCTCCCCCAAACCAAAACATATCCATTGCTATTCTGTTCATTGCCCTCCAGAACCTGCTGAAAATTGTACACACTTGAGTTAATGAACATGGAGAAATCAAGATGGTACTAACCTTGAAGTTTTATCTATAGTGGCTAGCTTCCTTTCAGAGTGCTGTAAGATGCTATGGACACTCCCACAGGAGAAGACGAATCATCGGCCTCACTGGCTCTGGACCCTGGGAGCTACAGTAGTGACTGGCCAGGCAAGGCGCTTCTACTGGTGCAATAATCGAATGAATATTATGGGAGTTAACCAACCACTTTCTGATTCTATTAAAATATCTACCAGAGAGAGTTGGGCAACATAAATTAGATTTGATAAACTTAAGAAATAAAAAGACACAAAGTTGGGTGGGTGGAGTGGTGGGGATAGATCTTGGAAGAGTTTAGGGGATAAATATGATCAATTTCACACATTGTATAAAATTCTGAAAGAATTAATGAAAAAAATTACTTTTTACAAAGAACTGTCCCACAGTCCTGCAGATCCAAAGATGCAGGGTCTCTATGACACAGGGCAACAGCAGGACATCCAAGAGGAGTCCTGGAGGAGTATGGATATTGTAGATTGCAATATTGATAGTGTAGTGGAAGCCAGAGGCAGCAAACCGGACCAACAACTCATTGCAATGAACGTTTGCGAGCAGAGAGATGTGGACAAAGATGTCTCTTCTGAGAGACACTGTGACACATTACAGCTTCCACATGAGTTTTATTTTCCTTTTATGGGGGAGGGTGCAAGGAAGGAAAGTGGGAATGAGGGGATGGGGAGATGAGGAAAATTGGGGTACATGATGTGAAAATCGCAAAGAATCAATAAAAAGTTAAATAAACAAAAAGTACTGGTCCAATGTGTCTCAAATCATGCATATATGAAAGTGTGTTATAAGATCCTGTTTTCTAAGATAAGAACACATTAGGCAAGGGACACATGTCTGAGTAGAAGACTGTTCATTTCACACTAAATGTCCCTACATGGCTCAAGCAATTTACCCTAGCTTTTTAATGGTAGACTGTTAGGAATTGGCAAAGTGCACATATACTGCAGAAACAGACACATATCTATATGTTTTTATATTAGCCATCTTTTGCTGCTTTGATTTGTATGCATTTACAGTATCTGTTTTTATATATGGCACATGGGAGATATATGGAATTAGAAACGAGGCTGACTAATTATTCCATATAATCTACATATTTCCCCTTGTGCCTGCTCTTGCATACACAGCATATGCATGTAAAATATGTTGTATCTTTTGATTAAATTATCAACTTCTCTTATTACTCATCAAGGAAAATAGAAAATATTTCTAAGGCAGGAACTCAGCAACCCAAATTCAGGCCTGCGGCTTATCTAACTAAGAGACACACTTAAAGTCAGTCACTAAGAGACAGTGAACTCAAGAAAGTACGTCCCAGGGTTTGAGCTTGCTGTTCACATTGCTGCCGTTTTGTGGTTTTAGAGACAGGACCTCACTCTATTCCAGACTGATCCGGAACAGTGTAGCTCCTTCTGGCACTGAACTCATGATGATTCCCCTTGCCTTGGTCTCCCAAGGGATGAGCCAAGGTGCCTGGCTTGCTTGTTGATTTTTAAAGCATTTTGTTTTCCCTCACCTAGGTCAGGGGATATTGTTTAAAATGTTTAAAAAGGGTGAGAATGTTTAAAAAGGGTGATGCTGGCAAAAGAACTGGTTAAGAAAGAGGAAATGAAGCCTGAGCTAGCCAGGCTCGCTGACTGTGCCTGGTCCATCTGTATCCAGACACCCTTGGCCTGAGCTGGCAGCCCGTTTCCATGCAGTACCCGGGCAGGAGGGGCCCCAGCAGCAGGTGGAATTCCAGGAATAAAGAGCTCGACACAGGAAACACACAACAAACGTTTCAGTTGGGTGATCTTGGCTTGCAGCCACAAACTGTAACCCAGCCAAACTGTCCACTGCTGCCCCGGACAGAGGCCCACAGTTGTATATTATTCTTGTGGTTTGCTTTGAATTATTTTTTGATATTCAGAAAGTTGCAAAGATAGAGCATAGCACCCCTTCGGAGTTTCCCCAAGTGTAGTACTTCATAAGACACTGGCTGTTTACCAAAACAGAAATTAACTTGGAGATAACCAGAACGTTATGAATTAAAATACAGCCTTGATTTGTGTCTTATCTTTTTTTTTTCTCTCACTATTTTTTTTTCTTTTCCAGGAACCAATCCAGAATACAAACATAATGGAGTTCTAATCATTTTATTTCCTTGCTCAAAAACAGGCTCTCATCGCTAATCAAAGCAAATGCTATTCAGTACTTGGTCATATCTTATATTTTTAATGTTGCCTGCGAATATTCACCAACACATCCCCTAAAATATTAGCTAAGCCAAATTGGACATGCATCATTCTCCCAATCCAGACTGACCTTTCCCACATCCACCCTTTAGCTCCCGTGGCTGCTACAGGTTGAAGCACCTCCCACAGCTCTGCGGAGCCCCAGTCCATTTCTAGGTCTTATATAGGATGTTTCCATTTCAAGGAAACATTCTTAGCTCCTCAGAGGTGAGGGCACTTTCTCAGTGAGAGTCTCTGCTCACCCCATGCAGAGGGATGCACCACCATGGGCCACTAAAGTAAAGCAAATGGGCTAAGGTTCGACCATGGTGAGCAAGAAGAACAAGGGAACATACATCCCTAATGGTAGGTATTGCAGTGAATTGAAAAAGAGACTTCATACTCTTAGCTCCTAGGAGAACTCAAAGTCATAGACTACAATGAGGTCATTGATTATGAGATACATTGAAATTTTATCAGAAGATAATACATTTTGAGTATCCCTTACCCAGAATTTCTGGGATCAGACATATCTCAAGTTTTAAGACTTTTTTTTTCCAGATTTTTGAAATACACACACACACACACACACACACACACACATCACATACCACACACACACACACACACACACACACACACACACACACACACATACACACACACACACACACACACACACACACACACACACACAACACACACACACCTAGGAGATGGGGTCCAAATCTAATGTGAAACAAATACCATATGTGTGTGTGTGTGTGTGTGTATACATGGTTGAAGATAATCTCATATAATATTTTCAACAGTCTTATGCATGAACTGAAGTTTAATGGTGGTATGGAATTTTCTACCTGTGATGTCTTATTAACACTATAAAAATTCCATACTTGTGCCTAGTGAAACAACTCAGTGGCTAATGGTGATTGCTCCCAAGGCTGCTGAACTTCATTCACTCTCTAAGAATCCACAGGATGGAGTGAGAGACCTGACTCCCTCAGGGTGTCCCATGATCTTGCCAAATAGGAATCATGAAAGAAGTCCCCATCTTTATATAAATCTAATGTTTTTAGAGTTTCATGTTTTAGCAGGTGTTTTGGCACATGCACATTCAGAAGGCTTGGGCAGGAGAACCAAGGGCTAGAGGGCCATCAGAGCTATATAGTAGTACCTCACCACCCAAACGAAAAGTTCAGATTTATTTATATTTAGAACGTTCAGCGTAGGGATGCTTAAACTGTATAAAAGCAGCCAGTTACATTATTTAAACAGGAGGAGATCCTACGACCACTGACCCACCCTGTTTATAGAACAACTTAACTATCTATAAATGTAGTTTATATTTCATACACTTTCTCACTTCTTTATCATATTTAAGATTTGATTATTTTGGTAATACAAATTTAGAAGAAAAACAGATATCACTAACCGTGCAACTCCTTTGCAGTTTCACCAACCTATATTTATATTCACATAAGTACAATCAATTAATTATAAAAACACACTAAATGCAACCACCAAGACTGAAAAACAAACTCCAGTGTCTCTAGCAGTGTTTCCAAACCCAGACAGTGAAAGAACAAAACAGAACAAACCATAAATCTCACTGCAGCAGCACTGATGCTTTTTAATTCTTCAACTGAAAAGATGCCCGGTGTGCTCTGTTCATTCATTTAACTGAAGCATTAAGTTAGCAAATCTATGGAACAAAACCTGGGCAGTAGAAAGGAGAATTGTCCATCTTCCCTCGGATGGGAAGTCTCCTGAAAGCTTCTTTACCCTCACAGTGAACGAGCTCTGAAACTCAGACATAAATGTGACACACTTTACTATGTTTAACATTTCATATAAGATTGTTAGAGATTCAAGGCTGGGGAAATTATCCAAAGATATGTACAGTTAAGAAGATAGGGTCATTAAAAGAGAGCCCTGCTTTTCCAAACCTTTAGTACCTTGCACAGTGTGACCATTCCTTCTTACAAAGACAAAGCAAAAGTTTGTCTAAATTCTGTTACTAAGAACCCTGTCTTTGTGACTTGCAGTTTATTTCACATCCAATACACCTCTCAAATAAACTGTAACTATGAACTAACTTTAAATCCATTGACCTGATATTTCTTGTCTTCTGTGACACAGTCTATATAAGACATCAAAAGTAACTATACAGAAAAACTTCATTTCATTTGCAAACTTAGAAATGTCTCCTGACTTTATAAGCAGAACAAATATCTCTGTATAACATCAAGGCTGTTCTTTCTCACCATTGAGTTTTTCCCCTTTCCTCTCATCCCTCGAAAACCATCATTTAACAGGACCATATAGAGTATGAGTCATACTCGGAACAAAGCGTTCACATACCTCGTAGATATATTCATAGAGATAGAGTAAGAGACAAGTAGACTAAGTGCTGTGTTTAGTTTACAGAAGGACCTATTTTTTATTGCAAACTTCAAATGTTCTACATCTTTAAGAAGAGTACTCCCAAACAGTCGTCAACTCCAGTGCTCACCCACAGCCTTGGCTACTGGCTAGAACACACTCCAAGGAAGGTATCCCTGACCACTCTGACTAGCTTTTGCACAGTGAAGCTGAACATCCCCCACCCAGGGAAAGCATGCTAGAACCTTCTTGCAGACTCGTCTTCAAAATTCATTTAGAGCAGGTCATGAGGGGCAAACCAAACAATCCTAAGAGCGTGGGGTCCTAGCTTTGTTTCCTACAAAGAAAGCAGGTTACCAAATCTCATCTAAGACCTTATGTGATCCCAATAAAGCTTGTGACAAAGCAGCTCTGATATATTCACTAGAGGGATTTGGCTTGCAAAGGGTTACTTTTCTCTTGTGTCTGTCCCTAGCTCTCCTGCCTTTCCTCCTCTCCCCCTTAAGCTAACCCCACCCTGACTTCTCTTTTACATTAAAAAAAATTTAAACAAACAAGCCTTGGCTTGATTCTCAAAAACCTGCATCTGTGAGTGTGAAAGACCCATTAATCAGAAAGGTGGGTGACTTGGGACTGATTCAAGACACTTGAAGGACTTCCTCGGAGGTCTTCATAAAGAGGAGACCAAGCCCAACCCAGTGCAGCTTCTGAGAGCTGAGCCCAGGGTGGTATGGCCACCAGCCACATTACTCACTGGGGATATTGAGTCATGTTCATTTATAAGGGGGTGGGCACAGAACATGGAACCTTCCTAATGATGCCACTAAGCCTGAGAAGAGCGGCTCCCTTGCCAATTCTAGGTTTGGCATTCAAGAGTCATCTTCAGGACACCTGGCCCTTATTTATTACCTAAACTTTCTGCCATCGCCTCTTGGAGTGCAACCCTCACATATTCCCAAACAAGACCCTTTGCTGTTTCATTACAAGCTTAAGGTGAGAGGGCAGCAAATAGGAGAACTGCTCCCTGATTCCTGCTTACACTTAGAAGGTTAGACCTCCAGAATCATCATTGGTGGGATGACATGGGTGTGGGATTCTTGTGTCCTTATGTGTACGATGTGCTCTTTGTTTAAGTCTCTAAATTCCAGTCTAAAAATTAACCCCAAACGTTAAATCATTCTTACATTCCAGACTTTCTACCAGGTAACTCGGCATCACTTTCCACGTAGACTTTACAAGGAGACAGAAAATAATTATCTACACTCTTGACCTCTGTTTGCCCAGACTTATCAGTTCAAGCCAATCCTCCCCACGCCAAATCTTTGCCAAATTTCTTCCTTAACAAAAGCAGAAGAAAAAAATGTAGATCTTATTTCTCTGCCCTCCTTTTCTTTATAAAGTTCCTAAATATATTTTTTAAAGTTTCATTTAAACTGGGGCATTTGGTAAGTTGATAGTTATAGCATTGCTCACAGCTGTGGGAAAACTGACATAAAAAATAACCAGCTCAGAAAAATGGCCCATGCACAACATCTTTGAGTTTTTATGTTTTATTAGCAATTTGGACTCATTACTGTTTGGGGGAGGAAGGAAGGGAGGGAGATGTTTCTGCAAGTTGTTTCTTTAATGCATTAAGCAGAGTTTTCCAACCAAGTTTAATCCAGCTCTGCCCAGCCCCTGTAACATGACTGAAGGGATCTAGGCAGTGCTGAACACAGGCCCGGCTCTTCCTCCCCACAAGCCTTCAACCACCCATTTCCCTTCACCAAAACCCACTACCTATTGACGAGGTTCTAGGTGCTTTATGAAGCTTCCATGGGAGAATGAGATATCCTTCTCGCCACAACCCTGCATGCTCTCTGATCTTTCTCAGATTCTGTCCTTTTCTTAGTTGTTTGGGCAAAAATGGGATTACCATTTGGCTCCCACTCCTGCATTGCCGCCATGGCTTTGAATTATCAAGACCAGGATGAGCCTGAGGTCACAGTTGTCTCCCAAGCAATACCTAACCAGGCCTTCCTTTCTTCAGAACCTTCATTATTTGTACCTGTCTGTCGCTTGATTGGTGGGAGAGTATACTGCCTCCAAAATTCTTTTCTTCCTGGTACTGTTCTGTCATAATAAACTCCCACTGGCAAGTAGTATGCACTTTGATAAGGGAAGGCATGAGTAAATGATAGCCAGGTCTTCTCTTGTTCTCCTTTGCTATATCTTTGGAACACAAAAATTATAATCGTGGGCAGAAAGAGCCCCCCATGACATACCTCAGGAAAATAATCAACACGTTTGAGGAAATGTTAACTCCATAGAAATCACTTCCTCCATTGCTGCCCTTCCCTGGGCACACATGGACCACAGTGTAAAGCTAGCAGACACGAGACTCAAGAAGATTCAACAGGAAAATCCATCTTACTCAAGCCCTCAGCTTTGTAGGGGAGGGGAAGGGGGGGGGGAGGCAGAGAGACAAAAACTCCTGGTGATACTTCCACCTTTTTCATTAGCAAACCTTTAAGGTCTTACAAGGAACAGAAAGTGAAAAGATACAAAACTCTGAAAATATTGAATGTTACCTGAAGGGCTATGTTACCTCAGTGTTCCTTGGTGTGAGGCACAAATGAGAGAGAGGAACATAAATTTCACCTCTCTGCTCAGTTTCTTTGTCTCTCTTTTCGTTGACTAAGCTGTGATGCAAAGATAGAAATATGACTCCTAATGAGCACCTGTACAGCTCAGCTCAATGGCTTTCTATGAGGACATCTCTCTCGTCCAGACAACCAGCAGCAGCAGCAGCAGCAGCAGCAGCAGCAGCAGCAGCAGCAGCAGCAGCAGCAGCAGCAGCAGCAGCCAGATACATCCCCTGAGCCACACTGGTACCCATGAGGCAGATTCTTGGTAAAAATGGATGGGGTCTAAGTATCTGCACCTAGGAATTTTTCTTGCTATGTTTGAGAAGGCTCATGTTCTCTTTCAAAAGAATCTAGCCTGTACAGGGGAAGGAACAGAAGTAAAATAAAATACAGTACTAGAAACAGGAAAGTAGCAGCAGTGCCAAAGGGCATTTGAGGATAAAGACAACGTGCAGAAGAGCATTAGGGTCCAAGCCAACAGGAGAAGTGCATATGTGAATGAGGATATGCAAACACAAGCAGTCTATCCACCTATCACCGATCAACACTAGGAACATTGAAGCAAAACAAACACAAAACAATTTGGGGAAAGAAATCTCATGGCAATGGGAAAGGGGACTTTTCTGTCTCCGAGACTTCAGAAAGTTTCCCTGGCAACTGTGACAATGGACTCTTAGCCTAAAGTTCCTGTTGCCCTCCCCTTGCCTTAGAGAATCCTCTAGCCTGTGCTCACACAAGAGATATGTCCCCTAGGTAGCATCTTGTTCACGCTGCTGACACACAAAAGAACGAGGTGTTTGTGGGAGGTAAAACCTCTCGTCTTTCCACTGGACCAATAACCCTCCCCTACATCTGTCTCTCCAGCTGTAAGCATGAGTGTTCGGCAGAATGTGTGACACGGAACTTATAAAGCAAAGGCATTCTTGTCCCTCCATAATCCTCCCTGAGAGGCTCAGAGACAGACGCTGTTCAGGCAAGAGCTTCAGAGAAGCTTCCTCACAGCACTCTGCCATCTAAGCCATCCCACCATGCCAGGGCATCTCTAAGTGCAGGTGTAGGGTCGGGTAATAAGGTGGTCGTGGTAGCGTGGAGGAGGGCTCAGCCTCTACAGATGTGTGCTTAAATCAACCTTTAGAGAGAGAGGTGACAAGTCAGCTTTATGGTCTGGCCCCCAAAGACTTACTGTGGAGAGCAAAAATCAACAGCCTTGTGCTGAACAGATTTAAGCTGGCCAAGTTTAACCACTGCCATTTCCTGCCTGGGCGAGCACGAGTGTTCTTAACCCACACCGTGTTTGGAACTCCAGGAGGTGGCATAAAATCCAAAGCTGTGGTGAAGCCACCTGGTGTGGGCACTTATCCTGAGAGCTTTAGGTACTCTGAAGTCTGTCTCTAGAAGTCCAAGCGTCTTCAATATCTTATCCAAACCACTTTACTGTTTGTTTTGTCTTGTTTCCCTCTCACCTTTTATATCAATGTTAGTGGCCAACCATGAATGGCAATGTACCATGCCAGTCCATTTGATTAGGAAAGCAGTAGCTTGGCTTTCTTTTTCCCATGTTCCCTTTGTCCTGATACTGTGACTGTGCAGTGTTCTCTGGACGTTTGAGTCCAGGCCGTTGGAAGTGCAGCATATTGTCCTGCTGTTCATTGGGGGACAGCCACCTTGTCCCCGGGGGCTGGTATGCACTGCACAGGCTTGGTATGAAACTCCCTCGTAGGAAACGGGTCCAAACAAAAGAACTATGTTTCCCTTTTACAGGATTTTGCTGCCCTAGAACAGCATGTCCGCTTCCTTCACAGCTGGCCTGCTTGCCTGTGGCAGGAAAAACACTTGTCATTTATGATGTTTAGAATTTGTGTGCAACATTCATAGTAAACCTCTATTATAGCTCCCTTCAAAATAATGCCTGTCAAACTTCCCGAGGACAGGGCAAACCCCCTCCCATACAGGCAGTGAACAAATGGAAAACTTTCTAGAAAGCCAGACCCTAAAAATCCAACCAACTGTCCCTGACTTAAAAGTAAAACTTAGAAAATACCAGAGCTTTCCTGAATCCTGTGACTGTGTTTCAATAACGACAGGGAGTTTTAACTTATAAGGTTTTATTCTCTAAGCCTGGAAAATAACACATACCAGCAGGTATGCAAATAGGCCAAAGAAAACATGATGCATTGAAAATATGTTGCTGTTGTGCAGTAGGTGGGAGGAGGACTCTGGTTTCTCTTTTGACATCTGGACGTCCACACTGAGATCTATGGAAGTCAGAGGGTAGGAGGCTGGGTGGGAGGGAGAAGAGAAGATTTGTGGGGAAATCTTTACTCCCACTTATTAAGTTCAGCAAACCTGAGCAGCTAACAGCAGTGAAGACAGAAAGCCCTAAAGAGTACTGGTATGCTCGGTGGGATGGGGTCACACTGGACTGATGTGGGGAGGCCTGAGGGAGTGGGATGGGGAGGATGGGCTAAGCATGTGACACCTGAGCTTCGCTTGGAGGCTGGGAAAACCGCTTCACATGTAGGACATAGGGGGATCCTGTCTTCTGCCAGCCCACTCTGGGGAAGAAGCTTAGAGAATGGGTGCTGGAAAGGATTCGGGATAGTACAATTGAGGTCAGCTTGGGTTACATAAGGAGTGGGGAAAGAGAAGGAAGAGGAAAAAACGAGGAGAAGGGAAGAAAAACAGAAAGGGGAAGGAAGAAAGAAGGAAGATAGTAAGTACACAGGAAAAGGCAAAGCCAGACAGAGAGCTGACACAGCTGGAATGTTCAGGGTCTGAAAGTATCGGAAGATCATGGAGAGAATGTTCTATGCAGAGAGAAAATGGGCACGGTAAACTGAGGCTAGACTGTAAAAGCCCAGAAGGCAATGCCAGCTCTTCCCAAAGTAGACAACAGGGAAGGGTAATTTAAGGATATCCCATAGAATATTAACATAAGAATGGAAAGAAGAGGACAGGTAAGAGAAGGAGGAAAAAGGAGGAGAAATAATTCTATATGTTAATAAGACAAGGAAGCACTATATTCAACACAGTATGCTGGTCTCCTTCCTTCCTTCCTTCCTTCCTTCCTTCCTTCCTTCCTTCCTTCCTTCCTTCCTTCCTTCCTTCCTCCCTCCCTCCCTCCCCTATCCCTCTTTTAAATAAAGTAACCCTTTATCTCCACAACTGTGTATCTCCACAACTGTGTGGATGGATGATACAGCATATTCCTGTTGGTAGTTTTCTCTTCCCTTGAATGATGGTTTATATCTTATTTCCACAGTAGAGTGTGGGCTCCAAGAGGGCGAGTTCTCATTGTTTTGTGTACACATCTTTGCATAGCAGAATACCTAACATGTAGTAAGTTCTCAGACAAACTGTTTTATGAATAAATGACAGTGTGGCTGGGAAAGAATTAAAGGTTCAAAATAACTACTTTAGTGTTTTCAAGGACAATTGTTCTTTGTTTCCTGGAAAATAAGGCTGCTGCTGGCTGTGGAGAAGTCCAGGGCCATTCTGAAGCTTATATTTTTCATTTTTCATTGGTAACTTGTAATTTTGTTTTCCTTCTTCTAGATGCTTCTAGAATGTTGTCTTTGTTTCTGTAGATAAGCTATAAGCCATAATAGCTACGCCATTTTGTGCATAGCCTCTTGTTATTATCGTTGGGATAAAAATGTAATACGCACTGAAGAAGGGAGATGCCAATGATCTCAACTATTTTGAGTTCATACAGTTCTGTAGTGGGTTTTTGTCCCGAGGCAACTCCTTCCTTTACAATGCTAAGGATTGGAGTATGACTTCTATTTGTGCCTTGGGTAACAATTTCCTATATGATTTCTCTTCTGCTCTAATTAATCTTCCAGAATTGTTTCAAAATTTCAGATCTAGTACTAGATACATAGTGCCATTTCCCAATTCTATTCACACACACGCGCACACACACACACCACACACACACACACACACACACACACACCTGCCTTTACTTCCAGGGGAAGCAGAGAAGGGAGCTTGGCATGTCGGCTGGTTTGCCATCTTGAACCATATAGTCTTTGCACTTCATTCTCGTGCTTTAAACTTGTCATAGACTAGAAGTATAAATGCATGCTGAAATTTAATTAAGCTTAATCTAATTCACATCAAAACAGATTTCGTGTGTGTTTAAATTAGGAGGTAGTTTAAAAAGTAAAAATAATTGCAAAATATGTGGTCATAAGATATTGTTTGTTTATAAAATTCATTCTCTAGCTCCTTCTGCCAAAAGGTGCTGTGACGATTAGCAATGAAATGCCATTCAAGGGCTTTGGTTCCCTGCATGCAATGGCTGTCTGGCTGCTGCCCTGCATTGTGGTGTCCTGAGAGGACACAAGAAGTCCCTGAGCCTGGTGAAGGAAGAGCACCCTGCGCCTAACACCTGCCGTCCATCCATTCCTGGAGAGCATGGGTGCTCAGCTGCCTTGTTAGAAGTTTGGTTTGTTCCCCTTTGCCCAAAACATCCTATCGGGCTGGCCATGGAGCTCCACCACCACCCCTGTCTTCTGAAGTGCCACAGGGACCAGTTCCAGCTGCAGAGGGGGAGTTTCCAGATCTCAATAATTGCCTGCAAAGGCTTTACTCAGGCGTGCCTAATAAACAGGAAAATCCCATCCGCCCAGCACTCTTTTTTTGAGTAGGTTGTTTAAAACATCGACTCCCATCCATGTCTGTGAAAGGAGTGAGTCAGTAGGTCAGGGCTCTGCGGCCAAGAACCAAACAAACCATTTGTTCTCATTTTGCAGATCTCCTCATTGTGAAGACCTGTGGTAAATCTTGACACATACATCATCTTTAGAGCCCGGATTCAAAGGTGGGGGGAGGCCTGGCCAATAAAAGGGCTGATGAAGAAAACAACAACAACAACAACAACAAAACCCGCAACCATGAATTCGAAGCTAGCTTAGCTCCATGCTGTTTCCCCTCTCCACAGGAGGCAGCTGCACTCCTCCAAGTCCTGGGCTGTTGGATTGCAGCTGTCAGCCCTTTGTTGATCCCCCTCCCCAAAATGGAGACTCAACATGGCCTTCCGGTCACCCCTGGCTTTAATCAGCTCTGAGTCTGAGAACACCAGGCTGCGTCCTCCTGGGACAGCCACTCAGCCCGCTCTGGGCAAGCTGTCTATTTGATAGTGTCTCTCGTGTTTCTGGAACCTGAGTGCAGATATGCATTGTTCCCAGATGCCTGGGTTCCCAGAGCAGCTGCAAGCAGGGGCTTCTCTTGCAAGGATGATAACTGCTCTATGTATATCCCTCCAGAGCCTAAGCATCTCCTGCCTGCCTGCCTGCCTGCCTGCAACTCCAAACAGAGTCAACCTCACAGAGCCTTTGAAATAAAACAAACGCTCTAATCAGTTCACATGCACGCCATAATTGTGTTTCTTTCTGGTTCCAGGCAGTTGGTCATAAGATGAATAAAATGAATTTTACTACCTCGACTTTGAAAAATTTTACCCCTGTGTTTGAAAAACAAAAGCCTGGGTCATTATACAGGAACAATGGTCATAAGACAAACAAAAGCAATTAGATACTTGTGGTGATTTGAATAGGTATGCCCCCCCTCCCTGCCACACCCACGCACACACCATAGATCCGTGTGTTT
The DNA here is from genome assembly GCF_978045245.1 of Mus caroli. Lineage (NCBI taxonomy): Eukaryota > Metazoa > Chordata > Mammalia > Rodentia > Muridae > Mus > Mus caroli. The sequence goes on from NW_028227262.1 coordinate 95,453,320, forward strand.
GAATGTTTGGCCATAGGGAACAGCACTATTAGGAGGTGTGGCCTCCTACACACACTTAGAGAAAGTGTGTCACTATGGAGGTGGGGCTTTGAGATCTTAAATATTTAGAATACGCCCAGTGTGAAACATCAACTCTTCTCCTTGCTGCCTTTGGATCAAGAGGTAGAACTCTTGGCTCCTCTAGCACCATGTCTGCCTGGTCTCTGCCATGCTTCCCACCATGATGATGATGGACTGAACCTAGGAAAGTGTAAGCCATCCTCAATGAAATGTTTTCCTTTATAAGCATTGCCTTGGTCATGGTATCTCTTCACAGCGATGAAACCCTAACTAAGACAATTCTTAACTCTATCATTCGTCTGAAGTTAGAATTTTCTGAAGTGAGCCATTTCTTCCCCCATTGTTGCATTTATTTGTAGCACATGCTATACATTATAGCACAGTAGGGGGCTGAGGAGAGTTCCGTGGGTTAAATGCTCATTGTGTAAGTATGATCACCCAAGTGCAGGCCCTAGCACCCACGTGACATCTGGCACTGTGGAGTGTGTTTAGAACCTTAGAGTTGCAGGGACAGAGACAGACGGGCCTCAGGGACTTGGTGGCCAGATAGTCCGGCCCAAAGAACAGTTGTGCGTTTAGTGAGAGGAGGTCATGTCTCAAAAATGAAGGTGTTCAGCTATGGAGGGAGGCACTCAACTTTGATTTCTAGCATCCACATACGTGTGAGTCTATGCATGCACCCTCATACCAAACATACAATAAAAAGAGAAAGGAAAAAAGGGGCAGAATAAATGATGTGCAGATCACAGGTGAGGGAGTGGGCCCAGCAGTGACTATGTAAGCAGTTGAGAAGTGAACAGTCCATCCCCTCATTTGCTCAGTCAGGGCCCTCTGTATGGAAAGGGATTTGAACATGCAAACCACAGTCAGGCCAACACTTCAGATGTTTCCAGGGATGGATTCGCGGCTAGATGTTAATGAGCAGAGCAGGCATGCATCTGAGCAACTGGTTTCACAAAGGAGATTCAATGACCAGAAGGCAGAGATTTGGAGACTTTTCTCTTTTGAAGCCACCCCTTGGGGTGTGGTAGTGCAGGGGAGGGGACCACGAAGGAGAAATGCAGCTTTAACACCACTGCCAGGGCTTGTCACAGGGAGCCCTGGCTTGGTCCTTGAATCCTTCTTGACCCGATAGGTTATATTTTGAAAGCAATTGTCCAGAGATATTCCTTTGACTGTCTGAACTTGTCGCCTGCTTCTCCAATCTATACCAAGAGAACCTTTTCACCACCATATCCAGTATACACTTAGTCCCTTCATACAAATGGCGGGCGTGAGTATGGCTTTTGGTGCCATACAGATGGATAAATGTGTTCTCAGAAGGGATAATGTGTGTCTGGGACCCAGTCTGCACAGAAAAGTATTCCATTATTTGAAATGCTCGCTCTTGAACAAGCCCCTCCCCCTTGTTTTCTTCCCTTCACAATGGCCTTGTGTGTATCCTTGGGTTGACTACTACTGTCAGATATTTAAAACAAAACAAAATAAAGCAAAACAAAACAAAACAAAAGCCAGGCATGGGGTAGGAGGTCAGTCAATTGCTTTGGTATAGCCGTGGAGAAGTGCACTGTAAACAATCACTCTGGACTATCCCGTGGTGGGATAGCACTTCCCATTGTACACTGTGGGTCCAGGCCCTGGCTGTTTATCCACCATGCTGCCATGGGAATCATTGCAGGGGAAACAGCTCAGGGAAAAGCATGAGGTGCAGAGGAATGGGAATGATGGACTTTGAGTGTTAAGGAAGCCACACACGGCGATGCTGCGGGAAGCTAACTGGCTGGCCAGGGTACCTTTGACTTTGGAAATGATGAATTCCAAGCTCATGACACTCCGTTTTGTTTTTAAAATAGGTACAAGGATGAACGGTGGACTGAAGACTCAATAGGAAGCAACTCCTTTTTGACAGTGTAAGTTTAGCCAACTCCTCATGACTGAGGCCATGCGCCCTAGAGAAGGATCTATTGCCACCACTCTCCAAAAGCTAGGCAACCTCTCACTGCCTTCTGAGTACTTCCTCTCATCCTCACAGGCAAGTACACTTCCCACTGCTCATCAAAGCTTTGCTTGACACCATGGAGACCACCCTCAGCCGACATATCTACAATACAGCTCCTAACCTAAGACCCAGGGAACATTGCAGAAGAGGGAGTAGAGAGATTCTAAGAGCCAAAAGATGAAGACATCTTCTGAGAGAGAGTGTCTTCTTATAACAGGCAAGCTGCACACATGAAATCTCAGTAGCACAGCTGCCTAAACAAGATCTGAGCAATGACAACAGTAGATATGCCAAAGTGCAAAGGGAAATCTCACAAGGCTCCACCCCTAGATGAAGAACGAGAGGTAATTAGTGACTTCTAAGAGGGGGAGGAATCAGACTTCCCCAGTGATGACCCCTTTAATTGGCTTTCCAATAGCAAGGGGTCTGCCCTAAATACATATACATAGGCGACACTATGGATCCTGCAGGTTGCACTTAGAGAGAGAAGGGAGAGGGAGAGGGAGAGGGAGAGGGAGAGGGAGAGGGAGAGGGAGAGGGAGAGGGAGAGGGAGAGGGAGAGGGAGAGGGAGAGGGAGAGGGAGAGGGAGAGGGAGAGGGAGAGGGAGAGGGAGAGGGAGAGGGAGAGGGAGAGGGAGAGGGAGAGGGAGAGGGAGAGGGAAGAAATTAAAGAAAAAGAGATAGTAAGACATAAATAATAATAAATTATAATTTACCCATTAAAAGGGGCACAATGATTATCTCCCCAAACTTTCTCTTGCCTTCCCCCTTTTAACAATTTTTGTTTCTATTTTTAGCTGAAAAAAATTAAATATAATTTGTGTTCAATTCAAGGCTTGCTTTTTTTTTTTTTTTTTTTTTTTTTTTTTTTTTGGTTTTTTGAGACAGGGTTTCTCCGTGTAGCCCTGGCTGTCCTGGAACTCACTTTGTAGACCAGGCTGGCCTCGAACTCAGAAATCCACCTGCCTCTGCCTCCCGAGTGCTGAGATTAAAGGCGTGCGCCACTACGCCCGGCTCTCAAGGCTTGCTTTTATTAATAATTCCTTTTTGGCATTCTCATGAGTAAATGTTAAATTTTTATGTGACCACCTGCAGAGGGACACAGTGGGCTGTTTTCGATAAATACCTGAACATATTTCTATAGCTTCCTTTATTCAATGGAAATATCAATTAACTTAGTTTCTGATACTAAAACCATTTTTAGAATGTGTTAACACACTGTTGGTTTACTAGGGCTCATTTGAAGCCAGGCTGTTACTATGTCTACGGTCTTTGCACAAAGCTGGGTGGCTGAGGACATCTAGAGCTCCCAAAGAGCACTGAGTGCAGGACAAAGATCCAAAGGGAGATCCCATGGACTCAGCTCCAAATACGGCTATCACAAAAATGAAAAGCACACACATCACCGAAGCATGGATATCACAAAATACTGTTATCCAAATAACGGCTATCACAAAAAAGGAAAACCACACACATTACTGAAGCATGGGCTCTTTTTACTAAGATTGTTATTTATTATTGTTTTATTATTATTAATTTAATGTGTGTGTGTGTGAGAGAGAGAGAGAGAGACAGACAGACAAACAGACAGACAGACAGACTTGTGAGACCATGCCTGTCCTGTAGATGACAGAAAAGGACATCAGATATCAAGTTCCACGGAGCTAGAGTTACAGGCAACTGTGTGTGCCTCAGACTGAGACTGGGACTTGTGTACTTGGGTTTTCTGGGATAGCAGGAAGTGTTCCTAACTTTCGAGTCATCTCTCCATGTCCAACTCTTTTCTATGTTAAATATGGAGATGGTTTATCAAGTGCAATGCGTGCATATGTACATGTCTAGTAGGTTTGACAGTCTGCCAGTAATTCCAAAGGAGAAGGCAGAGACAATGGCTCCCTGTAACAAATGGGCTAGCTAGGCTGGTCCCATTGGCAAGCTCTGGATTCGTCGAGAAACCTGGCCTCAATGAATAAGGTAGGGAGCTATCATGGAAGACTCCTGGCATCAGCCGTGAGGTTCCACATGTATGCTCACAAATACACAGATACATGCACACACACAAACACACACACACACACACACACACACACACGAAAGAACGAAACTAACAAAATTTACCCTCTTCATCATTTCAAATGTTCAAGTTAACAGAAACCTTTCTGCTTCTCTTGACTGAAAGACTTTTTGTTATAACCTCTCAGACAGGCAAAATATTTAAAGAGTAATATAATAAAAACTTGTGTGGCCACCACTCAAACTCATCAACAAAATGTTACCAGCAAGAACCCCTCCGATGTCTCCTTTTGACGCCTCCTCCATCCGCTGTGCTGCTTGCTTATACTGGAGACAGTAAAACCCAGTGACCCTTTAGTTCAAGATGGTGTTGCTTCTGAACTATCTCATCTCCTCTCAGATCATTCCTCGTCCCAATTCTACAAAGTACAAGATGAAGTACAGCAGAAGAAAAGGAACTGTCTGGGTCGGCAGATGCCTCATTTGCAGGGTCCTCTTGCCTGCGACAACTTCCAGTCTATGATGCTGTTGTGTACTGACAATTCATAATATATTTATAAGCACTCCACAATACGTAATAAATCACGGTGTATTGATTTAAACAATGCCATTTGCAAGCCTCAAAGTGCTGTCCTGTGTTACACACATAGAGGAGTTGAACTACTTTGCCAGCCACTGACAGGGAGAAGCATCTCTGTTAGGGGCTCTGGCTAGTCAGGTAGTGTCAGCAAAATGCAATACACTGAGACCTGCCGTCGGGGAGTGAGTTTGCATGGATGCATTAGAACCTTGGCTAATTGTTTGGGGGACTATGTATGATAAGAAGGCTTTTAACAGTCAGGAAGAGAGAAGATCTTTGATTTGTGCAAATCTGTCCTCTTATTAGAGGATTCCTTTATCTCTAATTTTACAATAGTAGTGTCATTGGAAATGAAAAACAGGATTCAGTGCAGTAAAGGCAAGCAAAGAAAAAATTCCACAAGCCTCTACCACAGACTCTAGTGGAAGAAACCTGTCTGTTTAATTCAAATGTATTTTACTTCAACAGATATTCACATGGTCAGGGATGGGACTTTTAAAACTCGGCCTAAAGGCAATAGTCAGCTAAAGCCAGTTACAACAACTGTGAAAGATCTGATTTCTCTCTCTCTCTCTCTCTCTCTCTCTCTCTCTCTCTCTCTCTCTCTCTCTCTCCCTCTCCCTCTCCCTCTCCCTCTCCCTCTCCCTCTCCCCTCTCCCCTCTCCCCTCTCCACTCTCCCCTCTCCCCTCTCCCTATCTTTCTCTCCCCTGTGACTGCCATCCCCCCCCCCGTGTGTGTGTGTGTGTACATGTATCATAGACTGGAAGTTGTCACAGGCGAGAGGACCCTGCAAATGAGGCATCTGCCAACCCAGACAGTTCCTTTTCTTCTGCTGTACTTCATCTTGTACTGTGTGTGTGTGTGTGTACATGCCCTACCACTGTGCCACTCCTCCAACCTACAAGCTGTTACTGAACTGTTGGTGACTTGAAATGGACTAAGGTTGGTGCACTCACATATGACACTGAACAAGCACTGAAGATCAAGCTTCACCTCCGGCTGTCCCCCAGAAGTTGGCTTTATAGCAGACACACCCTTAGCAGGATAGTCCCTGCAGGCGACTCTAATCTTTCTTTAAATCATGTTCCTTACACACAGCATAAGGACATTTTCATGCATGTCAATGGTATACGCCGAGCATGTCCTCTCTCCCGTATTGAATCTGCTTCTTCACTGGACTGAGAATTGTCTTTTGAACAGATAACAGTGTGGGGAAATGTCACTGTAGCAACAGGTAAAGGTGAGACTGTATTTAGCATGCTCTCCTGAAGAGTGGAAATGCATATTTTCTCAAAGTGTCGGATGTGAAATGGCTAGCATAGACACAGTTACTTCTAAAGAAGTAATTTAAATGTATAATGAATGTTTTCCATCATGCTCAGTCAGGCTCGGTCAGGCAGCATTCCTCTTCAAGAAGGAAGTCTAAAAAGGTCATGGTGTCAAGCACTGACACCCCTCAGAACTGTTTTTCTTCCCAAGATAGCACAGGTACCTCAAAAGCCCACCACCCAAAGATGCTTCAAGGGGCAAAAGGACACAAACACTTATAAAGTGTCTTCACAGATACAGCTGGTCTACCTGTAGACCGGCAGCCACAGTTTAACTAATCAGAGAAGCCATTGTAGACACACATCATTGCTGAAGAAGCGCCTTCATCTCCTGATGGAAAGGGATGTTCTCTGTCCAGTGTTGACATTTTATATGGAAACGCTCCAAGGTAATCACTCCAACTCCTGGCCAAACCAAACATAACTTCTGATTCCTCTTCCTAATCTCACTTCTTCTGAATTTTAGTTTCACTCATGTCTGGGGATACACAGCCCTAGGGCATCCATGTATGAAGATTTTCATAGAGAGAAGAAACAAGATTGAACTCGGAACAGCCATCAGCAAGATTTTTTTTTTTTTTTTTTGTCTCTGAACATATATACAAAGACATCTGGATACCAACCATGTTCCCTTGAAGTAGATTTTTTCCCCTTGTATTAAAAAGACAGCATAAGATGCAACAGCAGATTTGGGTCATATTCTAGTGATCCATTGTAACCAACCCACTAGAAACTGTCATATAACCCAGAACCCACTAGAAACCATCACATAACCCAGAAGAGCTCATTCCCAGGTGGATGTGTGTGGTTTGAGAGTTATGCAATAACAGCTTAGTCACTGCCTAACCTGTATTGAGATACTCTGCATGTACTCTCGTGCCAACAACATTACTGCAAGAGATTGTGTAAACCCATTTCACCGATGGAAAAACTAAGGTTCAAAGATGGTAGAGGGACCACACAGAAAGTGTAGGAGACAGAGTTCAGACTGGTGCCTACCTTGCTCCCACTGTAGTGCATGACACAAGTACAAGCCTTCTGAGTTAGACCATACAGTCATACAACGTTATCCCAATTATACCTCCTCTCTATAGGTACTCGTAATTCTGGGATTTTGTTCATTTGAGTCACTAGAAATTTAGGTAATTGACTCTATTTCTTTGAAGCCATATATGAATCATTGTTCACACCACAGTTTTATAGCAACTCAACCACAAGAGTGTTTGTGCTATGAGTGACATTATGAATTAAAATGATGATACTCTTCTACCTGCAGCTACCAATACTAGTATTTCTGAGGTGAAGATTTGGTCTGGGACTTAAGCATTTCCTGCCTCAGCCATCCCAAGTGCCCAGCCCCCCCCCCCCTCCCGAGTCCTTCTCTTAGGGATGACCTCTGTCCTACCCCTATGCGGCTACAACGTTGGCAGAATGCTTTTCTGGGACACTTGGAAATGTATTTGCTGCAATCCCCCATTTCCCTCCCCTCAACTGGCTTTGTGCTATTTCTGACCTTGTCCACTGTCACTACTAACTCCAAATGCTCTCTAGGTACTATTACTTTCAATAACAACTCCCTGGGACTGGTTACGTACGGCATGCTGTTTAAAAGATGTGTGTGTAATATAGCTTAGTTTTCTAAGAGGTGCAAACCAACTTTTCCAACTAATTGGGAAAATATTAATAAACAAACAGTAGCGCTCGCCTTCAGTCCATGCTGCCTTTAGAGTTCTATTCTTCCTTTCTCCACCATGGCCAGCTTTGGAAGGCTGCCACAGCCAAAAATAACCTGCAAAGGGAATTTTGTGACCACTAATCAGGGCATTTTGCTTTTCTAGGACACAGACTCTGGCCATCTTTTTGCACATGCAGGGAGCACACCAGAACATTTCTAGATACTGTGCCAACATCCCATTGTCAGAGACAATTAAATTCTCTGTTGGATTTCCCCTTTAGAGCAAGGCAATTGCCTACGAGCTCTACAGAGCCATCTGCTCCTCAGTGTGGTTTTCGGTATAGGTGGGTTTATTGGTAGAGTTTGACATTGTATTCTTTTGTTATTAAGAAAGAAGTATAGATTCTAGAATCTTCTGACTTGCATTACACCGTTGAGCAGAACAGCCTTCTGATGTTTCGCTTCTTTCTAATCTTCACATTCATCTTCAACAGTGGAAACATGGAAATAGGTTGACTCTTAGTGGCCTGCTGTACGGTGCTTCAACATTCCAGACGTGGAATCTTAGATTCTCTGGTCTGTGTCACCGACTATGTCCTGGCCAAAGAAACCAGTTCAGGCCACGAAATGATGTGTGAATGGAAATGGCAGCGGGACTGATTTGACCAAGGCAAACAGTACTTCTCAAGAAGATAACAAACTAACAAACAAATGAAAACCTGAACAGATAAGCTGGGCTCCGGTCTCACAAGCAGAAACAATAGGTTGAAAAAATTAATTAAAATTGTTGAATAAATAAAGGGAAAGCCTCCTTTCAAAGAAGCTAAGTTTCTAGATGCAAGAGAACCATTCAAGTCAGCATGGACACACAGGTGTCCAACAGACATCCTTGCCCTGATCATGGAGTCTTCAAGTGTTTTAAGTGGACCATGCATCTTCAGTATCTTGCATGGCCCCCTTACTCAGAGCTGGGACTTCATAGGTGTACACAGCTAAGAGTGGGGACACATGGAGACAGCATCCAGAGAAAGTGGCTTTAACATTCTGAGTGACAGGACTGTTAGCCATGTTATTTAAAAAGGTGGCCAGGTGGCTTTTCCTAATGGAGCTTCCTCTGCAACTTAGAAAACGTTAGGTTTTTCTCACGATAACTAGCTAGTTAGTTCATGCCTTTCATCACAATTCTGTTAATTCATGGGGAGCAATAATGGGAGGGTATCTAATTTGTCTCAGGACATAATGTTTCTGCTCCATCAAGTGATTATCAATGAGCTACAGAAGGATGTGAGTTATGACTTATCTCTCAGAGATGAAAATGTAGTGGAAGAACGACAGTACCACAGGAGAAGGACAATGCCCCCTTTCTGACACGGACAGACACACACCTCAAGGGCTGAGTACCTGATGGTTTCAGGGTGACCTGCACTATGCATGAACCACCTCCAAGGTCAGGACTCAGTAGCCCTGAGCAGTGCTTACGATTTAAGGTATTTATCTTTACAGGCCATGTGTCCTCTACTGCACTACCCCACTTGATTCTGTGGAAAAACATCTCAGCAATTGGCATAGCGGTGCTCCAATAAAATGTTATTGTAGACACTTACATTTGAACTTATGTCACTTTTCCATGCCATACAATAATACTATTCTAGCTCAGGTGTGGTGGTGTACTGGTTAATCCCAGTAGAGTAAGAGGGCCTCAGATTCAAGGTCAGCCAGGATATATTGTGGGTGAGATCTTCCAAATAAAGCAAATGCAAAAAATTCCTATTGTGATGATGATGATGGTGATGATGATGATGCTTTGTTTTCAATCGTTTAAAAAAATGTAAAAATTATGACTAGGTGGTTGGCCAGGCAAAAACACCTGTAACAGCAGCAATAGGGAAGCAGAGGCAGAAAAGTTTTAAATTTAGGAACATCATGGCCTCATTTGGAATATTATATCTGAAAAACACACCACCACCACCACCAATGAATCAAAATAATAATAATGATAATGATAATAATAATAATAATAATAATAATAATAATAATAATAATAAAAGAGGCCACTAGATCAATTTACCAGAGCAGTCTAAGGTTGAAGACATTTTGGTAACATTTTTTTGGAAATGTTGCTAATAACTAAGGGTAATGGGAATTCAACTGCCTGCTTTGTATATAGCTCTCCTTCAGCAACAGGGAAGACCATAGCTGTACAGGCTGCCCTCTGGACGCTAGCAGCGCTAGCTTCCCCTCCCAACAGCAGAAAGCCAGCTCTTTGCTCTGCTATGTGAACAGCCAGATGTTGCTTGCCAGCCAGCAACATTTTCCTTACTATCTGAAAGCAAGGAAGCTGTATTGGTGCATCAGAAGCATTTAAAGCCTAGCAGTGATTAGAAAGACAGCAAGGCAGAGGGACTCCAGCAAGCCACTGGCTCCCTTTTGTTTTGATTTAAGGGAAAAACAAAACAAAACAAAACACCCAACTATATTATGAAAGCACACAGTTTTGTTTTGTTTTGTTTTGTTTGCTTTCTCTTTGAAATAAAGTCTTAACTTACCTCTTGAGTCCTATAGGATAAGAGCCACTAAGTCTACCTAATACTTCTTTTAAAAAGTTTTAGATTATCTATCTATCCATCTATCTATCTATCTATCTATCTATCTATCTATCTATCTATCTATCTATTATGCACAGGTGTTTACCTGCATGCACAAGTGCATCACCTGGGTGACTGATGCTTGTGGTGGTCAGAAGAGGGCATCAGATCCCCTGCAATAGTTATGCATGGTTGTGAGCAACTACGTAGGCGCTGGGAAATGAAAGCAGATCCACTGCAAGAGCAACAAGTGCTCTCAACCTCTGAGCCCTCCCCACGGCCCTTGACTGGTGGTTTTTGATAATCAAAAACCTAGTCGTATTTTTTCAAGGCTTTCATCATAGGATTCCTCTTATCCCTCCCAAAGTCCATCTCTGAGGGCAATGTGATATTTTTCACTAAGCCAGAGCTCTATTTTGTAGGCTAATCTCAGATGTTTTCCCTCTGAGATTGAGTACTGTGAAATTTTCTTCAAATGAAATAATATCAAGAGAAATCAGAAATGTTGATGCTAATCTGTGGTCTGTCCACAACATTAATCTTTGTAATGCAATCAGCATGACCTCTGATAAGGACAACATCTATGCCTGACCAGCTCTCTCACGGGGCACAGACATAACTACCCCCTGTTCAATGTATTTTATATTAAACATAGCAAACCCTGATAACCTATGACTTCCAGGAATAGTATCATCTTTCTTTGTAAGGTAACTCTTAAACATTGAAAAACAACAGAACAATATCTTTTTGGTTGGAAAAAAAATTCCAATGGCAGGTGTGGAATACCTCCCTTCAAGTCACTGGTGAGGGAGGCTGGCTTTTTGCACTATGATCAGTGCATAGTCGGTGTGTTCCTTTCACCAGTGAAGAGTCGGGAGCATTATCCAATCCATTAATGGTACCACTGACCTTGACTAAAATCCAGGAAGAAGGACTCGGTGTTTATGTAAGCTAAGAGTTCTGCCAGCGAACTTTGCTCTTTGCGGGGACCTGAAACATAAAGTCTCTAACATTTTACATGGTTCCCCTGCCATGTTCAAGGAGACTGTAGCCCTGGAGCACCATGGAAGATGTGACTGAAGTTCTACTCTGCCACTTCCCCTTGATTTTCTTGACATGTTCAGACTGCTCAAAAAACAAACAAACAAACAAACAAAAACCAAAAAAACCAAACAACAACAACAACAAAACAAGGCTGAAAAGCTGCCTCATGAAAGAAGGCCTCCCTAACTCCCACCCAGAGAGAAAGATGATCAACAGGCCAAGAAGAGCTAGAGAGATTTAATACTAGGAACTGGTCCACAAAATGACAAATTGTGAGGGACCAAGAAATAGGATGGTGCACTTCCATCCCAGCCTGAAGGCTTGAAGCCCAGAAGGTCAGTAGCATAAGGGCGTGGCTGAGCCCCAAGCTGGACAACTAAGAGTATGATACTCTAAGGCTGGAACGATGGGTGCTCCAACCCACACGGGCAAGCTTACCCTTCCGCAGCCTCTGTGTTCTATCTGGGCCTTGGATGGACTGGATGCTGCTGCCTGTCATTGGTGGAGGAGTCGTTCTGATTCAGCCCGCTAATGTTAGTGCTAACTTCCTCCAGAAGCAGGCATACACCTAGAGGCGGTGCTTTACCAGCTGTGGGTCTGCCTTAGCCCAAGTCATTAAACATATAAAATGAACCTGCACCCTTTTTTTCTTCAAATAAATGAAACTTCCTCGATGTTTGATTACTTCCTGATATCTAGCCACCTCCAGACTCTGTTCTTTCTCTTCTCAGTAATAATGGTGGTTGAGTCCGCCAAGTAGTCGTGGATATGGGTAACTATTCTGTTTTTCCTCTGTACTTCCAGATTTTATAATCTATATAACTCAGTTGCTTGCAAAACTCCAGTGAATTCATTCTAGAGATCCAGAGATCACAAAGTTGCTGAAGTCACACCCAGCATCACAGCCTATGGACAACTACTGGCATCCAGAACCCATAAGCAAACCGCACATGTTATCTGGTTTTCAGAAAGGGGGCAAACCCCACCAGCAAGACGATTGTCATCTCACACTGTTATCCAAAAGATTGAGATTCCAGGATCAGGCTACAATCTTCTCTTTTGTAAAGATCAAAGGGTAATTAGGATCTCATCCTGGTAGCAATTATAATATAAAGGGACCCACAGTTTGTAGGATAAGATGAGATTATTCTTAAAGCCACCAACAGTGTTCTCTCACTACAGGGGAGGCAGTCATTAGACTAGAGACATAATTGGAACAGAAAGGCCCTATCTATTAAGGAACTGGGTAACCCCCTCCTTCTGAAGACAGCGTGGGCCACAGCAGCTGGTAGTGGTCTCATCTAGTCTCACAATCTCTGTTCTAATCAGCGTAAGCACTCCCTGGATTGTGCCAAGTATCATTGTGGTGCTAAGTGATCACCGCACTTGAGGAAGAGAAATCTAGAAAAACTGCCAGGAACTGGCCCTGGGTAGAACCAAAGCAGGTCTCTAGAAAACAAAACTATTATCAAGGGTCAGTAGGTACTTTTCATTTTCATACATTAGTAATTTAGATACACTCCAATCCGTCTGGATTATATCTATGTTTTGTTTTAACCATCCCTAAGATCTGCCAATAAAGTCTACAAGTTGAAACATACTTTTTATTCAATGAGATCTTTTGTTTCCTGGTTGGCATCGGGGTGGATATTAGAAGTCTGAGAAACAGTTATGTTTTCAAATTAAGTTTGTATTTTTGTCCTCATGGAAGGCAGATTTGCTGATAAATCCTACCCCTCCTCCCTAGTAGGCTCACTCCAAAGCAATCCGATAGCCCCATTGGAGGACCTAGAACTCTTCCTTCCTCTGGTGCTACTCTGGAGAGTCTGAGGGAAGGCCTTAATAGAAGGGTGTCTTAGAAACGATATCGGACTGTTGTTCAGCCCAAATACCAGAGAGGGCCATTCCCTATAATGTCCTCATCTGCAGGTACCAATACAGCGAAAGGCAGAGCTGCCATCTTGCACAGACTTGCCTCCACCTGAATTAGTGACCTTGGTAGTGATGAAGACCGACAACTCTTAAAATTTGGAGACATCTAGCTGAAACACAGAAAGAGGTTCTCAACAGGCTGTGAAGTACACACTTCTCTTATCTGCCATTGTAGACACACAGACACAGGGTGTAAGAACCCACTTTCCAAGGCCACACCATTGTGTTCAGTTGAGAGAGAACATGTGCTGTGTGTAAGGCAGAGACTCTGGGAGGGAGCACGATGACCACAGGTCACTTGGGGATTGGTGGACACTAAGAGTCAATGGAAAATAAGACATTCTTCTCTCACCCGTTTGGAACGGGAGAGGAGCGCCAGACACACAGACACCTAGAAATTCAACCCAGATGCTCCAGCCATTTGGTGACCTTGGATGAGTATGCCTAATCTTAGCCGACAGGTTCCCTTGGGAATTTGCAAGCATTTAAAAAATTTTCCAGGAAGGCTAGTTCCAGGGCTCAGATCTGTGAGTCTGCTGATTGGGCTCTTAGAAGCATTCACAACATTAAGTGGAAAGAAAAAAGTTGTAAAGTCTCTGAGTTCAATGCAGGCGCTGTAGTCAACCCTTTAGATGCTGGACATTAGAGCTCAATCTTGAGAAGACAACCTCTTCAGTCTCCAGAGTTCCGGTGCCATCTGAGTGCTATGGCATATTTGTAGTACTGGGGGTGTAAGAGGGGTTACACCCACTTCTTGACAGTGCTGTGTCAACTAATGCTAAAATCATGCTTTCTCCTTCCAGGCTCTTGTAAGACTAGAACAAATCTATACACTCCAGAACCATAGAGGCTTGCTTGTTACTACCGTCCTCAGCCACGCTAGCTGTTACATGGTCACATTCATACCTGCCCAGTCTTTTTTCGGATTGCCTCCAAACTCCACAAAGAGTGTGTGAGCCAGCTCAGACACTTTCTTACCAGGATTGACTTGTGGCTAATCTACAAGCCCTCCAGTAGAACATTTTCCATGGATGGAATGAAGTTCACATCTGTGTATGTAATAGCAGCACAGTGGGTCTTGCCCCATGCGGCCCGGCAAGATCCCTGCCGAACACTAACAAGCTGGTTGGCAGACCATATTAAAACCCTCCCACGCAGAAAAGGCCTTTGTGTGTGAAACAGAAAGCAATGTTCAGCTTGAGCTATTTTTAAAAAATGGAATAAAATGAAGTTGGTAAATGCATGATTCTGTTAAGCTAAATGGTTGGGTTGGTAACAGCTTCTCGCTTTCCGTGTTTTAATTATGTCACCTGGGACCAGGACGAAGGGTTGGGGCGGGGCAGAGAGATTTTAAAGGCTTGTTTGCTTTCTGTCCCCACCTTTACTGCTGTTGAACTTTAAAAAAAATCTCCACAGGCAAAAATTCTTTGCATTGCCAATAAAATAGTTTCCCCTGGTTTTTATCAGCATAGGTCCCACAAGGAACTGACAGCGGTTTATGTCAATGAACAAGACTTATTGTTTTCAGATTTATTTTTTCATAGCAAAAAACACTATTTCACATTGAACTTTAAACATGGAAACAAAGAACAATGAAGACTCTAATTTGTGGTTCCAGCACAATCTCTGGGTTGAAGAAAGGCCACCTTGCACCTAGCTATTGGTGGGGAGTTTACTAATTCTGGCACTCCTGTGCCTTGTTTCATGTGACATGGACATGCACACACACACACACACACACACACACACACACACACACACACACACAAAACAACAGAGCATAGATGCTTTTCCCCTCCCCACTGGGTAGATATGTTTCCATGTGTGTATTTCTGGTTTCTATGGACTAGTCATAAAAAATAATGGGGTGGGGACTGAAGGTCAGAGAAACAGAATGGAAGAATAAAGGAGAAACCACAAAGGGATGCAGTAGGCTAGCCCACGGGAATAGGAATGAAGGGCGATGGCACTGAGCTGGGTTTATTAAAAAAAAAAGTTTTTTATTGTGGCTTAACTTATTATTTCATTTCTTGTAGAGAAATGCTACAGCAGGAAATGAAGAGCCATGCTTCGATCATATTTGGAAATTTGGGATCTCATTTTGTTCCACCACAAAGAGTGCCTGCCCTTCTTTACTGCTGCAATTGATGTCTGAGGTCAAGTCACTCAGCAGAATAGATAGGATGCAAGCTGGAAGCTAGGACGAAATTGTTCTGAGCATGGCAATGACAAAGGAGTGCTGGGAGTGGTGGTCAGTCATTAGACCTCTTCAGGCCCATGCTTTGCTTTTCTCAACAATGGCCTTTCCAAGAAGGTCCAGCTGGAACAGGGAATTCTCCCAGCCCGCTCTCCTCTTTGCTCCTCACCCTTTCTTTTCCCATCCCAGGATGCTACTCTTGACTGGCAACAAGATCAGAGTGGAATCTCTAGGGAGGGAGGGACATGCTTCTGGGCATGTCTATAAGGGATCATCTACAGTAGCAGAATTGTGGTCTTAAGAGCCACCCTAAATGAAGCAGTACCATTCCAGGACCTGGGAGAAGAACTGAGCAACAGTGAGGGGGTGAGTTGAGCATGAACAGTCCACACTCTCTGCTCCTGATTGCAGATCCATCACTCCAACCACCATGTGTCCCCTGCCACAATGGATGTGTCTTAAACAACATAAACTTGTTCTTCCTTAAGTTGCATTTGTCAGCTATTTTGGCACACAGATGAAGTAAGTAATGTTATACTTCTCTTTTCTTTCTCTCCAATCTCTTTTCTTCCTTTCCTTTCCCCTCCTCTTTCTCCATTTCTTTCTTCCCCTGTGTATGCTAAACCCAAACTCTTCCACTGAGTCACACCCACTGCCTAGGCTCAACATTCCTTGATTTCCCCCTTGAAATCGCAGTCCTGCCTTTCACAACCCAACCATGGTTCCCACAGAGATCACCTAACGGGGGCTTACTTATAACCCTTCCACTCATTTCCAGATTTCTACTCTACACTGTTTAGCCCCCTTGTCCTAGGTTTTGTGAGACCTGTCAGGGACAGATAACCTAATCTTTTCTAGGGTTCTAACTATTGTCGACTGGAGATTGCCCTCACTCAGGAATATTACAGGTCCTCTGCAGGTTGTCAGGAGCGGGACGTATGTCTTTGAGTGCACATCCTTAACTTCATGTAGAGCTGGCTAGGAGGAGAGTTCTTAGGGTGACACTTGTCAACCATTTGGAGAAACAAGTGTTCAGAGTGGGACCTCAACACAGCTGTTTCACAGATTTCGAGTTGAGGGAAGCTGTAAAATGTCAAAGGACTCAGTGAGTCTATGGGGAAACATAAATCCTACCCAGGGCTCTACTGCAACAGCGGATGAGCTGAAGCTAAAGACAACCTTCTCCTGATGAGCCAGGCATGTGTGGCTCTAGGGAGCCAGATAGGGACAGCCATTGTAAAGAAGGTAGACACGAGTGGCACACACCTGTAGGAGGTATGGAAGTTTGAAAACGATGTTCAGTTACACCCCCTATTTTAAGGCTCATTTTGTAATGAATTGTATTTATGGAACTTAGCATATGAAAGCTGTTTCCATAGCTTTCCCCTCATGGTGACCATAAAAGCAACTGCTGCTCTCAGTCCATTTTTTTTCCTTTATCTGTCTTGTCACAAGTATCCATTTGATGAAAATAATAGAAAAGAACATTTTATCCAAGTGATAAAATGAACAGCCAAGCATCTGCAGTTTTGGTTAGTGGCTGTTGGCACTCTTCCTTTGACATTGCTGTTCTCTGAAAGACATTTTGTCAGCTTTTAACCATTATCACCATATTCGTGGTCTCCTCTGAGACCATGAATGAAGCTGAACTATGATGTCAGTAAGTGTTATCAATGAACTCAAGCATAAAAACGTGGAACCTGCATCTAACGTCATTGCATGAAAGGATGTTAATCACGGCCTTATGGATGTGTGTGTGTGTGTGTGTGTGTGTGTGTCTGTATACCACTGTGTTTCTGCAAACGTGGGTTTACAGACCAGGGGCACAACCAGGAGGGTGTGCCTGTGGACTTGGGCAGGACTTAGTGGCGGATAGTTTAACTCCACAGTAGTAGTGCTGGCTTCAGCCTGAAATACTTTAAGGGCTTAAGAAACCTTGCTTACAACACTTTTGTGTGTTCTCATTAAAACTAGGTAGAAAACGGCTTCTTCCTTCACAGCAGATGAGATGCCTGCCCAGAAATACCTTGTAGTCTGTCCCTAATCACCACAAAATAAGGTTTGGTGAGGTCTTTGAGCCCACGTCTGATGTCCATTATTTAAGCTTCATTCTTCAAGTTCCAGGAACGATGGACATCTTTACTGCTGGCTGCTCAAGTGCTTTAAAAAACTGAAATATGCGCCTTTTGTGGAATTTAAATATATTGTTCAATGCTATGTTTGAAATGAAGATTATTATGACTAAAATGTTTAGTTTCTACTACAGAGCAAAGGCCTGCCTGCTGACCTCCAGTACAGAGCATTTGCTTTAAGAAATTTTGTGTTGTTGCATCCTGATTAGTTCTAAGATAAAGCCATACTTGCACCAGGACACCAGACTTCTTCTAGGTAATGCTAAGAGGCAAGCAAGGATAAGATCAATGCCAATAAACGTATCCAACCGTAGTTGGTTGTCAAGAAATATTCGGACCATTATGCTTGATCCTGATATTTAATCAGTGCAGAGGAGCAAACGTCAGGAAGTCGCATGAAGCACAGCATGAGGCTGTGGCGCTGGGTGTGGGCACTGAACGTGCCTGCTCACTGTCCTCCATACAGAACTTACAAAGGAATCATGGCTAAAGTGTACTGCAGACAAGTTTGACCTGCTGGTTTTCCTCTCCTATAGTTAGGAGACAAAGGGAATGGATATTCCTTACTTCTCAGGTACCTGGGGAGAGACCTGCAAAGTAGTTTCTATTCATGTCCTAACCAACTTCTTAGTAATATATTCTAAGAAAAACATCAAAAAAGAAAAAGAAAAAAATGAGTGCAGGCTCAGAGTCTAGGTCTGTATTTCCCAAACTAAACTCAATTTTATGTACTATAGTATAAATAATGAATTTTATTTTAAATTAACTTAATTTTATTTTTAAATTTTTCCTACTCATTTCTACTTATTTATGTAAATAATAAACATCACTTGTGATAAGTAGACTGTAATTACAATGAACACTTATTATTAAAGCATTATTCTAGAGTTTTCAGGTTTTGTTTTCTGATTTATAGTGGGAATTGGGGAAAGAATACTTCAAGGGCTGGAGAGATGGCTAAGCAGTTGCTGCTCTTCCAGAGAAGCTGGGTTCAGTTCCCAGCATCCACATGATGGCTCACAATCATCTGATGCTCCAGTTACAGGGGACCCAATGCCCTCTTCTGGCCTCTGTGAACATTGCATATACATGGTGCACAAATACACATGCAGGCAAAACACTCATACATATAAATGTTTTGGGCTTTGTTTTTTATATGAAAACACCAGTAAATTTTCTCATTGGGGATTTTCATATGTAACATTGGCCAATTTCTAATATGAAGATAGACTACATTATCACCTGATACAGAAGCTACAATGGCAATTGTATTTTCTCATGTTTAACACTAAGCAACTCTCTCTCTCTCTCTCTCTCTGTGTGTGTGCACTTGCGTCTTTTTTACAATAGTAATATGGATTAAGTCAGGAACCATGAACAAGGTTACAGTGGCTATACTATATTATAGGTTGTCAATCCATATCTTTGCTAGTATGTCTCACAAGAACCCTTTTACTGAGTCTATACAAGCCAAAAAGTATTTTTAAAAAATTACTGGAAAAGTCTAAGAAATACCATTAATTAAACATCATAAATTAAAACATTCATAAACATCATAAATCGAAAGATGAAATCCTCATAGTGACAGAAGCAAATAATGAAATGCCTTAAAGGGGTGCATTAATTCAGAAAAGATTTGATACAATGTGATAATTGAATGATCATTCAGTGCTGAGCTCTCAACTGTGTCAAACTTCTTATTTCCAGATCTGGCGTCTGCTACTCTTCCATGTAGAATATATGCACTAAGAGTTGGGGAAAAACACTAAGGCACTTTAAAATTCAAACTCAAAACACAGAGCACTAAGCACCTTCCATTAGACACCAGCTTTCAACAACATGACCTTTCCAACAAGAAGGATCCATGAGAACAACCTTGATTCATAGATGAAGGTTTCTAGGCATGTCTGCTCCCTAGCATGACTCCCTGGTGTCTGAATGCAGCCACACTTTGTCAAGGAGAGCTAAGGATGCAGCCTGACTTAAAGTTATAAGCATACTTTCATGGCATTTCTTTTAAAACTGCGGATAACTTGGTGGCACAATTCTGGAGTGTGAACCTTGTAGATGACAACAGGGGATGCAGCATCAGAAGGCTGGACATAGCAGGGGCCCCAGGAGCGCTCCTACCATTGGCTCCCTCCCTCTTAGACTTTGTGTGACTTTACAACCTCTTCTGCGGTGTCATTTGAGATTCATCTTTTATGCCTAACCATGTTACTCATCTGCCACCCACCAGCTCGCTCTGTCACATTAGTCTCCATTACAATACCCTTCTTGTTGTCTTCAAAGTGAGGGTTGTCACAAGTTATAATTTCATATTGAAGTTGTTTGCTTTTCAGCAACTTTCACCAGGCTGGGGTCAAGCTAAGAGTTGTAGGTATGTTATACAAGCTTTCTATCACTGAACCTATCTGAAGCCTGCCAATGTTGGGGGTTGTTATTGGTCTCCCTCTCTAGTGTTTAGTCATCTCAAGATCAAGTTATTATACTGAGCTGTACACTGGAAGGCAGGCAAACAGTAGTCTTCCACTTTTTGTTTGTTTTGCTTTGCTTTGCTTTGCTTTGCTTTGCTTTGCTTTGCTTTGCTTTGCTTTGCTTTGCTTTGCTTTGCTTTGCTTTGCTTTGCTTTGCTTTGCTTTGCTTTGCTTTTCCTTCAAAGCACTGGAGATTGACCCAAGGCCCTTGCACACACGAGGCAAGAGTTCCATCCCTGAGAATATTTCTAGACTCCTTTTCACCTTTTATTTCGAGACAGGGTATCACTAAGCTACCTTGGCTAGCCTGGAGCTTACAATGCAGTCCAGACAGAGCCTGCTAAAAATCTTCCTGCTCAGCCTTGAAAACAAAATCTTCTAAAAAAAAAAGTTGTCTCCCAAGAAAACACATTAATAAATGAGCACATAAAAAGTATAGGATGGTATTGGACTAAAGGAAGCACATGGGACCCATGTGCATTTGGAGAACACAGCATTAACTGTCCGAGGGAGGCGAGGACCAGAGAGTGATGAGGGCTTGAACAAGGACAGGTATGGTAGAGAGGAAGAGAAGAGAAAACTATAGACCTTCCAAGGCGATAAACAACATACAGAACACAGACGGTCACGTTATAGGCCATAATTGAAAGTGAAAAGCTAAATAAATATGAGTGTGGCCATTTATCCGAAACAACAGGATGCAACAGGTAGACATAATGTCTGTTATTGTGGAATTTATAGTCTAGGAGAAGGGACCATAAACAAATAACTATAGAAACAAGCTATTTTCCTTTAGTAGACATAAGTGCTGCATGGGAAGAAAGGGCTGCTACTGCGTGATGACTCCTCTGTTGAGTCAGAACTGCTGAGGAAGTCACCGGTGGCAGAGTGCAGAATGCTCCCCAGTTCTTTCCTAGGCAATGAAGGTCACATGGGGAAATCCTCTGAACACAGTCCAACCAGGAGGGCTGTATGCCCCCTCTGTAGGCTTATATCTCTCCAGCCCCCAGCAGACAGACTCTGACATGGCCTCGGGGAGGATGCCGTAAGCAAACACCATAATTAGGGTGTTTGACCACAACTTGTGTGTTACCGCGCCTCACTGAAAAATATTGAAATCCAAAAGTAAAAGAAGAGTACGTTAAACCGAGGAAACAGCGAAGAAGAAGACGGAACAGACACATCTGAGCTTCCAGCCAGCTCTGCAATCCTGTGATCTTGTTGCTCAATGGTGATTTGTTGGTTTTATTTGTCACCTTTGGCATACTCAGTTGACAGGTTGCTGGACAAGTTTTGTTTATCTCTTTAGAAAGCTTGGCTCACAGCTCTAAGCTGCATAGACGTGGCATGGCTTGGGGACACTTTGGAATTGCCAGGTGGACTGCCAAGTGTTCGGGGAGAGCCTTGTCATTTGGCATAGATGGATCTGGAATGTGACTGTGCATGAATCAATGGATTTCCAACTGCAAACAGTGTGAACGAATGAATGCATTTCCAAAAAGTTCACGACAGAGATCCTATGGAGTAAGAAGCTGAAGTGGGTAGGTTTAAAGACACAAAACCCTTAAGCCAGGATAAATACAGACAAACCACAGACTTCTCAAGAGGCACAATAGTGATCTGAAGAAAGAACATGGCTGACTAAAGTAGAGAGTCCAGCTTTCCATCTGGGCAGTCACAGTCAGAAAGTGACTAAAGTCAGGGTTTCTGTTGCTGTGATGAAACCACGAGCAAAAGCAAGCTGGGGAGGGGAGTATCAGGACAGGAATTCAAACAGAGCAGGATCCTAGAGGCAGGAGCTGATCCAGAGGAGTGCAGCATACTGGCTTGCCCCTCATAGCTTGCTCAGTCTGCTTTACCTTTTATAAAACTCAGGACCACCAGGCCAGAGATGGCCCCGCCCACAATAGGCTGGGCCCTCCCCTATCAATCAACAATTGAGAAAATGTCCTCCAGCCTTTTCTTATGTTGACATTTTCTCAATCAAGATTCCCTCCTTTCAGATAAGTCTACCTTTTGTCAAGCTGACATAAAGCGAACTGGCCCAGCTTGGTGACCCATTTTTGGGGATGACTAAAAAGACAGAAATATCAAGACTTGTCTACTGACTTAGGTACACAGCAAGTGCTTCCTAGCATCTGGTGACCAGTTAGTGACCAACAAATGTCAGGTATTTCTCATACTGTCACCCCTCCTGCCTCCTTCAAAATCATGGATCCCTCTTCAACACAGAGAAGAAAGTATGAAATGGGATCAGCGAGTGTAAGGTACAGTACATAGAAAATATCCAAAACAAAACAAAAAACCAAAAACTTACTGACCTGAGAAATCATCATTTGATTGATTGATTGATTGATTGATTGTACACAAATACATTCCTAATTGACATAAAAATTTCACTCAGTGGTGAAGTGTCTTTGTCTTCTAGGAAAGGATACAGTAATATTGACAAGAATCATACAAGATATGAAATTCAGAATTAAAGAAGTATATTAGGCATCTAGACCAACACTCAGAAAGGAAAGCGGGCCAAAGTAAGAGAGTCGGGTGAGAACACAGTGGAGTAGACAGGCCATTAGGCTAGCAACCCATGTAGAAATGCAACCAGCTCATAGAAGTCCCACTGTAAGATGGGAAAAACAGTTCTGCAACTGAGGTAGAAAGACAAGATACACAAGGCAAGACTCCCCAGGATCTGCAGCAGCCGGGCAGTGGGGAATTGGGGCCATCTGAAATAGGCAAGAAAACATAGTGAAAATGGATTCTACTGATATAGAACCCAGAATCTTTTTTAAAAATAAAAGTATCAAAATGATATAGAAATATATAATTTCAATGTTTTTACTTCATAAAATATTGTATTGTAACCACTGTATTTAAAATAAAAGCATCCAAAATATGGATGTATTCTGACCTTCCCATTAAAAAATAAACACTTTATTTTGTTCCTGAACTTGCATATATCTGATCAAGTGGTCTAAGAGTAAAAAAGAAAAAAAAAGATTTTTTTTTTTAAAGGAAACTTCTGTAGACTCAAAGGCTGCTGACCACTGTCCAGGAGTGGGGCCAGATGGAAGATCTGTGCTTAAATGACATTTGTGTGAAAACTTGGTGCAAGGCTAGAATAGGAAACACCAAGATCACACATGTCATAACAGGATCAACCTCTGAGAAAAACATGTCTCTGAAATGTTCTCAGTCATCCTTCTCCACTCTTTTTCTGGGCATCTTACTGATCAAAGTGCCAGGAAGACGGGCTCATTGATTTTTCTTTTCACACTTTCTTCAAGAGGCAGAGTCCTGGTTACCCGACTTTCAGCTCTGGCCTTATTTTCTAGGCAGAGCAATGGTACATGAAGAGAAGGAGGCAGCAAGATGGTTATCATGAGACCTGAGAACATGTGGCCAAAGTGTGAGGTCAGAGAGGCTCAGAGTCATTTCTCTCTAGCTGATGACTTTGGAGAAGCCCACAAGGCCCTGGTTTGCCTCTGCTCTTATCCTCTGCTTTGGGTCCCCTCCCCAACACTGGCAGTTCGACAGCTGACTATGCTCAAAGTGTTCACACATCAAAAGGACAACGAGGAAGTTCATGACCACTGTTATCCACCTGCCTTGCTCACTCTGCATAGAGTGGCAGGGTATTTATTGATAGAAGAGGTGTGCTCTCTGATTTCTTCTCGGGTGTTTTCTGAGGTGGGGGAAACCCCTAATGATCGAGAGCCCTGAACTAGAGAATGTTCACAGTGCCAGATTTTTGTCCGTACACATAAGCATACATGTGTGTGACCAAGTCCTTGAGTCAAGCCCCTCATGTTTCATTGTGAAAGAGTTTTGTTTCCTTATTTGGTTTGGTTTGGTTTGATTGGTTGCCAGCATTTCTTTTTGGATAGAGCTATGGCACAAAGAATGTCAATATAGAGGGTAAAGATGCTCTTTCTGGAGTCAGCAAGTCAGAGACTAAATCCTAATACTGGCACTTGTTTGTTATTGGTCTGAGACAAATTATTTGACTTTTCTGTGCCTTGGTCAGTTGATCTACCTGTTTTAATCTATTTTTAATTAAAAACTTTGGTCAGCATACAATGCATTTTGCTTTACCACTGCCATTTAATGTGAGTGCTGCATAACACCTTACCTTGGCTTATTAATCAGAAAATCTATGCCTATGTCATGTACTTCTCAAAAGGATTAAGCGAGTTAGTGTATCTAAAGTGCTTAGAGTACCCGGACCATGATGAAAGGCATAGAAAAGTTAACATTCCTTATGTATGGAAACATTCCTCATTTGATCACTGAGCGCTCATTATACAACAGATATCATTCTACCAACTGAAGATGCAGAACAGGCGAGAGAATGCTTGTGACTTTATGGTACCTATTTAGTAATGGAGAAGGTTGACCAGATGATAAACATACACATGAAAACTATACACCCTCATTTCATAAATGATGAATACTGTGGGAAAAAAGCAGTAACAAATGATGTCATAGAGAGTGAGATAAATGGCTACTAACTTAATTGGGAAAGGAAGAGTCCGGGGAGCTGGGATGCCAAATGTGGAAATGAGGAAAAGCCTACTTCCTGGCAGAGGAAGAACATAGGTGTTATGTGCCACTGAAACCAACTACCTCTCCTTTCCATATCCCCCATGGTCAGAGCTGTCATTAGGTGAGGAGCTAGGAACCATCGAAAGGCCATGGTTAATGTGGGGGATCATTACCCAGGCTCTTTATCCCACCATGGTTGTTTTTAAGGAGAGTCAGCAAATTATCCAAAGACCAAAATATTTGAAACATGGAAGTTCACAGACAGTCACCCTAGATGAAGACAGGACAACAACCAACAGCCTCCCTCATCTAATACATCCTCCTGGCCCCAACCAGGCAGGTCAGACTCCAGCCACACATGTCCTGTCATCAGTTGACTTCAGGAAGTTTTTTGAAATTGTTGCCCAATCTGTAAGGACTGTAATGGGGTAGAGGAAATGGAAAAGGGAAAGGGAGAGGAAGTTCTGTGCTTTGGTAGTTGTCGGAAATCATGGAAAATACTACTGATATGTTTGTTCAGTCCAAACACCCAAAACATCTGCTGTATGGGAGGGGGATAAAGGCTCTTATCTTGTGGAAATGGAGCACATCACTGCATTGAGATGTATGTCTTGAATTGATGGGAAGAATGTGGTCTAAGCTGTGCTTCGCAAATATTCAGTATTGTTTTTCAATGTGCTCTAGACAGTCTCATGTGGGGTTGGCTCTTTTTTGTTTATACTGACTTCTACACATACATGATAAGTTGCCTGAAATTCTCCCTGGTCTTCATCTGACAGATGTTTCTTCACCTTTCTCACTCAATCTCCTTGGAGAGGCCATTCCTGGTCACACTTGGCTACACAATCTACAAAAGACAACTACTCAGATCTTTTTTTTTTTTAAATCATTAACATTCAGCTAGTAACCTGCCAAGAGCACCTGACACATGGAAGATGCTCAGACTTTAGTGAATGTATGAGAATCCACAAACCAAGGCTCGGAGGTTGACATTCATCTAAGCAAAGAGACTGAATCTCATGAGGTTGTGTCTTGCTCAGTGTCAAACAGCAGGTGTCAGTGGGGATTTTAAGTAAGCATTTTTGATGCTTGGCTTTTAAAGATTTTTACTAACACTATAAGGAAGGCCACTCACTCCCTGTTAAAAGAGACCTGGAGTTTCTGTGTATCCCAATGGCAGGGAAATGGGGGGAGACACATGAAAGCACACACCACTTAAAAACTAAGGTCTCTGAAACACTGCCACAAGGAAGAAGCCATTATCCAAGATACACTCAGGGTGATCAAGGATGAAAAGTTCCTACATCTCTCTATATACCACTCATTGTAACCATCACCATCATTATTTTCATCATTAGTTATTATTATTTTGAGACAGTGATTTGCTCTAGAGGTTGGGCTAATCTGAAATTCATAATACTCCTCCCTCAGAAATGTTGGAATTGCAGACACACTGTGCCTGAACCTCATTGGTGATAACTGTGGTAGCTGAAATCATGTGTTTTAGGGGCAGAGTGCTGAGCGCTAACCCCACCCCACATACTTCCTCATTATGTAATTGACTAATCTGAATAATTTACTAATGCATGTGCCCACTTTTCACATCCTTGCCATGCGTGGATTATAGTGCTAATTCTCTATACTCACTCTTCTTGGAACTCAAGATAAATTCTCAATAAATAAATGCTGGGTAAATAGTGAAAGAACCTATTAGCATCCGTTCTGGGAAAAAGAGTCTCCGCTACTGGTATGGTGACCAAGGCAGGGAATGGTTGAAAATATATGCAGGAGATTTTGTGGACTCTTAACAACACCACTGATCTTTATATTAAAACATTTTCGATGACAGTGATTATAATTTCCTAGCTACAACCTAGAGTCCCACCCATTGCCAGGTTCACTTCACCAGGTGTCCTTGTATGGCTATGGTTTTAAGGAGTGGAATTTTTTTTTCTCAACCCTTCTCAGCATCAGCATCCCCAGCATGATACCTGAAGATGCTCTGTGTCAAGTACAAATGGGAAATGGATGCTTTCTTCCAGCACTTAGTTTAAATAGCCATGAGCTTTTCATAAAAAAAAGTACAAACTTAAAAATCAAATAAATTGCATTGTGCTATAGATTTTCCATTGACTTCAAAATTGCCATAGGAATAGAGACTTCATCAGCTGTTATCTGAGGTGAAAACATTTTGCTAAGTTTATAGATTTTTATGGCACCTGTGTGGCAAAAATAATAATAATAAATAATACTATTATTAATAATAACTAAACTGGATTGTTGGGTCAGAAAAGGAGAACTTTCAAGGGAAATAAAACGACATATCTTTTTGGAGAAGGGATAAGTGGGTTTAGTGTGAGTCAAGTGAATAGAAAAAGCGTTATGGTTTAGATATACCAGAAGACAACAAAAGGCTATAGAAACTATAGAAGTTTTAAAACACCTGAGAGCCCTCACATAAACAGGAGGTGTGGGAGCTGGCACGTGCACAGCATCATAGGAGGTGCTCAGTCCCTGCTCAGGCTCTTTGAGAAGTTGTCTACTGTGTAGCAAGGTTGGCTTGTGAGAGCTCATGGTTTTGTTCCACCTTAAAAGCCCATATTTTGTTGCTGTGCCTTAGAACCCCATCCTTCCAAATCTGTGCCCTTTAGTCTCTCACTGGTCAAGGGTTCTGTGCTGAGAGGAGACTATTCAGTCTTGGTATTCCTATGGCAGTGGAAAGCCAGCCTGGTGAGGAGCCTCTGCATGCTTATGATGTCTCTAACAAAGATTAACTGCTGCAATTTACTAACACTTTTTCTTATTGAAAACAAGACAGCTCTCCAGGACATCGGAATTAAAGAAAATCAGACCTTTGGGAATAAGAACACAGCTCTCAAGTAGCAAAGGTTACCCCAGAAGGAGAATCTATTGCCCTCCTGCTGAGGGCTGATGAGTTTACTGAAAGAAACACAATCTCTCAGACCCCTGACTGTTCTATCTTTTGGAGCAGAAAAACTCTTTTCTTGCCAGCCTGCCTGCTCACCCGGAGTTGCTGGCTGCCCCAGCTCCTCTCTGCTCTGTCAATAGAGGCCAGAAAGAAGAATTTAGGGGCTGACAGCAGCTAAACAGCTTGTCTGGCCTGCATGCAGGGTGTGTAACTCCAGAACAACTCTCCAAGGGAAGGGAGGAGGCAGAGAACGGGGAGATAAATTAGTCAACTGATGTTTCTGCAGGACCTGCCTCTGCACATCTACCCTCAGCCTCTCTTTCTTATCATATGCGGGCCCATCAATCCCAGAATTCTAATCTGTGCTGGGTGCTTACTGTACACTAAGTGTGTCTCTAAGGATTTGACAAGCACTATCTCCTTTACTAGCTACAACAACCTGTAATTTTAATTCATCATTTTTTTTCCCCAGACAAACAGAGGTACCATTTGGCCAGCATCAGAATCTGTACACAGTAAATTCTATTTAAACCATCAAACTGATTCATAAGTCAGGGCCGTTGCCATTGTCCTGGGTGAAACAGGAAGAGAGAACATGAGAAGATACACTGGGAGCATAGCACAATTTTAAAGATTCATTGGTTTTTAATGCAGTTAAGCTGTCAACATCCAGTGTCTATCTAATGCTCTCTCTCCATCCCAGACTATATTCTCCATAAGGCAGGGCTGTTCTTCCTGCTTCTTAGCTCCAAATTCCTGGTTAGTGATAGATACCTAGCCAATGGTTGCTGAATAAAGGAACAGAGCAGAGGACATGTCAATTGATTTTGCCGTAAACTTGGCAGAAAGTGAACTAAAAAGTGAGAGCAGGCAGCTCAGCTCCTCTACTTCCTCGGGTGCTGCCGTTGAGTCTATGCCACCCCTGCCCCTCCATGATGCCAGTTGCCTTCTCAACACTACAGTTCTTGAGCAGGTCCTGGTGCCATGTGTTCTCCAAACTTCTACTTTCCTCCACCCCAGTCCCACGGCCACTGCAGCCACTGCAGATTCTTGCTCTAGTTGACTCCTCCATTTCTTCCCTGCTTGAAGTACAAATTTCCTGTGTTACACCCTGGTATCTGGCCCTGACAGGGTCTGTTTGTTGTTCTTCTGCGAAAAAAAAGAAACATCTTTCACAAGGTTTTGAAGGCCAGGGAGGGTGACAGATGCTAGTTCTCTGGGGAGGACCTGGTGCTCCGTGGCCTTGGCTGCACCAGGCTTTTGGTAAATAAACAGGTAAGGTCAAGAGTCCTGTGCATGTGCTGTATCTGACTTGTGCACTCTAAGCACAGATGACAGAAGCCCGGGATCTCTGGTCTCCTTTACTGTCTTACAGACATGAGAGATGTCACTTCCCTATATCTCTGAAAGATTACAGTTACCTTTTTGACCAAAACCACAGGCACATGAAGACCTATCCATGAGAACGAGAGAGGGATCCTTTATTCTCCTGGGCTTTTCAGATCACTGGGAAGGACAGGGTCACTATGTCCTGTGACAGGAAGGTAGATCTGGGGCCTTGACATCCATTCTGCCATCTCAACTGTGCAAGGCAGGTGCCACTGATTCATCATTTACAGATGAAGGTCTGGGCCGGTCCCCAAACTAGCACAGTGACCCCAGCCCTGCTTCGTCCTAAGCCACATACAAAGTTTGATGTCCAGAATACTGAAGATGTGGCCAGCAGTGTTCCCAAAAATGTTCTCTATTCTTTGCTCTCATTTGCCTTGGGCTGTAGATGAACTGAGACTTCTTAGCCATAAAAGACTTTGGCACAAGACGGACATGAACTTCACCTTCTTATTAGTCAGTGAATAACCATGGCAATATACCAAAAACGACTTTTCCACATTTTAAGAGACAACTCATGGGAACCAGAATTGGCCATTTCAATGGATTTTACATATTTTTGAGCTAAGTCCTTTCTGGGTTTTGGTATTCAATTTTGAGCCAAAAGATGAATTTAGCCCAGTGTTCTCAGTGATGACCTCATGTACAAAAACGACTGATGCCCAAGCTCCGCCCCAAAAGAATGATTCAGACATTCTGGAGATGGGTTTAAGTTCTCAAAGTGACAGCAGCAGGGGCCATGGCTGAAATGCTTTTCTAGCCGATGGTATGACTTTGTCAAATAACAAACTACAAGTTCAAGTTTCTTGAATGCTCAAGGCGATCTTATATCTTTTAGTCTCCAAACATTGGCTCTCAAAAACTCTGAGCTGATAAGTATGAAGGCAACAGTGACATACATTTTAGAATAAGGGCCAGCAGCCAGCATTAAAAAAAAACAAACCACAGAAGATAATATGGAAAAGCCAGATGCCCTGGCAGAAGGCCCGGGTGTGGCAGAGTGGACAAGTGTAGGGGGCAGGAGAATATTAGGGAATTAGAAATTTTAATAACTTTGACCAATGAGGCTCCTGACCAGTCTCTGAATTGTGTGTAACGTATTGCAAATCCTGAGAGCAATAGAGGCATCCCTGTCCTGGCATCCAGCTGCTTCTCATTTCTCAGGCTTAGGAACAGAAAGGAATTGAAGCTACAGCCATCTGACTAAAGGCCCCCAATAGGCTCCCTCTGAACACCAGGGGGAGCACAGCGTGACTTGATTGTTTATCAGTCCTTTCTATAGAGTATGGAGAAGAATAAACTCTTGCTTATTGCCCAGGGCTCTTGAATACACTCAGAGATTCTTCACTATCTCCCTGTTAAAAGTCAGCAGTCTGTGTGGTTTGAAATGGAAATATGCACAAAAGTTCAAAATAACAACAAAACAACAACAACAACAACAACAAAACAAACAAAAAAGTGGTTTCTCTCTCCTTCTCTTTCTCTCTTCAATTCCCTCTCTCCTTGCTCCCCCTCCCTCTCCCTCCCCCTCCCCCCTCTCTCTTTCTCGTACATTACTAGGGATCAAATCCAAGGCCCACCACAAGCTAGACAATTGCTGTACCACAGAACTCTGCCTCCACCCAATCTCCTAGATTTGGATGAAAGAAATTGCATGTAGTACCTGGTGTTCCTGTTTGTATATTGAGGATAGTCATAACAACAACACACCTTGTAGCATCCGGGGAGGGTTGAAGAGTTAACGTGACAAGCCCAGAGAAAAGCTGGATATACAGCAATAGCCAGTGAGTTTCGCCTCCTGAGTGGCTACTCCTCCAGAGCCTATCATAAAAGTGTAATTGAAAGTTGTACTCTTCTATCCTCCAATCATTTCAAATATTCACGATTACAATGCACCATGGGCCTCAAATTATAGAAATGATGAAAGCCATTGAAGTGTATGCCAAGAAGAGACTACAACGCAAAGATGCTGGACTTAACCATAGTGGTCTACCATTAGAATACACAGAAAATGGTGAACCACACACCTCTGTGAGATAAAAGGATGTGCCCCCCAGTGTCTGAGCTCCTAGGATATACTTGCACTCTGAAGAAGAAAGGCTGCGATTAAAAACAAAGACATCATGCAATTTGCAGGCAAATAGATGGCCCTAGAAAATATCGTTCTGAGTGAGGTAACCCAGACTCAGAAAGACATTCATGGTGTGTACCCACTTATAAATGGATATCAGCCATAAAGTACGGGATAACCATGCTACAATACACAGCCCCAAAGAAGCTAAGTAACAAGGAGGGCCCAAGGGAGGATGCTTGTATAACACTCAGAAGGGGAAATAAAATAGACATCAGAGGTAAATGGAGAGAGGGAACTGGGCTGGAAAAGGAGTGGGGAGAGGAATGGATGTGGGGATCAGGTGTGGGGAGGGGCTTGAGAGGTCTGGGAAAGAGAATGGAAATCAGTGGAGCGACATCTCTAAGATAAGACCTGGGATGGGGAAGCTCTCAACAGTCTTGGGGATGAGCCCAGCTGAGACTGCTAGCAGCAGGGAATATAGAGACTGGTGTGGCCACCTCATATAGCTAGATGGGACTTCCAGTGGAGGAAGAGGGGAATCAACCCACCCACAAAACCTTCCACCCCAAATTTATCCTGCCTACAAGATGTGCAGGGATAAAGGTGGACCATAGATTGAGGGTATGGCCAACCAGTGACTGGCCCAACTTGAGACCGGTCCCATGGGAGAAAGCCAACCACTGACACTGTTAACGATACTCTGCTATGCTTGCTGCGGACAGGAGCCTAGCATAGCTGTCTCCTGAGAGGCTTCATCCATCAGCAGATAGAAACAGATGCAGAAACCATAGCCAAACAATAGGCTGAGCTCAGAGAGTCTTGTGGAAAAGTGAGGAGAAAGATTGAGGAAGCTGAAGGTATTGAAAACAGCACAGGAAGACCTACAGAATAAGCTAACCTGAGCCCATGGGGGCTCACAGAGACTGAAACACCAACCAAAGACCGTGCATGGGCTGGACCTAGGCCTTACACATATGTAGCAGATGTACAGCATGATCTCCATATGGGTCCTCTAACAAGGGGTGGGGGGCTTGCTCTGACCCTGTTGCCTGGCATTGGATCCCCTTTCCTTAACTGGACTGCCTTATCTGGCCTCAGTGGGAGAGGATACACCTGATCCTGTTTTAACTTGATGTCCCAGGGTGGGGTACTACCCAAGGGGGTCTCCCCTTCTCAGAGGAGAAGGGGAAATGAAGGGAAGGAGTGGGAGGGTGGGACTGGGAGAAGAGGAGGGGAGTTGTGATCAGGATGTAAAGTGTATTAATAAATTAATGGGAAAAAAGGAGGAGGAGAAGGAAGAGGAGGAGGAGGAAGTCTGGAATCTGTGGTCTTCCTCACAGCCTGTTCCCAGAAGCCTTAGGAAGGTAGGTGAAAGGACTCAAGGAGCTTCATGACGACTTAAATTCTGCTAGAGATTTAAATAGCCCCATAGACCAACACTAGTTATTTGCTAAAATAAATGCGCTTTCCTGATTTCATAATTTTTGACTGACGTAGATTAACCACTAAAATAGTATGTCATTTTAATAAAAGCAACAGCCAATGAGGAAGACGCAAACTGGTCCTCACCACCAGAAGACCGATGGCACAGTCTCCTGGAGGGATGCCCGTGGAGTAAACACTGATGAACCAGGCGTTCCTGAAGATGAGGGAGGACTCTGATCACACTTTGGTTTTTTCATCCTAGTACACATAGCTTTTTTCCCCTGTGGATCTTCAGCGAGGCCAGGCTTGGCTGCATGGAATTCAGCAAAGAGAAATTCTGCATGACCAGTGTGGCCACACACTCACATCTGGCTGAGGTTTCAGCTGACTGCACTTTGGGAGTTTTTTAACTCCAGCCACAAACACGGATCTCCTTCATTTTTGACTATATAAGTCAACTGTGAGAGCCTTGGGTAGGGTGACTTTTTTTCTAGTCCTCTTTGAGCTTACTAAGCACTAAGAGTGCAGATAGGAGGCTGGCTTTCTTGCCCCTTGTACTTCTTGTAGTTGGAGGCACAAGCTTCTTGCAAGAAATGGGGATGCCGTAGAGGCATTCAGTGTATAAGCCAGAGTGTACGTTATTTACATTTTCTACATGTGTGGGATCATGGACCAATGCATCTAGTAGGGTTGCACAATGGTCAAAGCAAAGCCTCAACCTGGCATCACTCCAGCTTTATACATGTTTGCCAGGTAACTTGGGCTTCCCTCTTAAGTCTCATTTCCTCCTCTGTAAAATGGGATAATGATAGCCTGGACCTTCTGATGTAGTCATGGGAATTCAATGAAAAAGTGCTTATAAAAATCTATTGTCCCACACTGTGCTATTTTCTTGAGTCTTCACAGCGATCTGATGAGGTGGATGCTATTGTGCCAACATCAGTTGATTAGAGAGGCAAAGCTGAGACCATGCAATCATCCCTACGGTCAGTGCATCTGAATTGACCCTTTTGCTTATAGAATAGTGTCTGGGTTAGGTTTCTACTGCTGTGACAAGACACCATGACCAAAAGCTACCAGGGGAGGAAAGTGGTTTTATTTCAGTTTATAGTTCCAAATCACAGTCCATCCAGGTACTGCCTTTCCTTACATTCCTTCAGCGATGGAGGCAGGAACTGATGCAGAGGCCATGGATGGCTTGCTCCTCCTGGCTAGTACAACCTGCTTCCTTAGATGTCCCAGGACCAACTGCCCAGGGGAAGCACCACTAACAATGAGCAGAGCTCTCCTACATCAATCACTAGTTAAGAAATGTCCTCCAGCATGCCGACAGGCCAGTCTTCTGGAGCTTGGGTCAACTTGATAAACACAAACAAATTTAAAAAAAAATCAACCAGTGCAGAGAGAAAGACAACTAACAGAGATTAGGGGAACTAATTTAAAGTAAACTTGGGGCTAGAAGAGGTATAAATAAAAAATTCCAACACAACAAAAAAGTTCTTTACACTTCACTCAATACTTCTTCCAGTCTTGGCTCTTAATTCTATCCAGGAAGCACAAAAAGCAGATTAAGAAAAATGCCTCATTTCAACCCTAAAATAACTAGAATATCAACTGGGGTAAGGCTGAAGTGGTGGGTCAAAGACACACACACAGGACCCTCATTTTCCACAAAGCCTGTTAGTTTCCTATGCAAAAAAAAAAATGTTGATTTTAAAAAGATTGAATTCAACCATTTCAAGCTATAAAACTCATCATTTATTAATCATTCATTAAATATCTGCTATCAAATCCCAATAGATAGTTGCCCAGCCAAGTAAACACTGGCTTTCGAAGGCTTAAACAGAAAGCTAGTTCACAGATTTTCAGTTTTTCTTGCCTGTGTCTGATTTCCATCCCAAACAGACACTTTCAAAACTTGGAAATGTTAGGGACAAATGGCTTACTGAAGTGCCTATTGAACATATCAAAGTGGATTAAGGCGGCCAGGTTCTCCCACCATTCCTCAGTCCCTACCTGTAACAGGGGTATGTCTGGCATGACCTGTCCCTTACCCTAAACTTCTCCAGCCCAGGGGCTGGACTGCCCTTCCCCCAACTGCCCTTCCCTATATTATCCAGCCCTTTTGTTTTTCTGGCACATTTTTGGTCTACCCTGTATCTTCCTGGTTTCTTGGTCAGTGGCTCCTCTTCCTTCTCCCCTCCCCCTCTCCTGACAGGGCTTGGCTCAGGGTCAAGTTCATCCCAACCTCTCCCAGAGGTCTCTGCCTCTGGCTATACTCTCCCTTTTCTCCACAATAAACCGTCTCCTCCACTATACCTAGCCAGGTCCTTCCTTTTTTCTTTTTTTCTTTCAGGAAATAAAATTAAAATGAGTTACTAAATGCAGTTCTCCTTGGACTTAAGAATGCACTGACTAGAATGTAGAATATATTCCTCCGCTTATTTAACTGGCCTAAGTATTCCTTTACATTTACATTCACATTTTTCTTTGTGCAAGTGTAAACCTAAATGATCTGGATTAAATGCCTGCAGAGGGCAGCATGTCGTATCCAGGATCACTTCTAATTGTGATTACTGGCCTCGCTGCCATCATTGTCACCGTCATCTCTCATAACTGGCCTTGCTGTCACCATCATCTCTGTCACTCTTACGGTGCTGGTATTCCCATGTTCTCATCTTGGAGATATATTTTTTTAAACATATGTGTGGTTGTTGGGGTGGGCACAAGTGTGTGTGTGTGTGTGTGTGTGTGTGAGTGTGCATGCATGCCAGATTGTCCTTGCGGAGGTCAGGGGACAGTTTTAAGGAGCTGGTCCAAGGCTATTGGCCTTCATGCTTCTGGGTGATTCATTTGTCTCCACCTCCTCTCTCACCTTGGGAACGCTGGGACCACAGAGGCATGCCAGTACATCTTGGTCTTTACATGGGCTCTGGGACTCAAGCTTGGGTTATCAGGCTTGCACAGTGAACCCTCTTACCCGCTGAGCCATCGCCCTTGGTCCCAGTCTTACAAAGTTGTAAGGTAGATTCTAGTAACATAATCTTTAGTCTCGTTATGAATAATGACTCTTCATACATTTCTGATACATTATTTAATTCAAATTCAAAAGTCCTCTTATAAGCCCATAACAACAAAGGTGCTGACATAGAGTTTAGTCGTCCTGCTATTAGGTAATTTATGAACTTTAACCTGCAGAGACTTCTCTGTAACAGAGCCAGTGGCAAGGGAAACCAATGAAAGCAAAGTCCCTTCTCTAGATGTGTTCTTACTTGCAGTAGTCTCTGCTCAGAAACAAACACTCCATAGAATCTGTTTCTTTAAGACTCTAAAAATAAGTTGATCTGTAAGTGACTTTGCTGTAATGCATACAGTGAGTCAGACAGAGGAGTAATAGCCATTTATAGAATGTGAACTGCACACTGGACTGGGGCAACCACTTAACCCTCACAAAGGGAAAAGTGGCCTTTCAGATGCTGCAGGGTTTGGTCTGCGAGTCTTGTTTCTAAAAGAAATCTTATTATAACTCTGGCTAAAAATATTAGACTATGCCCAGAGTCGATCACATGGTCAAATCCTTTGATAAAAAGAAGTTTGTCATGAGAGTATATGTGTGCATGTCTATGGTCTCTGCGTGCATATTCTGTACTGTGTGGTAATTTTATTATTGGTTGGTTAGTTTGGCTTTTGTCAACTTGACGCAACCTAGAGTTATCAGAGAGGAGGGAACCTCAACAAAGAAAATGCCTCCATAAGATATGGCTGTAGGCTACCTGTTAGGCATTTTAATTAGTGATTGATGTGGGAGGACCCAGCCCATGGTGTGTGGTGCCACCCTCAGACTGATGGATTTTATAAGAGAGCAAAATGAGCAAGCCAGTAAGCAGCACTCCTTCATGGCCTCTGTATCAGTTCTGCCTGCTAGTTCTTTCCTTCTCTGAGTTTCTGCCCTGACGTCAATGATGGACTACAATGTGGAAGTGTAAGCCAAACAAACCCTTTCTTTCCCAATTTGCTTTTGGTCATCCTGTTTCATCACAGTAATGATAACCCTAACTAAGAATATATAAATATATATAGTCTGTGAAGTCAATCTCTAGATTTGAGTGTTCTGTGTAACCCTGAAACCACACCTGGATGGCAGAGGGTGCCATCATACCACATGTGCATTTCCATGGCAAGCTTGTGTATTAAGGCATATATACCTTAAACATATATACCTTAAACATATATACCTTTTTGTAGTGCTGTGCATTGACCCTAGAGCCCCATCTCATTGCCTACATGTTCTGACAAAAAAGTAAATGACTTTTTTTTTAAAATAGGTATTAGACAGTGACTTAGGATGGCTTTGTGTGAACACAAAAACATCATTTAACATCACTCGCTCTTAGCTTCTTCTCCTATAAAATGGAAATAAATGCAGACCCTGCTTCAAGAGGCTGAGGAGAGGATGAAGCAATGCCGCACACGTGAAGTACCCAGGACTCATAATAAAACTGTTAGGAATGTCACTACTGTTCTTTTCTCCCTGGCAGTTAGAGTATGGTGTAATTTCCTCTTTGCTCTTTTCTAGGACTTTGGATTTCATTGCATTTCTAGCGCGTGCCTTCATAGCCTTGTAAATACTTGCCTTAGAGGTCAAGTCTGGTGGCTAGATGTTGACAAAGTTTCCTTGCATGGCTGATAGAATCAATATTTTGAAGGGCATAAATGACTGAAGATGGAGAGGTAGGGGAAGGAGGAGGAGGAGGAAGAAGAGACACAAGAAAGCATTTTGTAAAAAAGAATTTGCCCCCTTCTCTCATGTGATCTTCATTTACAAACATGTCAGCTGTTGCCTGCACAAGGATCTCAAACCTGGTACACTCAGAAGTAATGCAGTACCAGAACTATGACTTCATTTCAGTGTCACTTGATGACCATCTCCACTACAGTAATAAGATCTTTTTGGTCTTACTGCAATTCAAACCCACTTGAGATTTCCTAACCATCTATTGGCTAACAAACTGATTGTCAGTATTAGGAAATTCCACCCTGGGACTTGGGGACCTATTTTATTTGGATTATAGAATCTTCTTGGATTAAATCAATAAATCAGTCAGTTGTGTTTCTTTTCATCTCAGGAGACATCTTGGCCTTAAAACACAAACTTGCACATTGGAATGCACATGTGGTATGATGACACCACGCTGCTGCCCAGGTGTGGTTCCAGGGTCACATAGAACACTCAAATCTAGATGTTGACTTCACAGTCCAGCGTAGACACATTGTGTTACTCAAGGGGGTGAGATCATGTGCTGGCATGAATTTATCAGTCTTTTAAATGAATGAAGTTGAATTCAATCTGCTGACCTTGGACCAGAGGCTAGAGATACAGGCAGCATGAAACAAAACAAGTCAACTTGGACAGGAGAAAACCACAGTGTGTGGGATTGCTTTGTTCAGAAGGTGACACTACTGAATTTAGTCTGTGAAGACCTTGTCACATGAGAATCTACAAATAACTATGACCTAAACACGAGAATGAGAGACAACCCATCTAGGAACAAATGGACACATTCCATTGTGGTTGTATAGTGTTTAAAATCTATTTTTGGTCAAAGGAATACTGTAAATGCTTTCCCTTCTACATAGCTATCATAACCCCAACTTTCTGGCTCTCAGTAGTTTTCAACAACTCTACATGCCAATTATATATATATATTTTTTGCAAACAACCTTAGCTGGTAAACATTATTCAACCAGAGACATGGGATTCTCTGTGACCCTCTGAGTCCCCAAGACCAGCCGAGATTCACTTGGCCCTTGTGACTGATTCTTAGCTGGGTATCATTAAAGAGTACCCTGGATTCGCTGCACAATTTGAAAGCCATTCAGTTCTGAGGGCCCATGGGAAATGCTACCCATATTAGGCACATGGAAATGTCTACATCATCCTGAATGGTTTTGGAAGTAGAAATTTAACACAACTTTTTGGATTAGAATTCCTTTCCAAATTTGGGCCTGGGCTTTAAGGTGAAAATCTTTTGGGGACTTCTCGTGGGCTTATGAAATGTCAGTGCCAACAAACATTGCTGTGTTCTTCAGTGCCAGCTGGACCACAGACCTTCCCTTTCTTCATTACATTTTCTCCTGAAACAGCACTTGCATGGTGGAAGTCCTACTCCAAAGCTGAGTTGGCTCATCGTTAAATTCTGGAATTTGCCAAAGTTGTCCCCTTAACCAAAGAGAGTTACTGATGCTAATTGGAAAGTCAAAATGGGAGGAGCTTTGGCCAGGTGTGGAAGGAAAATGGATGTAGACGTTTACTGAATGTATGATAAGGCCAGATTGACATTTATCTCAAAAGCGTCTTCTTCTGAGCTCCTTTATAAGATGAGAGAATCCACTCTGGAGAGAAAGGTGGTTCCTCATTAGACACCAGCTCCATGTGATGCAACTGGGGATGCTGAGGCATGGCTTTCAGCAGGCATGGCCTCATGGAGAAGGTGGACTCTATAGCCATTTCCTTAGTGATAGAATTCCCTTGAAGTACTGCTAGACACATCGATGAAGTGGAGTGGGGCCAGGCAGAATTTATTCTTTAAGAAATAAAAGGGATTCCTTATGAGCCAGTTTCCTCATGAGATGTCATGGCAACAACCTCAACATGAAAGATGCAGCATACTCACTTTCCGGCATTCCTAAGCACAGGCTTCCTCTAATCCTACTACTGTACCACTAACTAAATCAGAGATGTGACCCTGGCTGGCCCACTGGAGAATTAACTCCTTTTTGTTGTACTGGGGCTGAATATAGGGTTGGGCCCTGTTAGACATGCACCACTAAGCTAGATTCCCTGGACCTGTTAATCTTTAGTTATTTCACTGATTGCTATGTTCAGCTATACACTTGGCAGAAATAACCTAAATCTTTGTTTAAAATATATAATAATATAAATAAACTCAACAGTCCAAAATCTTATATCAGGATCTACTTCTACTGAGCAGGATTTAGTTTAGGATCGAAAGTCCCTGGGGCTCTAAGTCTAGAGTTCACTGACATCATCCTAAAACTCATATTAGAAACCAACTGTTGGGGAATTCATCTCATAACATATAGGATCCTGTTAGCAATAAATTTAAATAAATGTCTTTTTGACCATCTTAATAATGTCTTTTCTTTTCTTTCTATCCAATTATTTCTTAGTGGTTAATCTGTAATTTAAGTTTTACCAATAAGTCACTTAATGCTGCTTTAAACCCAAAGAGGTTTTATCCATCTCAAACACTGATCAGATCTGTGAGGATGACCTGAAGAAGTATGAAGACTGCTTTCCTCTGCTCTTCTCTTCCCTCTTCCCCTCCCCTCCTCTCCTCTCCAATTCTGTCCCTGTCTTCCCTTGCTTTCCCTCTTTCTCTCCTTTACCATCTCCCCTTTTCTTTGTCTCCCCTCCCCTCCCCTCCCCTTGTCTCCTCTCTCCGTAACCTTATGCTTTTCCACCCTTACACTATTTCTCAAATAACGACTCAGAGGCTCATTATTTATTAAAAAATGCCTAGGCCATAGACTAGGCTTGTTCCCCAATTAGAGATGGGTTTAACCTGTTTATACTCTTCTATGCATGTCACATGGCTAGTTACCTCTCCTTAGCTTCAACCACTGACTTTGCAGAGTCTCTGGCCTCTCACTTTTTCCCAGAGTTCTTATCTTCCCACTGGATGTCCCACCTTTTAATCGTGCTTGAGTTTATTGGCCATTAGCTTTGTATTGACAGGTGATGCTTCCACATAGTACACATGAGATTATCCCTCCACTTTCCTCTCTCCACTTCCCAGTCTTTCCTTATTTATTTCTTGTGTTTAAAATTGGGATCAGGGGGTCTGAAGCCCCATAGGAGGAACAGTACCCCCAGAGCTCCTTGGAACTAAAACACCATTCAAAGAAAACACATGGTAGAACTTGTGGTTCTAACTGAATATGTAGCAGAGGATAGCCTAGTCAGTCATCAAGGGGAGGAGAGGACCTAGGTCCTGTGAAGATTCAATGCCCCAGTATAGGGAAATGCCAGGAATGGGAATGGGAATGGGTGGGTTGGGGAGCAGGAGGAGGGGTAGGGTATAGGGGATTTTCGGAAGGGAAACTAGGAAAGGGGATAACATTTGAAATGTAAATAAAGAAAATATCTAATAAAAATATGAAACTGAAAACAATAAAATAAATAAAAAATAAAATAAAATTGGGATCAGACATCCCAGTTTTGGGGAATCAATTTTCAATCTAGAGAAGACTGGCTTCAAATGTGGCACTTCATTACTACTTCTAAACACCTGGGAAGCTGACTGCTCCTGTTATCCCCTCCCCCCTTTTTT
The DNA here is from genome assembly GCF_978045245.1 of Mus caroli. Lineage (NCBI taxonomy): Eukaryota > Metazoa > Chordata > Mammalia > Rodentia > Muridae > Mus > Mus caroli. Next base: position 95,494,062 of record NW_028227262.1, read on the forward strand.
TTCAGGTAAAATAAAACCATGAGCATCTAACTCCCTTGATCAAGGGCTCAGCGCAGAGCCTATATTTCAACTGCAGGCACTTGAAGAACCCACACTTCTCGAGATAAAAGTTATCACATTAAGAGCATTTGTACACTAAACAAAAATTTAGTTCCCTCAAATAATAATCTCTTCAAATCTTTGAAAGAAACCTAAAAAAGTTTAACTTATTCTAAATTTTCTTTAAAAATCTAAAAGGCTGCAAAAGATATATCCCACACCACCTAGGTTACCTATATCTCTCCCCCAAGCTATCAACCTAACTTGTTATTTTGAAAATGATCATTTGGTCAAGCCCAGTTTGGAATTATAGATACTTGATGCAAAAAAAAAAAAAAAAAAAGCAAACCACAGTCAAGCCTGTCTTGGGTTCCTATTGGCAGTGATAATACATCATGACCAAAAGCAGCCTTAGAAGGGTAGAGTTTATTTCATATTACAGCTTTTGGTCTCTCATCCAGGAAAGTCAGGGAAGGAAGTCAAGATATGAACTGTATTCAAGAACTGAGGCAGAGAACATGGAGCCATTCTGCTTATTGGCTTGCTTCTCATGACTTGCTTTGATGGCTTGCTTACAGTACCCACGACTATTTGCCACAGTAAGTCAGGCCTGCCTACAATCAGGTAAATGTCCCCCTGGTCAATCTGATGGGAGCCTTTTCTCATTAAGGTTTCCTTTACTCAAATGATTATAGCCTGTGTCAAGTTGACAAGAAACTAGCCAGCAAGATATCTTATCTTTTTTTAAAGCAGTCCATGCAACAAACTTCAAAATAAAAATTTATAAAAATGTTAACATGAAATCTGTACTATTTTATATAGCTGAAGCTCAAAAAGATGCAGCTGTTTCTGTATGCCAAGCAAGCATTCCACCCACTGAGCTGCATTCCCAGGCTGGAAATGTCATGTTTGTTCTTAGGATGCTTCTGATTCTTTCAGGGTAAATGCAGGGAGTCTAGATGTATGGGTGTTTTGACTGAAGAGGGAGGTATCTTGTTCTGGTACGCAATGATGGGAGAGGTAGGAATCAGGAAGGAAATCATTTTCTTTTGCGACCCTCAACATTTTTCATTATAGCAGACAGTGAGGCACAAGGCATGTGCCTAGAAGAGGTATTCACTACAAGGGCCTTCCTTGGATTTTCCACACACCTTCTCTACTAAGTGATGGATGGGTTTGGATAATACTTCTATTCTAGACCCAAGCTATGGACCCTTTAGGACAACCTTGAAGCTAGAGTGGCTGTTTTCAAATCCCACATCTATTATTTACTACCTGTGAAAGGCACAGTGGGGTTGAAAGAGTTGGAGGAGGAGGAAGAGAAGGATTTGGAGGAGGAGGAAGAGGAGGAGGGAGCGGAGGAGCAAGAGGAGGAGGAGGAAAAGGAGGAATTGGAGGAGGAGGAGGGGGAAGAGGAGGAAGGAGGAGGAGAGAGACAGAGACACAAAAAGACAGGGAAAGAATATGAATTAATTGTGGAGAGAGTAATGATATTATCCACCTCACAGAAGGATTTAGAGCCTTAACCAAGTTAAATTTAAAAAGCTTAGAACTGGCCTTGGCAACGTGCCCAATGAGAGTAGCTATTTTTCATTATTTTAATGAACAAGCCCCTCTATTCCTTTATCTATAAAGTTGAAACAATAAACCTTCGAACAAGAATCAAATTAGATCCCATGTTTTAGTTCTACATAAGTCCTAAAATCCTCTGCATGTAGCAAATGCCTGCTGAGGTCTTGGGAGGGGGTTGTACCCTGTGGATTATATTTGCCTTCCTGAGAGCAAGGAATTTCCTGTTTCTCATTAAGTCAGGACAGTCATTTATATGCAGCTATCTTGCCTAAGCCTACTGATAACTTGTTACCCACGAATCAAAGGGGTTGGCAGTGTTGTCTAGCAAGGAGTGGTGCTTACCCAAGGTCTTCTAGACCTCCAGGGGAGGCCTGCAGAGACTCTGCTGACTGGATAAGAGTCATGTCCCAGCCACCTGTGACAGTATCTGTGTATAGATCTAGAACTGAAGCCCTACCTGTCTTGCAGGATTACCGGGGCAAAGCCCACAGGTAGCCTGGAGCTCTAGAAATGGGACAACTGTTTGCTCTGTGGGTGGCTGTTGGGGAAGCCTAGGGCAACACCAATCCTAACTGCAGAGCTGAATCTGATAAAGATGTAGATATGTTGACTCAGGGCAAAAATGAAAATGAAATGGATTTTTTTTTCCAGTTTGAATATATTCACTGCTGATCAGGTCAATAACACCACAGTTGGTAGGAATGCAGGAAACTTTAAAAATATCTCCTCTTCCTTGGTTATGACCCAAACTCCTCCTCCTCCTCCTTCACCTCCTCCTCCTCCTCCTCATCATCATCATCGTCATCATCATCATAACTAATGACATATGGAGTTTCTTTCAATGTCTTTAGGAAGACATGGCACTACTTCAGACAGTTGTTCCCAGCCCTGTCCCTCTCGCTTCACACAGCCAGCCTTTATTGCCCCTTTACTGGTCTATACATTTTGTTTCACAGTCAATCTCATTGTCAATTCGGTCACTAAATTTCCCTTCCACATCCACCCTTTAATCCCTTCCACCCTATGCTCAGAAACCAGCCCCTTTTTTATCCCAAAGAAAGGGCTAGTGAACTTGGGCAAACTATCCCTGTCCTCCCAGCTCATAAGCAACTGCTTCTCTCATCCTTCCTGTTGCTATGTCACCTCGGTCACATGTTGTCCAAAGGAGTCATTTGATAAATATTCATCAAGTGAATACATAAATATTTGTTGGTGATAATTAACTTGAACCGAGGACTTCTCAGCCCCCATGACAGGCTGGAGTCAGAAATGGAGCACTGCCATCTTCTCTCCTCAGCCATTCCTCCCGAAGGCCTTTACATAATATCAATTGCCAGGAACTGCTCCCAGCTCCCACTATTAAATCATTAAGCAATAGAGGAGAGGCAGCACCTTCTGGGGCTGAGGACAGGCTGAAACTGTGAGGAAGGGAAGCCCTCATTTGCTCTGAGGCTCAGAGGTGAGAACTGTAGGCTTTATTTTTGTGCTGTTTCTGTCACAAGCCAGTGTGACTTCAACGGCAGACTTCTGAACTGTGTTTTCCCTTTCCGTCCTCACCTCAACACCAGGGGCCTGAGCGTATTTTAATTCACATCCCCAAACTGGTATATAAGGCACAGAAATGAACCAGGATATACATTTGTATATGTGTATTTATGTCTGTGCATACCTGTCCATGTGTGTGCCCATGCATATGAAGGGTAAAGGGTTGCCTCGGTCATCATTTGTCTTGATATGCCAACCACCTTGTTTATTGAAATAGGCCTCTCATTAGGATCTGGGGTTTAGCAATTGGGCTGGCAGGACATCAAGTCCCAGGGATCTGCCTATCTCTGCCTTCATGGCAAAGGCCGTGGTACCACACTTGTCTTGCATTGATACTGGGGATTCTGACTCAGGTCTTCATGGTTGCTTGGCAACTTCCCCAGCCCCAGGGTGTACTTTTCTTCTGTAAAACCTTAACTGTCCTAAAACCAGATTCCAAGACCCAGATGTGCATTTAGTGCTCATTTGGCACCCGACCAGGGATGGATGGCCTGTCCATTGGCTACAGTTTTTCTTTTAAATTTTATTATCAATTTTATTGTATTAATAATTACTTTTCTCTAGGTGTTTCTCTTGATGTATCTCCTTTTAGAAATGTCATTAAACATTCTCTATGCTGGCTCCATGTAGCCAAAAGACTTTTCATGGGGGCATTTTCAAACTTTGCCCAGGTGTGTGTTATCACACTGGTGGGCTTCAACACACAATTCCAGGATTCTCAGCATCCCTCCCTCCCCCAGGTCCGAATGTGAGGCTTATTGTAAACTAATTACTGTTTCAGTTGGACGATGATGGGTCCTGAGGAAAATGAGGTCATGACGCCACCCTTTCCATTTAGAGAATGTTCGAAGTTAAGAAACTTTGTTCTCAAATGTAAGGAAAGCGACTTCTCTTTTTCATTATTAAAAATGAAATCAATAAAAAGACGGAGAAAATATTCCTGGAGATAAGGAAGTTTAGGAAAAACAGAGCTCTTGTTATGCAGAGGGCTGAGGGACTTTCTCCCAAATTGGACAGGAAGCCCACCTGTGTGACTGAAGTCTGAGTAGGCCAGGAGCATGGAGCCTGCTGGTGGTGGTACTGCTATCTCATGGGAAAGAGAATGAACACACGTAGTCCAGGGCTCATTTTCTAGTCACTAGAGACAATAGAAGCTATGTCTTTGCATATTTTAACCAACCAACCACAGGACATTCTGAAAACATACATCTTTCTGGGTAATTAAAAAACCATTTCCCCACCATGTGATCAAATCCCAAATGGATAGCACAAATGTCTGTGCTCTCAGTGAGTTTTCAAATACTACTGGACCAATTCCTAAGGCATGACGCTCCTGAAGTAGACTTTAACCTCCCACTGGCAAAAGGCCAATGTGGACTACAGGTTGGCCTGAAAGATACACTGGCTTACACTTTCCAAAGATTATCTACAACCCACCATCACTCAGCCCCACGACAAATGACTGCAAAGTGTTAGTAAAGGGGTACTAACTAACCCTAGTTACTAACACTGACTTTTGACAAGCACACTTCCCAAGACACCTATCATACCTGTGTAGACACTTACTGCAAATACCTGCACACGTGGCGTGACATATCAAACACAGTAGTTCACAAATCAGATTCAGGTTGGTAATGGCCAGTGTTCAGGGAGAAAAACCACAGTAAATCGAATGGTACTGAAACTCCCCGAAGCTTGTCATTCAAAAACCGCTACTCGAAGGTGGCAAGCATTCTTCACTCAGAGAACAAAAAGTTGAAATGATATTCCTGTCTAGGTGCAGTGACTTAATGATCTGACACTTATGAGTCACCATAAGCCCTTTGTCGAGAGGACAGGATTCAGCCCTGTACAACAGGAAGGCCAATTCAAGCTGTGTTTCACAGTGACCCCATTTGGTTCCCTACCCTACTGCATCTGGAGCAAGGTTATAGAACTCGGATGGCCAGTCTTTAGTTTCACATCAGGCATGCTACAGTGAACCTGAGAAATTATTAGAGAGTCACACACCTGCAAATACAACTCATTTTTGAAGTGGAAAATGTATATAAAAATATATGTAATATATACATATAAAACACACACACACACACACACACACACACACTGTGTTATTTGGTTAAAATAAGTAAATAGCACAAAAAGTTGAAATAGCACGGTGCCCACTATGTATTAGTGCCATGCTGAGGTACAGAAATCTATTTTCTTTGTGACTCCAACGGTCAGGTCTACATTTACCCAATAGGACAGTCTCCCATGGATATCTAAGCTGAGCTAGGGTCCACTGCACAACTCCTGCAGAGAAATAGTATGTGAAAAGAGTGTTTCTTTTCCAATAATGAATGCATTGGGGGAATGAACTAAAATGGCCAAAGTTTTCAATCTATCTTTAAGAAGAAGGGTTAAGTACAAAAATCCCTTTAAACAATAATGGGATTTATGCGTGAAACATTACCCTCTTTGAACATGTTTAGAAAGCGGTTCTCCTTTTTCCCCTCCAACTAATAACAATTCAACATTATTTAACATAATCCTACCGACAGGTAATTTCTGACACAAAATTTATTACTGGCTTGCCCTCTGAGGGCAAGCTCTCTATTAATGCTTCCTTTAAAAGGCTACGGCATACATTAGATTCTCAAACGCTTTCCCCCATGTTTTCCTTGGAAACTTCTACTTTCTGTGGTATTTCACATTGCCCAACTCTCTGTTTTAACTGTATCCTTGCACACACACACACACACACACACACACACACACACACACACACACATACACACATACATTTCCACCAATGCCCGGGGAACACAGTCAGTGTTTAGCATTTTTCTCAACTGTTATTGGGCTTAGCCGTACCTGGATAAACAGCAGCCCTAGCATGTCATACACGGCAATGATTCCTTTTCCCTGCCTCTAAGCGAGTACATGACTGACTGAGAAGGAAGGCTTGGCTTTAATACAAGTGTGCTGGGAAATAAGAGAGCTGTAGGTTGCCTTTGTCATTGTCCAAATAGGGCTGGTGAGATGTGCAACCGGTGCCCTGATTGGCTCTGGGCCTTTCACCATGCCAGGCACATGAGTCTGCTCAGAACACAGTTGTGATGCTGACTCATCCCGAGAGATAATCTTGTTCCTGGTGAGTCAGAGTGAGGCTAGGTGTTTCCCTACCTGCACGTAACCATACAAGGCCATCGCTATCTGAAGACTTACATCATCTGACCCCAAGAGAAACACGCACCAGCTCTGCCTTTTCTGGAGCAGCTCTCCTGGCATCTTGAGCTTGTGGGTTAGGGTTGACATGTGGCATCTTTCCTTCGAAAGGGGTGTGGTCTAGATGGCTAGGAAGGTCACAAAGTGGTATCAAGATAAAAGGAAGTAAAAAAAAGTTGCCCCCATTAGTTAATATCCAGTCCTGTGAGATATGATAGATAAGTGCACATTCACATATCTGTCACCCAAGATACAGATCCATCCTATCACTGAAAATTCCCACACTCCCCTCTGGGCCTCTCAACACTCTGCATCCATGTTATAAATAATTCTGACATGGCTTACACTGAAATCTACCTGTAAGTTACTCCATGAACCACTGTATAATGTATTCTGAACACAATGGTGAGGTTTATTCCTGAGGAAAACTTGGGGTTCCCCAGTATCATCAGAAGGTTGAGGGTGTTTCAGGGGAGAGCTTTGCCTTGCTTTGCCCTAATGGGTAACCTGCTTCTGTGGAAAAACACACGAGGGGTGACCCCTTGGGTACATTCTTGACTTCACACTCTTCCTCCAAGGTTGAGAAAAAGATGTGTCCCTGCTTACCCCGGAGGCCCAGGGAAGAGTCCTGTCCCTCAGTCTCAGTGAACTCTACACAGAAAGAAGCTGAGGATGCACACAGGCCTTCTCTGCATCTCTCCTTCAACATCACACATCACACATCTCACACACACACATACACACACACACACACGCGCACACACACACATCACACACACACACATCACACATCTCACACACACACACACATCACACATCTCACACACACACACATCACACATCACACATCTCACATCTCACACACACACACAAATCACACATCTCACACACACACACACACACACACACACACACAAAACAAACCAGAAATTGCCAAGATGGCCAAGGCTTCATAGTGGGCTGAATTCCCAAGACCCTGTGGAAGTCTGAGGTACAAACTCTCCATCCTGAGCCTTATCTGAGGTCCCTCACACATTAGGGAAGAGTTAAATGCCTGGGTTCCTGGTCTATGAGCAACTCAGCCATCCATTTTTCATTTGAAAGAATTTCTAAAGGCTGTATTCTTATCTTCAGGAGGCCCTGTAAATGCAGTTCTTGTGTTTTCATTGGGTTTATTTAGCCTGGGGGATTCAAGGCCCTCTGTTTAGGCAGTAAATTTCCCCCTTTGTGTGAATGTATGTGGTTAATATACTTAAAAATCCATCAGGCAGGGCTAACAAAAATGCAGCCGCCTTTACACAGCAGTTTTTGGCAAGAATATAGTCACTCAGAATGACTGAGTAGAGCTTCTAATTGAATTGTGGTCACTAAGCCCAATACTATCAACGTCTGTAAAAGTCCAAGCCTGATACCCTGTGCACACACACTTTTCCTTCACTACCTTCTCTCACCCCTGGCCCAGCTGACATAGGCACACAAAAGAACCCCAGGTCGATCAGGAGGCAGGGCCAGAGCATAAACATCCTATGAGTAGTTGGCTCTGGGCCTGAAAGGGCCATGTAGAAGACCTGGCAGCAGGGGTCATAGTGACTGGAAGGCCATGGACTTGCAGTAAAAGGTCACCACAAGTCGTAAGTTACCTCTGGGAGGCTTCCAAGCCTTGGATGACCGCCATGTTGACATTTGCTTTTGAATCACATAGTCTAGCACTCTAGCCCTGGGAGTCCCCTCGCCTCCTGCGGTGAGAACTCAGTCCCTGGTTCATTTGCTGACCTTGTATGTTTCCTGCTGTGAAGCCTAGGCCTGCCTCCCTATCTTCCTCTTCTCCACCAGCTGAGGGCTTCTGGCAGCAAGCAACACACACACACACACACACACACACACACACACACACACACACCTCTATAGCTAGGCAGCACTGCTCCAAGAGAAAGCTGCACCCCCTCAGCCTACCTCGCAATCAGGGTAGCCTTAGCTCCCCACTATGAGCCTTTGAAGAGAAGCAGGGAGGAAGAGAGAAGTAACCAGCCCTCCCTTACAGCTTCCTCTCAACAAAGACAAAACAGAATTAAGCTAAGAATGCTGTAGGGAGGTTGTGCTCATCAGGTTTAGAGATAGCAAAGCGTTTTCTATAGTCATTGTCTGAACCTGAGACATCCTATCCCCCCAGGTTCATATTTTCAGCATTGCTTTCCTCTGTGTGTGTGTGTGTGTGTGTGTGTGTGTGTGTGTGTGTGTGTGTGTGTGTGCGCGTGTATGCTGTTTATGGAGGGTGTGGAACATTCAGGAGATGATGCCTACAGGGCAGAAGTCAGTTGCTGGGGTGAGCCTTTAAGAGTTGTGTATGAGCTCTGACGTTGGCCTCTGTCTGCTTCTTAGTCTGCTGTAATAAGAAGAGCCCCCACCACATTCTCTTGCTGTGATGAACTGTCCCTGCCAGGATGGACAGGAATCTTCTGAATCCATGAGCCAAGTAAGGATTGTTTTCTGTCAGAGACTGTGGTCACACACACAGTTTAAAAGAAAACAATACTTGTATCCATTGAAGGGATTGGATTCGCTTAACAAATATTGTCTCACCCAGGCCCTCAGTAAAGGTAGTGACAGAACAGTACAGTAAGTACCCTTCACTTAACTGACCCTCTCCATATGTGATGTAAAGAGAAAGAGAATTCTGGGATTGATGAACACCATTGAGCCACCTTGATGGAAATGGGCTCAAAGGCTATTGGACCTAGAAGCAGGTATGGTCAGGCTCAGAAACTCAACAAGAGAGACAACTGTATGTTGTCTAGCAAAAATGACTCCAGAGCCAAGATCAGATTGTCACACAGACCTAGGGCCTAGGAGGAACTAATAATGGATGCCATGCCTAAGGTATGTATATTTTATTCAAATTAATTAAACTCACACCTTACCCTTCATGAACTGCCATGCTACTTCAGATTGTTACTATTTAGCATGTGTGTCTTGGTGCTGCACTGTGGGAGAAAAGCTATCTACAGTTGCTCCCTTATTATAGCTAGATATAGCATGATCTGTAAGTAGGTCATAGATTAAGGCTGATCATCGATAACTAATTACTACTGATTAATATTTGTGCCAATAATTATATTATTAGCCCATTAAATTTAGGCCAGTTAAGAAGAAATATTGAGATCCTGTTCTTGTCATATTTGAGTCAGACAATACTTATGCTTACAAGGAGCTGAGGTCCCCGTGTTAATGGTCACTGCCCTAGTATTGCTCACACATCAACATGTCAAGCTGTCAAGATGCCCTGAGGCACTTCTGTACCCAGGCTTGAAAAAAAGCAATGTTCTAGAAGGAATAAACAATGAAATGTGATTTCCTACCATTGTTTTAAGGTCATTGATCCTTGACATTATGTCTGGAACCACAGCTTATTTAATGTGCTGTGGGGGGAGGGAAGGGGGGAACCCAGAGTGGCCGAGACCTGGATGACAGAATGCTGACCTCCAGGGCAGCCCTCAGAGCAGCTAAACTTGCCTAGACCCAGCCATGGGCTAGTGAGCAGCTTCTGTTATGGATTAGCTCACTTCTGCAGCTGTTTCTCCACATATATATCTCCTAAATGGTAAATATAAAGTAAGTTCCCGCAAGAATCTTTCTGGCTTTCACCACTGAAGTCTCCTCTTCACGTCTACTTCCACACCACTCTTGCCAAACAATCACAACTTGAAGGACATCAACGAGAAACCCATGAACATATGTGGTAAGGAACAATGCTCTTAGTCACTTTCTAAAAGGTAATAAAAGTCAAAACACAATGAAGAGAGCATATAAGTGTGTGGGCATGTGACTGTGTGTGAGTGTGTGTGAGTGTGTGTGAGGTGTGTGTGTGTGTGTGTGTGTGTGTGTGAGAGAGAGAGAGAGAGAGAGAGAGAGAGAGAGAGAGATCTATATGGTACAAGAGGAAGCCATGTAAGACCACTCAGAGCCCTGTGTCATGATTAATAAGCAGAGTTCACAGCCTGCAACACTACCCAGGAAACACTGTGTTCTGTGCTGCACAGTGTTTGTTTCAAAGGGCAAGGGCTGGAGAAAAACAAAGGAAGCCAGGGGGAGGAAAAGTAGTTTGGTTTAACTATGCTGTTGAAAGCTCCGGAGAATCATGACCGCAATCTGGCCTTTCATTTTGTTGGGATAATGTTTTCCCAAGTCTACAGGTGCCCACCTTCGGGTAAAGGCCCTTACATTTATAGTTTTCACAAAAAGGGCATCAAAGCTCTTGCCTTTCCACACAGCCTTTAATGTTTGGTCCCCTCATGGGCTCCAAGGAGTACTTTGCCTAAAACTTTGAGATTCTTCCCAGCTGACAGAATTCTAGAGCTAATGGAAGGCAACTCCATCTTCTCCTGGGGCAGCCTGGGTTGATCCTACTGACAAGAAGCCCAGCAGAGACCACACTGACAGTGCCCTGCAGGCTCCTGGCCTCACCTCTGCACTGACAGTGCCCTGCAGGCTCCTGGACTCACCTCTGCACTGACAGTGCCCTGCAGGCTCCTGGACTCACCTCTGCACTGACAGTGCCCTGCAGGCTCCTGGACTCACCTCTGCACTGACAGTGCCCTGCAGGCTCCAGGCCACACTTCGGTACATTGGTGGATTAGTTTCATCCACAGGTTTGATTTCTTCTATATTAAAGACCTGCCTTTATAGCTATAGTTTCTCTGCAAGGAGTTCAACAAGGTGGTTTGAAAAAAAAAATCAGAGCTTCTGAGTTTGTCTTTAAATGCTAGCTACAGAAAGCATGATCTAAGTTCTCAAAGGATCATAAAAGGTGTGATGGGAGAAATCTGCACTTATTTAAAGTATCTTTTTGAAATATGATGGCTGGGGCCAGGAGAGATGGAGGGAGGGAGAAACGGTGGGGGAAAGGGAGAGGGAGAGGGAGAGGGAGTGGGAGTCTGTGTTGTAACAGATACAATCTGCATCTGCAGAGCCTTAGTAGACTCCACCTCTGGTTAGGAATGGTTCATAGCCAAGAGGTGAAGGGAAAGTGGACAGGGGACCATACTTGAGTGATGTCAGCTGCTCTCACACAAAAGCTAAACAGGTACACCACCTGCTTATGATTTGAATCAAGAGGGCATGGTAGAAACCAACACACCAGACCTAGATGCATACTGTTCCAGGGGACAACACTGAATTGGTAAGTTTTTTAAAGTTAAAAATATTTCTATCTATAGTCATGAGAGATGCTGAAGACTAGGATCAAAGGTCTCTCATTATGGAGAAAACTGTTCCTTGATGAGAGTTGTCCTTTGGTGGCATTCCATGGACACTCAGATCTTATCAAATATAAAAGTGGTGACTGCTACTTAAGGGTCATTCTAACCATTTCCTCTAGACCGGGAACAAAATTATAGGGCAAACAAGGAGTTTGGGGTGCTTTTCAAATCTTAATTGAATTGAAATTTGAAGTTCAACTCTGTTGACAGGTAACAAAATGTACCCATCTCAAGTGCATAGGCTCAATTTTCCAAAGGGTAGGCAACTTTAACCACTAATACAAAACAAATAGTAAATATGGTCAGTCAGTCTTGGGTTCCTTTTCTGGCCAGACACCTCTCTGACTGCTATAGATCTTTATGCTAATGTAGAACTCTCTGCCTGTTCTATACTTTCATGTGTGTGCACTCACCCCAAATACATGTTTGTTCCTGCCTTGGTCATATCAGTTTCGGCAACTAGACATTTTTTTCTTTTTTTTTCTTAGATATTTTCTTTATACACATTTCAAATACTATCCTGAAAGTTCCCTATACCCTCCCCATGCCCTGCTCCCCTACCCACCCGACATTTTTATTTTGTTCAAGGATTTTTACATTGCTTTATTTTGACTTGTCTTTCTGAGACGACCTTGTTATATGATTACAGTGGGCTAGGTCTCGAGTTCTGGGTAAGCCTGGGCTACAGAGACCAACTGTGGTTTTCTTGCCTCAACCACCCAAGTATAAGGATCATAAGCATGTGCCACCATGTCCCACTGAAGCCTGCATGTTGTTTAAAGCATTGTGCCCTCGCTCCTATGTCTCACTGTGAGACTTAGGTGGCATTTCTTAGACAGTTGCTAAAATAGGAGGGAACATGGGACAGGAAGCAGTAGAGAGTGGTGTCATTGCCATCCTTCTAAGGGGGGAATTCTAGTAGTTTGTTTGGGATTCCCCCTAAAAGACGGGGATTCAAGCAGAAAATCCAGAAACAGAAGAAGTTGCTGACTTCACACTCAGAGAACTCCTGGGACTCCTCACAGAATCTGAAGTATACAGTGAGCAAATGCTGTAAACAGCACTGAGGCTGTTGCTGAACCTACCAATATTGCCATGATAGAAAGTAAAAATCTCCCGGGCATATAAATTACTAGTTTTTAATCTGCCACAAAATGAAAATGTTCTTCATCTTCTTAGGACCAGGCAGAGAGATTCCGTTCTCTTTTGAACTCAGTCCTCTCTTTGTAAGCCAGCTTTGTGTTAGAACTCAAATTGAAGCGGGAGCGACACTCAGAGGTTAGAACATGTTCTGTTCCTGGAGTTTGGTTACCAGCACCCACCTGGGTGGCCTAGCATTGCTTAGCTCTCCAGTTCCTGGGGGTCCAGCAACCTCTTCTGGCCTCTGAGGACTCCTGCACACATGTGGCACAGATGTACTCACACACGCATACACACATACATTTTGTAAGTCATGGAAGAACTCAAACTATCCAAATAACTCAGCTTTTTGTTTCCTGGTGTCCTTCACGATCTCCCACGCAATTTTACTTTTTAAAATTTATAATGAGAAAAGGGTCAAATTATCCTGGGTCCTGAGAAATTCTTTGGGGTAAATTGTCTTACCAATAAAAGAAGGACGAAGTAAGCCAATATAACCAAAACAGGAATCATTATTTAAGAGAGAAAAGGCTCACTTCTTCTGAGTGAAGGCAGCAACAGGCACTGCTTGATAGGCTGTCTTGCCTCATATTATCTTGTCCTGTAATAAAGGAGACTACATGTCCATTTAGTCATCATTCAAAGGACCAGCAGCTACCTCCATGGACATTTGTCAAAGTCTATCTCTCACCCATGTAAGCAACAGATGGCAAAGCATAGCTCAAAATCTCACCATAGACACAGGTCTCCTTAACCATCCTTATCCAATATGATAGGAACAGAATTTATCATATGTCTTTGGTACTAAGGGTATGTTCAGAAGTGGTAAGGTCTAATAAGAAGAATACCAAGAAGAAAATCCTAATTAGCTCTGGATTATTTAATTCCTGGGAAGTGACTTTGAATCAACCATCGTTCTTCTAGAATTTTTTCCCTGTATTTTTTTAAGTGAAGTTGAATAGGGATTTTTGAAAAAACAGAGCCCTCTACATGAAACAGATGAATAAAGTATGAATGTATTTGAGTACCATACAGTTGCAAAGGATTAGCATCCTTTCATGTATGCCCCTTACTAAAATACTACAAAGCTAAGCATACTCCTCCTTAAGGACCACCCTTAAATTTATGAAGCAAGTCTTCTGAAAACACATTTCTGGTCAGCCTATGAATTTTATATCACTGTGAAAATAGTTGTTACAGAATGATTCTATATGTATAGAAAAATCTTTCCCAGGCTTGCCTGGAACTCTCTAGGTATCCTACCCTGGCCTCAATTCTCAGTGATCCTCCTGTCTCAGACTCCCAAGTGCTGGGATCACAGAATGAGCCAGGAACCCTGACTCCCACAGTTTTCTAGATTAAGAGTGTAACTGGCTATACCACTATAACTTACTGTTTGACTGGATAAAGCGTGAAGGCATAAAACCTACCAAGAACTGACATTTAAAATACCAAAACATTCAGATCCAAAATCCAGAGGAAGGCTCCTAGACAGCTCAGTTAGTATACCTCAGCAGCTACACATTCCCTCCTAGGAATGGAAACCAAATGAAAGTTCTTATACCAGGATATACCACACATGCAGATTCTCCTCACACCTCATAAACAACCACAGCCAAACCAGACAGTATCTGAGATAACTTCTACCTGTTTGAGATGCACAAGGTCTGAATAGCCAGTTGCATGCTGAAAACATCCTCTCCCTAGTTTTGCTGTCTGTCTGAGATAAGACATTTACAAACAGTGATAAGGGATCCAGTCCCACATGGAACAGGATTCAGAAGAGCGACTGTTCAGTTTTTCAAACGTAATTAAAAGGCCTCAGCCGATGACCAATACAGAACAGAACAAAAATGCACTGAGGCTATTGGTGAGGTGGAAGGGTGTGTAAGGAGACAAGTCTGCATGGGTTTTAGAGTTCACCAAACCACACGCAAAGGCTCTGCCATGGAATGGCAGCAGTGAGACAGCACATTCATAAATCTGGGAGTAATTTCCTAGAACGTGTTAATTTAGATAACTATTGTCTCAATAAAAACTTGATGCTATCCCATCACCTTAAAGCTCCCCACGATGCACATTCATCAGCACCCCCAAGACTGAGCAGAGCCCCATACTTACTATTCTATCATGCTCACCCTCCATCATGTTTAATCGCAATAATGTCATTTAAGTGGGGTCCTATAGCATATGATCATTTGAAATCGGCCCTTTCTGTGAACTTTAGTTTCCCCCACCCCAACACATCCAAGTCACTGTGCTTATCAATATTTCATTACTTCGATTGTTGGATAATGTTTCATATGGTTAATTAATCATCTACTAAAGGACACCTGGAAGCATATATGCTTCTTTTTAAAATTAGTCTGAATGTGTGAATTCTGACACGTTACATTATTTGTATGAAATAAAATTTCCCTTGACATAGAGAAATGTACCAGGACACAAACAACTTTAAGTTGATTGGTTTAGTGTTGTACATTAACCACGTGGTTTTTACATTCTGGTAACAGTGTAAATTTCTGCACGATAAGTCCTAAATGGCTTCTACTTGTGAAAAGATCAAGCAAAATTGTTTTTCTGCCTGGGTATATTTTTTTCAATTTTTATTAGGTATTTTCTTCATTTACATTTCAAATGCTATCCTGAAAGTCCCCCCATAAACTCCCCTCTCCACTCCCCTACCCACCCACTCCCACTTCTTGGCCCTGGTGTTCCCCTATACTGGGGCATATAAAGTTTGCAAGACCAAGGGGCCTCTCTTTCCATTGATGGCCAACTAGGCCATCTTCTGCTACATATGCAGCTAGAGACACGAGTTCTGGGGGTACTGCTTAGTTCATAATGTTGTTCCACCTATAGGGTTGCAGACCCCTTTAGCTCCTTGGGTACTTTCTCTAGCTCCTCCATTGGGGGCCCTGTGATCCATCCAATAGCTGACTGTGAGCATCCACTTCTGTGTTTGCTAGGCCCCGGCATTGTCTCACAAGAGAGAGCTATATCTGGGTCCTTTCAGCAAAATCTTGCTGGCGTATGCAATGGTGTCTGCGTTTGGAGGCTGATTATGGGATGGATCCCTGGGTGCGGCAGTCTCTGGATGGTCCATCCTTTCGTCTCAGCTCCAAACTTTGTCTCTGTAACTCCTTCCATGGGTGTTTTGTTCCCAAGTCTAAGAAGGGGCGAAGTGTCCACACTTTGGTGTTCTGGGTATATTTCTGTTTACATTTTTTTATTTGGTGATTTAGCTGCAGTAATGTTTTGAGCACCATCTATAATGTCTATTATTTTCCAGATGGAAAAACTGAATCCACAAACTCTTAAGGTTGCTAAATAATTTCTTGTCTTTCTTTTTTGTCCTTTTTTATTTCTAGCATTGAGATTATAATATATCACTCCTCCCTTCTCTCCCTCCCCTCCAGATCCTCCTATACACTCCTTGTCACTCTCACTCATGGCTTCTTTTTAAAATATTGTATAAATACATGCATATGTATATACATATATGTTCCTGCATGTAACCTACTCACTCTGTATGCTGTTACTCATATGAGTATTTTCGGGGCTGACGGATTGGTATTGAATAACCAAGTAGAGCAGTCTTCTTAGGGGAGGATTATTTTTCCCTCTCTGAGCATTTCGTAGTTGCCTATAATTCTTTCTGCATATCAAGGCTTTGTAGGTGTCCCCCAGTCTGATTTAGCCTGTCTATTGCTAAAACAGACAATGTCCTTGTTCAGCTCAGTCTTAACAGTCATGTTGGTAAGACATTATGGGTGTAACGTCTGACATTCCTAGGAGAAACAATCTCACTCTCTCTGATCCTCTGGCTCTTACAAGCTTTCTGCATCTTCTTCTAAATTGATCCCTGAGCCTTAGGCACAAGAGTTGTTTTGTAGCTGGACCGAGATCCACAACTCTGCATTTTGATTGGTTATGCTTTTTTTTTTTTTTTAATAATGGTCTCTGTCTGTCACAAAGAGAGGATTCTTTGAAGAGTTGTGAGAACTGCCATTTATTTGTGAGTATAAAGAAAAATGTGTTTTGTTTTAATGAGACAGTGCCTCATGTTGTCCAGTCAAGCCTGGAATTCCCCATGTAAGTAGCCAAGGCTATACTTAAATTTCAGAGCCTCCTGCCTCCTCTTCCCAAGTGCTTGGATTAGCAATGTGTACCACCAAACCCAGTTTTGCCAAATAGCTTTGATCTACTTTGCTCAATTCTTCAAGATCTCTACTGCCAGCAGAAGTTTCGTGTATAAAATTCCATCTTCCCCTTTCTGTCACCTCATGCTCTTAACATAGCCTAGACAATAGCACACATTTCAGGAGAACTTGCCAGGGACCAAGTGCTTATCATTTACTTCAGCCTACATTACTAATACCTTTGCAAGCAGTCTCCATCACTGTTGCCACGGCAGAGGTGAGGAATCCGAGACCTAGGAAGGGTGTGACACCTTTCCTCTGGCCATATAACTTCCAAGTGCTGTGTTCAGGATTCACATGTGTGGGACTCACACTGGAGACTGGGCCCTTGACTCTTTGCTGCCACTGCTACCTTGTACCTCCCCGCTGTATGCCCAGCTGCCAACGTGCCTTTTTGTTTACCATCCTCTCACTGCTTCCTCCTCTCATATTGCTCCTGAGTTCATGACTTTCTGCTCTCCTTATGTGTCTCTAGATCATTGCTCTTTCTCAGTTAGGCACATGTAAATATGGGAACAGTACATGGAGCCTTGGCCTCATTTCCCTCCACCACTGTCATCTAGGAAAAGGAGACATGAAGAGAGGTCTGAGGGAAGCTCTCTACCCAGGAGAGACTGACATGGCAACTATCTAGAAACTTCTCAGATGACTGTCTTTAGGACTTCACCCGTTTTCTCTCTTTGGTTCATTTTTCCCTTATCAATGGACAGAGAGAAATGAAAGAAGAAAGAAAGAAGGAAAGGAAGAAGGAAGGAAGGGAGGAAGGAAGGAAGGAAGGAAGGAAGAAAGAAAGAAAGAAAGAAAGAAAGAAAGAAAGAAAGAAAGAAAGAAAGAAGGAAAGAAAGAAAGAAAGAAGGAAAGGAAGAAAGAAAGAAGGAAAGAAAGAAAGAAGGAAAGAAAGAAAGAAGGAAAGGAAGAAAGAAAGAAAGAAAGAAGGAAAGAAAGAAAGAAAGAAAGAAAGAAAGAAGGAAAGAAAGAAAGAAAAAAGGAAAGGAAGAAAGAAAGAAAGAAAGAAAGAAAGAAAGAAAGAAAGAAAGAAAGAAAGAAAGAAAGAAAGAAAACATGAAACTTATTGGCATCATTTCCAGAGCTCAGAGGCAGAAAACCAGCCACTGACGTCTTGCTGTTACCTAGGTATGTCTCACAGCTCCTTTAAGAATAACACACACGTAAAGGACCCTAGTATATCTATATATGCACTTAGAGCATCCCTGGTAGCTCCCATCCTCATGGCTTTGGCTTTGATACCATTTGGATGGCACTGTTGATATGGTCTCATTTTATCTTTCATTTGACATGGAGGGAATAAACCTTTCTAGCACACAATATATTGGTTAAAAAAAAAAAGAAGAAGAAGCTTTGAAAGCCTTCCTGATGTAAGCTTCCTGATACCTTTTTTCCAGCCACTTGGGATGCTGAAGCAGGAGAATTGTATGTTCAAGGCCTGTCTGAACTAGAATGAGTTCAAAGACTTAGTTGAGACTGCATCTCAAAGAATAAAGTCAATTGTGGGCTTAAGATAGGGCTCAGTAGTAGATTACTGGCCTAGCATCACGAAGCCCTAGGTTGGATTCCCAGTGCCCCCATCCCCCATCCCGGCAGCCTACAAAACTTTGATCTCATCCATAAATTGTGCATTAGCCAGCTGTTCCTCCTTTTCCATCCCATCCCTCACATCCCTGAGTTCTCAGATAATTAAATTAAATGTGCCAGGGCTTTGCCTGCTTCATTGTTTTCTCATAAAAGAGATCCAGGAAAGCCGTGCTGAACAGCTCTGCACACACAGAATTGCTCAACGGCCCCTGTGCATCATATATCCATCTGCTGACATTCCCACTGCAAACTTCTAAGACAAGGTGGAGTAAGTGTTAAGGAGAAAGCCTAAAGGGACAATGAAGAAAGGATGATCTCAAGATACAGGGATGTGGAGGTTTAGAACCAGAGGAGGGAAGGAAGGAAGGAGAGAGGTAACTCTCTTCACCCATTTCTACTCTATAATACAAGACCTAATGTACCTACCCTCTCAAGTGTGGCCACAGATCTCTCTGTCTCTCTCTCTGTCTCTCTGTCTCTCTGTCTCTGTCTCTGTCTCTGTCTCTGTCTCTGTCTCTCTCTCTCTCTCTCTCTCTCTCTCTCTCTCTGTTGCATGGATGTGTTACACATATACAAGTGTGGGTGGGGGCATGACTCATACATGCGTGGGGAAGCCTATGGATGACATTATGTGTCCTGCTCTACCTATCACTCTTCCGTTTTATTCCATTGACACAGAATCTCACTGAATTTGGAGCTGGGCTGGTGACCAGAAAGCCCAGTACCCTTCTATCACTGTCTCCCAAAGTTCCAGGTTTCCAGGCATGCGCTTCTCTATCTGGCTTTCTTACGTGGGTGTTGAGGATTTGAACGTAGGCTCTCATGCTTGAACAGTGAGCATTTTTACCCACAGGGCCATTTCTTTTTAGTCATTTGCTTGTCGATCGCCTTTGAACTTTACAAGAAGTGGAAATGAAGTCATAGGTGACACTTCTGATAGAAGCAGGTCACATGAGCACAAGAAGACAGCTCTGCATTAAGGATTACTATGTAGCTAGGCTGGGTGTCACAGAGCGGAAATCACAACTACTTAGAATGCTCAAGGCTAGTTTGGGCCAAAGAGGGAGTTGAAAGCCAGGCTGGACAACTTGATAAGATTGTGTTTCTTAATAAAAATATACAGTGGATGCTGTGTGTTGCTCAGTGGATAAATGCTTGGTTGTTGTACTCAAAGCCCTGGGTTCATCCTCTAGCACAACAAAATGCCAAACCAAAAGAACATTGTGCAATCTGTCCAAGCACTTCGGTGTTCTGGATTGCAAGGTTGCTTCACACTGTAATTCTCAGAGGAAGCGCCTGCTAAAATGAGCAGCCAGGATTGGTCAGAGACCTTAAGAATCAGAGTTGTTCATTTGTCGGCTACAAAGAGATAGGCCCCTGATGATGGACAGGACTTCAGAGGTACACCATCCTAAGTCACACTGGGGCTGTCATCCCTGGCAGCTGTCCTTCAAAGGGAGGCTTCTGACTCAGCGAGATGGGCTGTGAAGGGCCTTCTCAATGTGCCTTTCCCCACTCTGATCCTGTAGACGTCATGTCATTACAGATGATGTTGGCAAATAGCATCTTCTAAAATTATCTAACATTTCCAGACTCTGTTTCAGAAAGAATTCTAATCAGTGGAGTAAAATACAAGTGAGGCACATATTGTTTTCTAGCTGTACTTTTATAATTAGCATTATGTGACCAAGGAAATCCCCAACAAAATCAGAGCTAATTCTCTCTCCTTATGATATCTGCCTATGTCTAGCTATATCGAATAGATATTATATATCATCTATCACATAGCATCACATAGTATATAGCAAATAGCATATATATATATATATATATATATATATATATATATATATATATAGTGGTGATATATCAATATCTTCTGTCTATAACTACATGCACATCATCTATGTGACTATTCAGTATATTCTGGCTTTCATCAATAGTTCCTGGCTCAGAACTCTGACATGCTTTGTGCCATAGTGGGTTCTAAGGCCCCAGACCCTGGAAAGAAGAAAGCTGCACAAGAGAAGCCATCAAGCCCCGGAGCACAGGGTTTGCTGAGTCCCCCCATGCAGCCTATGAGCATCATGCTTATTCAATGGAGTGTTCACGGAAACCCAGAAGGACAGTGTCAGGACAGATGTGGGACAGCTCTCTCATACCTCACCAGCATGCTCAGCTGTAGTTTTGTAATCTTTTTCATGAGATGTTGCAAGTGTTTTCTTGAGTTCTGTGAGCCTTTTGAGTAAATTCACCAAGCTGAAGGCCTGAGCTGTGGCATTGACATTTTGTGGGTGGGAAACACAGGGAAATCACCTGGGGGTAGTGACGGGCAGCAGAGGAGGAGGCAGTCTTAGAATCTGTCTGTGGGATCTGATGCCATGGCAGGATGTGTTTGAAGACTGTGAGTTCCCCTGGAGGAGAGGACTCCCAGCAGGCATCTGTGCAGAAGGACTGTCTACGGCTCTCTGCTTGCTCGGTGTGTTGGGGAAGAGTATCCCTATCGATCAGGTGTCAGACATGATCTGTGTTGTGAGCACACAATAGAAGAAACTAAGCTGAGCTGTGTTTTTCTTTCTATAGCTTCAGTAGCTATTGTCTGTCTGTCTGTCTCTTCCTCTCTCTCATCTACCTTGTATATACCTCAAATGAGCTTAAGTAAAACTCTAAGGGAGAAACTTAAGCTAAAGGAATTTAGCCCAAAGCTGGACCTTTGAGCATACCCTTCAGATCATACTGCCATGCAGTTTAAAGAAGAGATACTGTCTCTGATCTCACGAATTTACTACACAGAAACAAGCATCATTGTCTCACAGAAAAACCCTCATGAAACTCTGTCAATCAGCAAAGCCATGAGCTGAAGCTCACTCTCTGAATGTGTAGTCTAAACAGCTGTCTTGTTTTGCCTCTTCAATGTCACATACATACATACATACATACATACTCAAAATAAAATAAATACAACAAAATATGATTTGTTCCTTTACTGAAAATGATTAAAAAATAACCCTCTTCAATATAGAGTATAAGACTATGACCCACTTTAGACTAAGATCCCCTGTTAACCCTTAAGGAATAACTCCTAGTCTCATCTTACAGGCCTCTTCTCTTAAGAGTCCTGGGTCCTGCCATGGAATGTATACCAAGCAAGGTCTACTCAACAGAGAGATACATGGATAGAGGAGGGTAACAGAGGAGTTTGGCCCGCAGGATGTTCAGCCACTCGTTCTGGTTGAAGGTGAGTGTTATTATGCTCAGTTAATGGGCTCAGCAATGATAACTGCATAGGGCACCAAGGATGACCAAATGCACCGCAAGTCATTGCAATTCCCGAGAAAAGTCTAACGAAGTCAAGTGTCAAAGGAAGCTGTAGGTAACAGTTTGGAAAATGATCATTGCCCAACACAAGGCCTGCTAGCCTTCAACATGACTCTGAGCCTCTCCACACATCTCACACCTGAGAAAGCTTGTTAAGGTTTTATGGCCATCAATGAATCAGTCTTAGCTCTGGTTCCTTAGCTGCCATGATGGGAAATCAGTCTACCACAGAAGTAGCATTTTCCTGTCTTCACAGAAGCCAAACATGGGAAACATACATGGCTGTGTCCAAGTCTGATCTGAGGAGGTGACTTCAGGAGTCCTTTTGTCCCTTTACCCCCAGTCAGAATCAATGTGGTATCAATTGTCAAATCCTTACAACCACAGAGAAAAGTTAAATTAATCAATCAAGCCTGGAAGGTCTATCACAAAGACTCTTCCTGAATTACAACCTTGCTGAAGGCCAACACAACTGTACACCAGGAATACTCTGGCAAGGACATCTGCCCAACAACAGCCTGTCTGACCCTGGACTGATGCCACCCTCTACACTGACTCCTATAGCCATAAATGAAAGCTTTAGAAGAAACCACAAAACTCTATACTGTTTGCCCTTTGAAACTTTCGTCTCAGTCTCCGTGAGGATATCTTTAGGTTATCATGGCACACACATTCCCATTGAAATGCTTCAAGAAGGTCCGTTATTTATATTGATACACTGGATACCCTTCTAGCTCCCACTGAGTTTGGGAGTCCTCCTCCAACAGCACAGGACAGGATCACCCCTGCTGTGGCTCACTTGGGGGCCAATACCAGGAGATGACAGAGGCTCTGGTATTTAAAGAGAGACTCGTGCACTTCTAAGCCAGGACTGAGCGCACCAGTTATTCATCCTCCTCAGTGTGGTCCGATATCAAACTGAAAAAAAAAAAAGTCTCCAAATTGTCATGGGGCTCTTCCTGCGATTGTGTGCATGAAATAAGATTTGTTTGGAAGCCGGATCCTCCAGATCCACTGAATTGCTCTGGGCATTTGCCCTGTTCTGAAATCAAATCCCTCCAAACATCTCCCAAGGGCACTGTTACCATTTTTTTTTTATTATTTGTAGAGATCACAGTGGAAAATATCCTTTGGAGTCACCAGGGGTCAGCAGAAAATGACTGTGGAAGAAGACACAGATGATGGACTGTCCATTTCTTGGACAAAGATAGTGTCTGCTCCAAAGACAGTGTCTGCTCCTGGTGCTCAAGTGTCTCTGCCCTCTCAGAAAACAGTAACAGGGTCATGGAAGACCACAAGCAACTTGGAGTTATTGGGTCTTTCAGTTCCAAGATTGTCCTGTCAACATGGATTTTTAGCTGGGAAGGAAAATTAAAAACATGGCTGAATCTGCCAAGGAGAGAGCAGAGCCAGTAATTTCTGAGTTTGCTTCCCCAAGGCTCAGCTGGTCGTTAACTATCTCCCCTTGCAGTTAGACTAAAGCATCACACATTTTAGCTTTCACTCCAAATCAGAGGCTTGTTCCCCGTGCAGATTCTTCAGTGTGTTAGGATCAGTGCCCTACTGTCCTGTCTTAGCCCTAAACCATTAAACAACCTGAAATAATTTTTACCATCCAAAATTGCTT
This sequence comes from Mus caroli, assembly GCF_978045245.1. Lineage (NCBI taxonomy): Eukaryota > Metazoa > Chordata > Mammalia > Rodentia > Muridae > Mus > Mus caroli. The sequence continues at coordinate 95,517,563 of NW_028227262.1, forward strand.
TCACCTGCTAATAACAGTGCTACCAATGCTAATAAGGAATGTGTTCTTATCCTTGTAATGGACACCACACTAAATTATTACATATATAATATCTCAACTATTTCTGAGGATTGCTATGGGAATTGTTTATCCTCACACTAGGGATGATGTAACCCAGGTATGGTGAAGGTAAGCATGCCCAAGGCCACATGGGAATTACTTGGTAGGACCAGGGCTTGGACCCAGGTCTCTCTGGTCGCAAGGTCATGCTCTTACCAATTCAGGAGACTTCATTTGTGGAAAACAAGCAAACACAATAACAACGGGGGGGAAAAAAAAAACACCAACAAACTTTGTTTCATTTGGACAGGAATAAAGGAAGTGTATTCTTCTTTCAATAATTTAATGTTCAGGGTAAGGCATCACAGTGTTTCTCAGCATCTGTGACTCACTTTTCTGGATCGCAGAGTGCTGTTATGGAAAGAAGCTGTGGTTTAGGTCATGCAGTATCATTAGATCATTCTAATGTATGCAGCACAATGCAAGAAATCTAGTCACTTGCCCTTTGGAGGAGTAGAGCGCGCGTCTGTCTGGGTTAGGACCTCTCTGACTTTGAAATTACACCCCTATCTCAGAGATCACTGGTTTGACTGCCCAAATATTTTGTACAAGGGATTCTGAGATGCTCTCCTTCCTCGTGTTTCATTTGAAAGGGCAGCCATTCTTCTTCTGGGCTGCTGCCTTATATCCAAAGTCTCATTGATAAATGTACCATATCCTTCCAAGGGACAATATCTGGTCAAAAAGGCAGCCCCTTTGGGAGAGGACATGGGAATCCCTCTATTCATGTCCCCTGGACAAAGGGGCTTGCAGTGTCATGATTTAGGAGGTCTTGGCTTAAGGCGCTGTGGTAGGCATGATAAAAGTGAGGCTAGGGATCACATTTCCCAAGGAACCCAGAACACCATACCAGAGGTGGGTGGGTGACATCCGTCTGCTGAGCTTGTGACGCCAGGCAACTTCAACAGGAGTGTCATGAAAACCAGGCTGGCCCCTCCAATTTCAAAAGCCCCAGCTCCTATCCACTTTGCTTTGATGGTGTGCAAAATGGGTCTGAAATGTGATCTCTAAATTATTCCCAAGGTTGCCGCTGCCAAAAGAAAGAGCCATAAGCCAGACCCTTCCACGTTCAATCTTCATCACCAGCTTTGAAATTAAGACCACTCTGGTGGAAAGGACTGGGAAGTAGAATGTGGCAGGCCCTGTGCCCTCCAAATTTGGACTAATGTAACTTATCCCTAAAAGACAAGTATAGACACACAGGTAGGTGCTTATGAACAAAGAATGATATATAAACAGAACTGCCTAAAGATTGAGGTACACCATAGGAGGGGAGGTAGCCTCTCTCTGTTTCTCTGTCTGTCTGTCTGTCTGTCTGTCTGTCTGCTTGTCTGTCTCTGTCTGTCTCTCTCTCTTTCACACACACACACACACACACACACACACACACACAAAGGATCTACTCTGTGTGGACAATAGTTTGTGCTCTGTGAGAACAATAAATAAGAAAAGAAAGCCTAGACAATGATTCCTGAGCTCAGAGCATGTCACTGAGTGAGTGGTGGCTATTGAGTGATTGATTATTCATTCAGATATTCATAAAATCTCACAGAAGTATGAGAGTTTTCTACAGGAAAGTCATTAAGGCTTTTTCTGAGATTGTTTTAAAGTCACAGGTATCATCTAACTCCATGACCTCACTGTAACTTTACAGGCGACTCTAGATAGGGCAGGCTTAGAGGATTGCATGGACACTGGGTTCTGAGGCTTTGGGATGGGAAAGTCTACAAATAGCTATTCAAAGGCGAAATGTAGAAATGCTTGAAGGATATTGAGAGGCTGTGGGATGTAAGGACATCAATGGCAACTGACTTCTTGAACTTGCTGATACTCCAGTTCATAGACATTTGTGCCCCGAGAAGCTGGGAACACTAAGTCTACCAACAGAAATTCACACTGGTAGCAGAGAAAACAGAATTAGGAGAAAGAAAAAAGTGGGGGTGAAAAGTCTAGTCCTGTTCTTCAAAGAATAAAGGGCCTTGTCCTAGTAGGGTTTTTTCCTTCCTTCATCCCTCCCTCCCTCTCTCCTTCCCTTCCTCCCTCTCTCCATCGTTCTGTCCCTCCCTTCTCTTCCTTCCTTCCTTCCTTCCTTCCTTCCTTCCTTCCTTCCTTCCTTCCTTCCTTCCTTCCTTCCTCCCTCCCTCCCTCCCTCCCTCCCTCCCTCCCTCTCTCTCTCTCCCTCCCTCCCTCCCTCTCTCTCTCTCCCTCCCTCCCTCCCTCCCTCTCTCTCTCTCTCTCTCTCTCTCTCTCTTTCTTTCTTTCTTTCTTTCTTTCTTTCTTTCTTTCTTTCTTTCTTTCTTTCTTTTTTCTTTCTTTCTTTCTTTCTTTCTTTCTTTCTTTCTTTCTTTCTTTCTTCCTCTCTTACTTTAATTGTTTGCTCTTTTATGAAATATGGTCTCACTTCAGGCTCAGTGTTAAACCCTATCTCAAACAATAAGGCAGAAGATTAAAGACACCTGATGCCCCTCTCTGCACACATATATAATGTACCACTCATGTTCACAGACACACACACACACACACACACACACACACACACACACACACACACACACACACCCTATCCTTAATGCCTTGCTCCATCTCACACTGACTGTTCAGCCATTCTCTCCTGAACGCCTACCAAGATCCAGGCATTCACTCAGTGTGCCCATGGTCTAGTTGGGTAACTGAAACTCTCAAAGGCAGCCAGGCATGCTGCAGAAGGAATCCACAGTGAGCCTGGGGGAATCAGGAGGGCTTGAAAACTTTGCTAGAGAACTGGCAGAAAGTAGACTAATAACTCAAGGAATGTTTAGGAGACAGGCAGCTTGTATTTTTCCAGGCCTTAAAGAGAGTTAAGTGGGCTGTAATCCTTGAAACCAGAGTTGAGAAGGGGAACTAAACTTCCCTGCCCTTCAAGTCGAACAGACATTATATTCATCAAGTGCTTAAATCCACAGCCCCTTCTCCCAGTAACGGAGCCGAGCTGTGAAAACAGTCACCTGGCCGAGATACTTTCGCCAGCCGGCTTGTCCCCGAGGTCATGGAACAGAGACCAGCAACACATTTTGCCTTTTCATTTCTAGTTGCTCATTTTTAGTTTTGTTTGGGGGCTCTCGTAAGTACCATCAGCACCTTCTCATCCTGGAAAGGAAGAGGAAGGAAGATTCTCATCCTCGGAGGGAGGAGCTGGGGTCAAGGCGTGTCTGCCCACGTCAGGCGGATGGACTTGGCTTTGTGTCCCAGAGTGACTGACAAGCCGCTTGGCTTCCCACTGCTAGGGAGGAACTGGCATTCAGGGACTCACGCAGCACTGCCACTTGCCCATCCTGGCTGCTCCACTCCCCGCTGCAAATAATGTTTCTTCCTGTCGTTTGCTTCCTTCCCACTTGGCAGGCTTCATGTCACTAATGGATCTGAAATGAATGGATCCTCTCTCCCTTCCTCTCTTGGACCTCTGACAATGTCAGCACATTCTGGGAAATTCAGCAGGCAGTTAGTTATCACCTGTGGCTCATCTCCCAGGCCTGGACTGCTTTCTCCACACCCGATGCTCCCCTAAACACCTAGAACTAAGGCTTGGGGTGCAAATACAAAGCATATTGCATCATCTCCTCCGGAACGACTCCGACTTCCTAGACATGTGGCTGGGACACACCCGCATCTCCTTGAAGATATCTTCTATGGACATATAACATTCTGTTTAACCAGCATAGAGAGTAACTATGGAGGGACACAGGAAAGGGACAAAATCTAGGTGTGGACATTATCTCGGTCCATTCTTTCTTGATAAAAGGCCAACAAGTGGGTTAATGATGTTTGCTTCCATTATCAGCAACAGGATTTGCCTTTCAGTTGCTTGGCTTGCTAGAAAGCCACATTGTGGCTAACTATGCAGAAATGACCACTCTCACAGTTGACTGCCATTGAGGCAACATGACTTGTTACATGTTACCTATGTGACTTTGAGTAAGCAGCACCCTTTCATCTGCAAGGAAAAGATCATAATATCCCTGTTCTACAGATAAGAAAACTGAGACCCAGAGAAAACTGGTAATTACATTTTATACCTCATGCTGAATCCACACAGGACAGCATGTTATACACAGGACACCTTACTCAGTCACTACCATTTATCTGAGCCCCTTTTCACACATAGGGCAAGTCCAGGCTATGGCAGCATAGGAACCTCCAGTGGAATGAAGCTACCCCACCTCCCCAGCATTGAACTCTTGACCCCTGCAGGCTCAGTGCTGCACCACTGCCCACTGAGCTAGCCAGCCAGGCAGCCTTGGGGGCTGCAGAGTCGCTAACTACCCAGATTTCGCTTCTAAAGGACTTCAACCCCTTTTGCTCTCCCTTCCGAAATCCCTTCAAGATTTAAGTACACCTTCTAAGTTAATCTGCTTCAAACATTTGCTTAAGAAATCAAAGAAGCAAAAGCGCCCTCGCCTTCACTCAAAGCTGAACATGGAGATAGAGGTCTCTTCCCGTGCTGGTTCTGCCTTCTATTCCCCATGAGTTCTTTGTAAGGAAAAAAAAAAAAAACCTATGTTGGCCACAGTTGCAATCAGCTTTAATTCATTCTTTATTGCTGCTCTGGTTTTCTGTTATTTGAGCTGGTTTAACTGTTAAAAGCGTTTCAAATGTTCACATGGTCTGCATTAGGTTACTGAATTAAAACAGGCACAGCCCACCAAATGTAGCTCTCTGAAATGCAAACCACATGAATTTGATTTCTTTGTGGTATAACTTTAATTGGGTTCAGAGGTCTCCGGGACTTACCTGTCTATCTGCTCTGTGATGACCTGATCTGATAAGAAAAACTTAAAGGGATGGGGAAACCAGAATGGCTTCAGTTCTAGTTTCTAAACCGGCGCTCACCATTGCTTTGGGGGTTGTTGCTCTCCATCCAGCTACAACTCCACAAAGTCAACTCAGTTGGAAATTGTAGGATCCTCCCTTGAGGCTTCTACACTTGTTGTCCTACTAAGTGCAGGGCCCTCCCCTGGGGCTTCTTCACTTGCTCCCTGCTCCACTAGCAAGTGTGTGGTAGGCACAGAGCATCCAGCTTACAAACACAACCTACTGGGAGATTGTGAAGATAGTCTTAGAAATAGGGTCACATTGCCCTTAACTCCAGGGTCTCCACCCCTAGTCTTCTCAGCCAGATATCCTCATATTTTGAGTCTCAACAGTAAAGAAAGTTTCAAGCTCTTGGTTTTAAGGAGACTTTTTCAGCCCACGTCTTCTGCGTGCTATGCTCCTTCTTCCAGAAGCTTCCATTTGGTCCTAAACTGAAGGTGGGCAGAAGCAGGGTGAGTTCCTAGGAAGAGCTAAACTTCCCCTTGAAGGTTTCAAAGAAATAGTCACATGACATAAGCACATCAACACATATCTTCTGAGTATTGCCAACAGATATCACGCAAAGCTACCACAGAAGGGAAGAGGCTGGAAATCAACAGAACTACAACGATTCCATACTGAAGAAACGGCAGTGAGGAGGGTTAGAAGACTGCTGAGTTTTCAGCCTGGCTTCCTGACAAATGGCATTAAGCCTCAGTGACAAACACCGTTGTGACTTCAAGTCCCAAAGGGAGACCTGGCGGTGCACAGAGGAAGCACGACATCCTTTGGAATTGTTCTGGCCTTGTTAGCACCCTAGGAACACAGGTGGGATGCATGGTAGTGGGTCTGTTGACTAGAGATAGAAGTAGAAATTTGGTTTGCAACTAAACAGTGCACATTTTCATTAAAACAATGGAGGAGAAGAAATTTTCTCTTCAAAAGTTTATTCACTGCACAAAAAGGCTCACTTGGATGTTCTACAAGAATGTTGCAGTCTTTCTGAACTAGCTAAGCCACAGAAACACACTCACTTCTTACTCTTCCGTGAGCTGGGACCTAACAATGATCAGGGCTAATGATAATGATAATAATAATGGTCTCATCAGCATCCCAAACTTTGGTGGAAGGGCCATCCTCATTTTAACAAAGAACAGGACACCAAGTGACTAAGGAAAGCTTCCAAAATGTCATGTTACTGGGTGTGCATTTAAGCTGTGTGAGGCCAATGCTGGTCTTGCTTACCAGGAGATATCGCTCTCTTACCATGGTCTCAGCAAAAGTAGATTAGGCAAGACACAAGAGACACAGATGGAGAAGAGATGAGGGAATCTGTGTTCAAGAGACAGACATGGCAGCTCTCGGGGCCTGTTATCTTCTTGTTCTACTCTATCTGGAACTGATACCATCGGGAAGGAGGGAAGCCATATCACTATTCACTACCTAAAGATGCTTCCTTGGGATTTTGTGGAACCATTTTATCTTTACAATTACTTGTTGGATAATGAGGGAGTAGAAAGAAAATGTCATTCTAGATTAAAAAGTGGTGTAAATTTGGTGTATTATTTCATTCTTGGTCAAATTCACCATCATCAATGAAAGCAATATGAAACTATTGAACACTAATGGTTTATATGTTAAGGTAGTTGGAGTAAAGTTACTGATACCTGCAGCTAAAATGTTTGTTTCAATATTAATTTTTTTGGTAATACCTGAGACAGAACCCAGGGTATTATACTTTACCAGTGAATTATATTCCTGTCCATATGCATTGCACATTGTATGAAAGATCTCTGGTGGCTTGAGGGATACATAGATGATAATGTCAATGAAATGTTCATTACAGAACATATGTAGCAAATGTGTAGTTCTTTAAGCCTTCCTATATATATTAAAGGTATAAGAGTTGAATTTCAAAGAGAGACTATAAGGCAAATATTTTATTTCTTGGCTTCTGGTTTCCTGACACATTTGAGTTATTTAGAAAACAGGACAGGTGGTAAGAAATGTCTTTGCTGGGAAGAAAGCCAGCATCAGATAATAATTGCATTGCCCCTTTTCAAGGAAGACAGTGGCCTTGGGAACAACTCACTGACCACTTGTCATCGTGCTTCCCAATCTCAGGAAAGATTTTCATTCTGAGAGAAAACAAAAATTGAAACACCATCATGTGGAAAGACACGTCTTGTTCTATGAACTCACAGAAGGGGTGGTAACATTCCTGCTCAAGACAATGTCCAATCACAGAAGGGAGAGGGGATTCATTCTAAGAGCCCATCCTTCCATAAGGAACTTTACACAGTCCTTGTCTGCGAGGAGAATGAGAATCATATTCTTTAACAGTGTAGCCACTGGTAAGTTAATTTTGCTCTAGTAAATAACCCTCAACCCATGCTCATGCAGACACCCCTAAGTAAGTGCAGTGAGCCCCAAATTGAAAAAGACATGAAAATAATAAGGGAATGTTAGGAAGAAAAAGAGTGGGGGGAAGAGGATAGGATAGTAATGATGAATCTAATCGAGGTACAGCGTGGTGTGTGTGTGTGTGTGTGTGTGTGTGTGGTGTGCAGTGTGTGTATGTGTGTATCTGTGGTGTGCAGTGTGTGTGGTGTGTGTGGTATGTGTGTGTGTGGTGTGGTGTGTGTGCATGTGTGGTGAGTATATGTGTGTGTGCAGTATGTGTATGTGGTATGGTGTGGTGTGTGTGGGGGCGAGAAAGGTAAAAAAGTACAATGATGATGAGCAGAGGTGGATTTTAGCATTTGAACTGTTTATAGTACTTTTGGGTTTGAGAACATAGACTTGGAAGACTATAGGAATAAGTAGCCTTAGGGAAAAAAATAAATCCCTAGTTGTTTGTTGAATATTTTCTAAAAGATATTTTAAAAGATCATACATAGTACTGAAAATAAGCAACTAGTTATTGCCACTATTGATCTTAGTGTTTAAATTAAGGAGATGTCTCTCTCTAATTCTTTTATATCTATCTGTGCTACTTCTGCACCAATATAATCCTTCCATGTGAAACGGAGAATATTCCAGTTACATAAAACCTCAATATCACATAGGGGGTTGGCTCCATCCTGAGCACGGAGTCACTCACAGTGTCTGAGCCAAATCAGGGTCTCAGGGGGTGCCTTCATTTCAGCCCAAGGTGGATAGGCTTATCTCTTCTTACAAGAACTTGGCCTATTACCTTGCTCTAGAGTCCACAGCTCCTTGGAACATCCTTGGGTACTCAAACAAAGCTAGACAAGCACTGGTAGAGCAAGGTGACAGAAAAATAGAAGAAAAGGCATTTCTGGCACGGAGAAAGCAGCGTATTCTTCACTGAAGTGTAACCAGTGGGGGCCTGGGCTGAGCTGGCCCTGGTTTTATAACCTCTCCACACATGTGCACAGTCAGGGCTAAATTTAAAACCTATACCGTGAACCTTAGGAAAATAAACCACATTAAACATGCACAAATTGAAAATATTACACAAGAGATTTCACAGGAAATTGGTCCAAATTTAGCTTTGCTCTTTATGTATTTAAGCCTCTTATGCGTTGCTCAGAACTTTCTATCAGAATTCTAATTTTCCCTGCCCCCACCTCAGTCCCCTCCAGCTCTGCAATGGGCTGCTTAGTTTTACAAAACTTACTATTATTATTATTTTTTTTAACTTCCAAAGAATCCTGCTGTACTTTCATCAAACAGTATGCTGGCTGATGAGTCGTAGCATTAGTGGGAGGGGTGCGTGTCTCCATGAGAGGGCCACACTGGTCCCCTAGACGGACTGCTTCTCCCTTAACATATGTGTGAACCTATACAAGGCATCCAGAACAGACAGATGTGACACTTTCGGAAATCTCCTTTCTCTTATTATATAGCCATTGTGATAAATACCATCTCCATGGTTTAGAGTCTCGCATTTATTTCCTCTCTCCTATATGTTTCTTTTTGTTCTTAATCTTGGATTGTCTTTCTCTGAACCTCCCCCAAGTGCCCCCTCTGGAGTGAAGTCAAGCAGAGATAAATAAATAAGCTACTCGGATGCTAAGGGTCTAACAACCCAGCTCTTACAATGACATACATCTTATCGTGACAGGTCACAGAGCCAGAGCTGGACCACCCTTTCCACCTCAGCTCTGGTTTTCTGCCATCAGTGGTGACTGTGGGGTGCTGCCAGGGCATGCCAGTCTGTAGCCCCAGGAGCTCAGCAGTTGCCAGGTGAGAAACTGTGCCAAACCGAAGAGTGGTTTTAGGGGGGACAGACACACATGGCCTGAGGACATGCTGGGAGGTGCCACTCTTTCCCAATTGTTGCGGCCAGCCAGGACTTGATTATTACTGGCGCTTTCTTACAAACCACTTTTCGGAGCCTTATTAAATTAGAGCTTGTTTTCTATTTAGGTTGGAATTTTTTAAATGATTTTTGAAACCTGAAATTCATGGTGTGTGCCTGCTTCTCTTTACTATGCCAAAAGAACACAGTCGATGGTAAATGTGATTACGTTTATCCTGGTCCCTTTCCTTCCCTCCGATAATTCTCTACTTCTTATGAGAATTACAAGGCTCAGGAAGAGGGAATAAGTCAGGCAAATGTTCAGTCCTAGACTGCAGTCAGAGAGCACAGCGGATACGGGGTGTCTGGGAGTCTGGAGAGCTGGCAGGGAAAATTACCCTATTGTAAAGAAACTTGCAGAAGGTTCCCTTATTCCTATGACTATATTCCTTTAGTTTTTATTTTAGAAAAATTGAAAGAACATCCTGGATCCCTGCCAGTGCTGTTGGCTAACCTGGGGAACAATCTGCCCCTCCTTTATCCACTGATAAGGGCAGGCATCACATATGCCCAGGGGTCTTGCACCAGGACTCCAAGAGGAACATGTGTTTGGAAGACACCCAGGCAGAGTTCGGTCCAGAAAGGGTGAGGACCACAAGCTGAGTCAATGGTTTGGCAAGGAGAATTACTTCAATTTTCTGGCTCATTAAAAGTATTATGGAAATCAAGGTGACATCATGATCTGATGAGCCTATTAAGGGAAGGATCATGTGGATCCGAAAACTGCAAAGTCCTAAAGATAGGAACGCTCAAACGAGCCTACAAACAAGGAGGCTGAGACAAGAAAAGCAATTTGTTTACATACCACGGAAAAGTTAAGTAACTTCCCTGATTGCAAACATTTGTTTTCAAGTGTCAGGAACGCTATGAACCCGGAACTTGAAATCCCCACCCTGTGATTGACAGCCTTGCAAACTCTGTGCCTCTTTGTTCCTAACACTAAGCCCTACTCAGGGTCTCACTCTGGGGAGTGTCCCCTGCTCCGTTCACCCACCACACAATCCTGCTGCTAATGTGCTGCTGGTTTATGGACCTTACGGCCTATTAGATGGCTTGGAGCATACAGATGCAGTGATTTTTCCCCTTTAAATCACCCAGTCCTAGAAGGAGGTAGAAGGAGACTTTGAAAAGAGCCAAGAAGAAACTACAGGATCAAAAAAAAAAAAAAATCAGTGTCACCACTTAAGCTATTCCCCTTTTCAAGATGACGTGAGTGGGGTACAGCAATTCCAACTGCACACCCAGCCTGCAGGAGAACAGGAGGGAGGCCCAGTGTAACCAACCTCTGCAATTCCATTCAGTACTTTTTGAAAAAAAAAACCATAATTATACACATATGCATCTACAAATACAGGCTTTCCTGGCCAAACATAAGCACACGCAGATTAAAATCAAAGCCCACCCTGGGCTGCCCTTCATAGCCATCTCTCATGGCCTCCCTTGTGACCAAGCAGTGAAGTATTCAAGACTGTATGACAGGGTTATTGCAAACTTTCAGAAGGCTCAGTTCAAAAATGCCCAACCTGTTTGAGATACTGACCTTCCCTCCTTTGCAAATTATAGGGCAGATAGCTCAAGACACAACAAGCACGTACTTCAGCATGTGACTGTTAGCACTTGTGGCAGAAGAACACGCATGTAACAGTTAGCACTGTGGCTGAAAGAACACGCGGACTGTCTTCCACCGTGTGGATGTGCAGTCCTGAGAAAGCTGGGAGGCTACTAAGTTCTTCTCTGAGAAGATGTCAACAGCGGCCCTTCCTGGTTTGAAAAGGCCTCCTCATTCCCTCCCATAGCCATGGAAACTCAGAGCGTGTCACCAAAGAGGTCCTGGCTACAGGACAGTCATTCTGTAGAATATAGTCTTGTTCTGGTTCTTCGTTTGCCTTTTTCTTTTTCCTCTTAATGCTTTTATCCCCACAGCTGTTGTAGCTCAATAAAAGGAGAGTGGGGTGGTAGATCTTTTACCACAGTTCTCTTGCCAAGGTAGACAGCACCATAAGCCATGGAGGCATGCGTATTAGTTCCTGAAGCTTCGCTAACATAACAAATTACCAGACTGGATGCCTTAGAAACAACAGCAATGTGTTTGGTTTGGGAGGCTAGAAGTCTGACATGGCGGTGCTGCCCAGCTTTTTCTTCTGGAGTTCTGAGGCAGAACATGTGTGTGCCTTAACCCTAGCCTTGAATACTCCCCATAGTCCTCTGCATTCCAAGGTCTTCAACTGTACCAGCTCTGTGTCTGTCTGTGTAGTCACATGACACCTTCCCCTGTGATTCAGTTCCTCCACCTCCACATAAGGAGTCCAGTTGTTGAATTTTGGACCCATCTAAGTCCACGTCTTAACCTGAATTACATCTTAAGTCAGGGGTCATTTATATGTGCCAGGCATTAGGACTAGAGTGTGTCTTCTGGAAGAATACCTCTCAGTTCGTAACCATACATATCCAATAGTCAAGATTCACAAACAAGTCAGTCTTGCCTCTGAGATGACAACTCACTGAGCCTATGAACAACGCTGTCCTGGGGTATGGTACAGTATAGGATGATTCTATGGAAGTGGCCATACTATAGCCCTTGAGCTTAGGGGATGGCCATACTGTTGGGGAAGCAAAACTATAGAGAAAGAGGAAATGGTAGTGAAATACTGGAGGATTAAATCAAAACTGAGACAGTGGAGGCTCACAGAGGAGGCAGGATACAACACTCTCAGTCCGTGCCTTCTGCCCCCTCTGCCTAGCCATGTTTCTCCTGCTGTCCTGACTCACAGGGTGAGGTGCAATGAGGCTCTCACTTTTGCGGTGACACTAAGACACACGGGGTCTGGTGGGATTTCTGTTTGTCTTCCCTCTGCTGTTTAGCACTTTCTACATGCTAAATGCTCTGGCTTACACAGGCTTCCGGTCACTTTGGAAACCTTAGGTTTCTACTCCAAGTTCTTCCACTTTCCACCGGTGATGGTCTCATCACGGCTCCAGGATAATAGTCTTGAGGATGGCACCTGAGCCATGTTAACTGCAAACTCACACTTAACATTGTAATAGAAAGATGCGAACAGAAAAAAAAAAAAGCTTAAAATTCTGTACTTTTCAAACTATTTTCTTTCTAGAGAACCCATTATTTCATGGAATTCTTCTAGGGAAAAATAACAACAACAAAATTATCAAAAGTGGATCTGCTATGGCTGAAATGGAGTCTGGAACACAGGTGTCTGGCCTGCCTAGGCACCCTCCTGGCCTTTATCCTTGAGATCCTGAGCAGGTTAGATCATGTCCAGTTGACTTAAAGTGCCCATCGTCCAATTATCAAACTTAATGTTGTGGCATGTAGATATCACATTATAATATTCTGGAGTCTACTTTTAAAAAAAATTATTCATTTATTTATTGTCGGTCTGTTTTTATTTAAATGAGAAATGTCTCTGTGTGACTGAGAAAACAAGAGTTTTCCTATCATCAGGCTGTATTTGTGCCGGCCCTTTTCTGTCTCTGGCTCTGCCAGTTAACTTGCCTTGAGCCCCTGACAGTACCCCGTGGTTTGCTCTATCTGCTAAAATCCATGCGTCCACCTAATTTCAAAGACACTAACAATACCTTGAACCTCTTTTTCACTGAACAAGTGGAGGACAGGGCCTAAAATTAAGTTAATTAATAGAAAGAAATTTAATAAAGGAAAACAATCAGACCCATTGCCATAAAAAAGCAATTTAAGAACTAGACTTTGGAAAGTCCCCCAGCTTTCTAGAGATACTCTCACGAGAACATGAAGGGGAAGACTTTTTCTATGCAAAAGTCTTTACAAACAAGTCCTTCTTGCTGCCAGGCCAAAGTGGCTTCCATCCCACGAGGCATCTGGGTTAAGTCGGAACTGACCAAGGACTGATCTGAACAATGCACACTCCCTGCGATTATGCACAAAGGATTCTCCCTGTGATTGTGCCCTCGGAAGGCTACCGCTGGAAAGCAGCATATTCGGATTCTGTTTTATTAAGCCCCACATTGATGGGGCCCCTGTCCCTTGGCTTTGCCTTGTTCTAAATTCCTAGGACAAATGAAAAATGAAAAGCCAGCAACCCTATACTCCCATGAAACCTTACCTAAGAGCGGGCTTCAGGACTGCGGAGAGACTGCTGGGTTTCTGTTGCTCTGCTGAGCTGCTTGTCATCTTTTATGAAAACCCAGACGGGAATGCTCCTTTGTAAGAGTTTCCCAGTTAAACAGTTTTTCTATAAATAATACCCAGGGCCACAAATCCCTGGAAAGCGCCTTTCATTTGCTTCACCAAGGGGAACTGGGTAGCAAAGGGAAACAAGGGGAAAGGATTCTTTTTGATGCCCATATCAAGACAAGCTGTATACCACCCTGCATATCTGTGATACCCTATGAACCAAGTCGCCTCCCTCTTGACTAGCTAGGAAGCATTTATCCCATTGACGTGACACCTCCCCTGGCTCCCAGCTAGGTGACCCTGGTCTTCTCTGACCACAGGAGCAGCGGCAGCTTGGCGGAGGAGAACGGATGGACTGTTTGGGTGTCTGTAGAAACAGCTGACAATCAGTCATGTTGGACCTGAGATGCCAACTACAGACCATTCGGCAGTTTTTCCGGTAGCTCTTGGGGTGGGAGGTGTCTGTCTGGCTTAGCTACTTGATCTAACAACTACTCACTTTGGGGAAAAAGAGGCTAAGGCAAGAGACCCCACACTCGGGGCATGTGTTGTTCCTTTTAGGCACCCATGACTGTGGGACAGGCTTGGCAAGGAACCCAGGAAGTGACTTGGAGAAACTTCATCTACAAGAATGACTTGTCCTGATCCTTTTCCTTCTGCGTCTGGTGTCACTTTTAGCAGGCACAGTGTCTGCTGTGCTCACTACACTGGTTAAGGAACACCAGACTCTCTTGGTCTTCATGATTCCCTGAGGAAGGCATGGGGGACATCTGTGGCTCAGGCACTTCATGTAAGACAGCACAGGGAATGAGAAACAGTAAAGAATGTGCAGGTTATCGCGTCTATGGCCAAGTAGGCTAACTAAGAAAAATTGCAGGTGAGGGCCCAGTATCTGTCTCAAAATTTTAAATGCACTAATAAACAGATAAGCAAGCGAATAGACAGGCAACGTTGCACATAATCCACCTCCAGATAGGCTCTCTGCTTTCTGTTTGTTGACTCCCTTCATTTTCCCTACATTTTAGACTAAGCCACTTCAGCTTACCCTCTCACTGAAGAGCCATTTTCTCATTTGTTCTTGAAATTTTTAAATAAACTTAAAGGCTTCAAAAGAACTGATTTTCACCTTCAAACTTAAGAAAAGCCAAGAATTTAGTTATGCAGTCAAAGACCTTCTGTGTGTCATTGGGCCTCCTTTGTACCAGTTCTGCATCTGACAGCCACTGGGTAGGAAACCCAATGAAGTTGAACCAGGAGAAGGGTGTGGTGCAAACGTGTTCAAGCACTTGTGGGTGATTGTTTTGTCCTTTGTGTTCCATGGCTCCTGTGAGAAGCCTCAGTCTCGGGCAGGCTCCAAACTGCCAACTCAACGGGGCAAATAATAATTATTCCTAATGGCAATAATAATTATGGAACGCAGTGCACCCAATATTAGATGGGTTGTCTGTGGCTTGAGGTGGGGCACTCAAAGTTTCACACATTTGCTCTATAACTCTCTCTCCCTCTCTCTCTCTCTCTCTCTCTCTCTCTCTCACACACACACACACACACACATACACACACATGCATACATGCACATACATGCAGAGTAAGACAGATACAAAGAAAGAGAGGAAGAGAAAGAAGAGAAGGAGGAAAAGGAGGAAGAGGAGGAGGAGGAAGAGGAAGAAGAAAAAGAAGAAGAGGAGGTGTAAGAAGGAGAGGAGGAGAAGGAGGAGGAAGAAGAAATCTCAACAGACACACTCTTATGTTTCTCCGCAAAGTACCTACCTACAGAACCAAGATAAATAAATGCCATCTATATGCACAATAGAAGGAAATTGGAGCACATGTAATCTCTGATAGCCGATGTATACTTTTTTCCTTTTAGGTGGAAAGTAACTTTTCCAAGTCCAGCTTCTTTCTTTTTTGGAGAGAGCAGAAAACAGGAGGGAGGGAAGAGAGGTCGGATGGCTCTGGATGCATGCCCTCCCCCACCCCCTCTCCACATCCACCTGACTCTCCCCACAGACATCATTGCCTTCCACTGACAGCACATTCTGGCCCGTTCTGCAGCGCACTTTCCTCCTTATTGAAAGTGGGGATCTTCATCTACATCGTTGTCCTCTCTCCAGTCTAAGATGGGACAGTCATCACCTGGAGGATGCCAGCTGTAGCACTTCATCTTCCCACAGACGAGTAATGTCAGGGTGTCAGAGAAATAAAAAATGAGCCCTTCTGAAAACAATCTTTCTAGACAACAGGGAACTATTCATATTTCCCAAAATATAAGCAAAGAAATCCTGAATCCACAGAGGTTATTTTTTTCTTTAAGTTCATTGCCTTTATTCACCTTGTGAGAATACGCATGTGCCATGACCCATGAGGCACAGAGAGCAGAGCGCAACCTCGCCACATGTTGGCCTCAGGGACTGAGTCACACGCCTGGCTTGGTGTGGCAAGCGCCTGTGCCTCTGGTACTCTGCTTTCCTCTTACAATCTTATTCTTGCTTGTCACCTTGTGTCATGAAAGAAGAAAACTATACAAGAGCATTCATGACATAGGAAAACCCTTGTTATTCAGAATACACTGGATACAGCTGGAAAATGCTTCAAGTGTTTTGAATAAGGAGCCACACCAGTCAAAGAGCCTAAATTATGTTCCAGTTAAACAAAATATTAGAAAATGTGTATATATACATACCCTTTTCATTTGGGTGCACCTGGACTATAAAAGCCCACAGTCACCTTTAAGAGTGTTGGGTAGTTCAGTTTGGATTATTTTAAAGTCATTTTTTTTTCAGTGTTTTAGAGAGGTATGGTTTGGAATACGCACCTATAATGTTGTGGTTTTGTTTAATTTTGCCACTAAAAATATACTGTGGCTTAACTCAAGGCAGCAGAATGATTTTAAAAGTAGAGTTTGGCTCCATTGACCTTACCAGTTCATCCAAATGGCCCCACCCGCTGTGATCCCAGTACTATGGAAACAGGATGAGTCATTATCTCCATCTTCTCTTTAACACTCCTCTCACTGCTCAGCCCTCTAGGCTCTCTGAGCTGAACACTACTGGGGAAGGGAGAGGAAGTATCATGCTAATCACAGACTCTCCAGGAAGCTGAGTTTGGTGAGAGCCATAGACCATCTGAACTCAAGGGTGTGTCCATATGTTGCCGAGAGCATGCCCAGAATAGAACCCAGGAACAAGTGGGAAAGGGGGGGGGGGGGTCCATGCAGTCAGCAGGCCTTATTTGGAAAGCCAGGGAGACCTGCCGTTAGACTCCACTGCTGGCTGGATAGCCTTTTCTCCATCTCCATAGCCACTCATTCATTCCACACCAACTTCTATTACATGGGAGTTATTGCACCCACTTTCCAGTTGAGTAAAGTGAGGCTCAGAGACTCACTCACTCACCTTGGGTCATCATCATAAGGAGTCAAAGCAGAGGCAAAGTGAGCCACCTACTCTACCCTTCCCCAATTCCTCTCCTGGGAAATGCTGGGACTCACCAGAAAAATCGAGCGATGCTGTTATCTAGATCCCTGGAGTCTGCCAAGCAGATTCTGATTGGGAGGGGAAGGGCTCACAAATCTCCAACCCTACCTAGGTGAGGAAGGACTCGTAGCTACTGACTTTTGAGGGAGAAAAGTGAGTCTGTGTGGCCCTGGTAGTTTGCCCATACTCCAGTGTATAGATTTATACTCAGGAGTGTATGGGCAGCGCAAACCGGATTGTGAGTTAGAAAACAGAGCTCAGAGAACAAGGAGGTGGGAGAAGAAGGGTTTGGGGAGCACTTAGGAGACACGTCAGGGAGAATATGCTGAGAACACATGTGTGCACGTATGACGTTCTCAAAGAATTAATAAGACTTTGCTTTAAATTTTTCTTGACGAGGTCAGTGTGGGAAATAATATTTATTGTATTGATTGTTGACATAGCAGGATTTAGAATCACCTAGGAGTAAAACCTCTGGGTTGGATTAATTGAGGAAGGCCCATATTATAATTGAGCTTTACCATTTTGTGGGCTGAGGTCCCAGGCGAGAGAGAGAGAGAGAGAGAGAGAGAGAGAGAGAGAGAGAGAGAGAGAGAGAGAGAGAGCGCTTATCATCAGCATTTGTTTTCCTCTCTCTGCCTCCTGACTGTGGGTAGGTGCCATGTGACAAGCTGCTGCCATGACTGCCACCCCCACAAAATGAACTCCAACATTTTTTTGTTAAACATCCTTCTTTAAGTTGCCCTTGTCAAAAACAGGAAAAAAAAAAAAGCAACAAATGGAGTCCGAGAGGAGAGCCTGTGCATCGACCCACACAGCACTGCGCACGCAATCACCTCACCTTTACAATTAATTAGTTACGAACACTAGTACCTTTGGGTCTAGGAAAGGAGCCTGGATTCTTCTGGCAAGTCCTGTCATTTCCCAGGTGAGGAATGGAAGGGTAGAGTAGGTGGGCCAGCTTTACATCTGCTTCAGCTTATTCATTGGTGATTCATTCATCACCAAGGAAAGTGAGCCTCACTTTACCCAACTGTAAAGTGGGTGCAGTGATTCCCACATAATAGAGTTGCATGTAGAATGAATGAGGGGCTATAGGAATGGAGAAGATGCTGAGCCTATCCAGCCAGCAGCGGAGTCAGAGGCAGGTCTCCCTGGCTTTCCAAACAAGGCCTGTTGACTGCGTGGACCCCCCTTTCCCACTTGTTCCTGGATTCTGTTCTGGTAACACTCTGTTGGACATATGGACATATCCTGGTATTCAAACAGTCTACAGCTCTCACCAAACTCAGCTTCTGGAAAGCAAACTAAAATCATAATAATCATAGTAAATTTGGGACAGGAAAGAGAGACATTGTGTAATTTTCTTATTTATGTGTTTGACTCCCTTCTTGTGTAGATGGAAGGACATGGCCTTGGGAAACTGAGATCTGAGATAAACCCTTTCATTGCAGACAGTGAATTGTCTGGACCTCACACCCTCAAAACGAATAGCTCTTAGCTTTCCCATGAGCCCCCTCCTACCTAGCATCACTGGGATGGGCAAACTGTTTTCCTTGCAAATCTTTCCAATTGGCCTCACACACAGCAGCTTGTCAACATTTACTGTAGGCACAAAATGGTGCTCCCTGGCTACTTTCTCTGCAGCTGAGCCTCCCCCATGTCTGCTTCAGACTACACAGGTGAACAAATATGGAGACACTTTCCTGGAAGCTTAGGAGACAGGCCTCCGATTTTCAGGTACAGAAATGAGACTCTGAGCTTCAGGCTTCAATTCACAGTAGGGAATGGTGGTTCCCTTGCAAGACAGGAAGGCCAGAGCTGAGCCACCAAGTGTCAGAGACTTCAAAGACTTCGGTCTTCCTGAATATGAGGTGTTTGACTCAGGGAGTCTCCAAGACATGGGTCTACTCTGTTTCCAAATACTTACAACATTCTTGGGTCTCTGTCCCTTCCTTCCCAACGGAAGGAAGCAGCTGCTGTCAGCCCTGGGCTACCCAATTAGTAGATGAACACACACTCAGTGTGACCAGTAACCAGGCTGAGCCTCAGCCAGCTCCTGCGTGCGAATGATTCTCTTATTTCAGACACTGCCCTGTGTCTTCCGTGGCATGAGGGAGGCAATGTGTACTTTGGGATGCAACAAGCCAACTCTGTCCATCACTGGCTGGTGACTGAGGACATGTGACTTTTCTTCCTGGGCAATAAAACAGAGATGGGGTGGAGCATACACCTACCGCTCGAGCTTCTGGAGAAGGACAGGAAACAGCGTACAGAACTACCTCAGAGCTCTCACGGTGTAAGCATCGGGCCCACATCAGCATCTCTATCCTCACTGTCAGCCTCTTGACCAAGGGTTTTTCTAACAAGGAGATGAACCCTCTGAAGGAGCTACAGTTTTCTCTGCCAAGCAGACCAGCCCTTCTGTGTTCCAGATGAGGAGCTGAGACACAAACATACAATGGTTGCTGAGGTACCAGAGGCCGTATCCAGATTTGGAGACAAGAGCAAAGGGCTGCTTTGCTGGACTTTGGGACACTGAGCCATGTGTTCCTGTCTTCCGGCTCCACCCCTTCCTTCATCTGGCTATAATACTATGTGGTGTTACAACCTTTGACTGTTCAGAAACATTCTATTTCCTCAAGTATCAGTACTTAATGTTTTGTTCCACACATAAAACCCTGTGAGTGGAAGGCTGCTGGCCCCCTTGTCAGAGGTAATTTCTCAAGGCTCTGCCTGGGATTTAACGGAAGCCATATGGTTAAGTCTGTCAACCCTCTCAGAAAGCAATCCCCCTGAAGGGCCCTCGTAAATGTTCTTGGGGCTGTGAAAGATCTAGCAATTTTTAAACAATAAAGCTATGCTCATAGCCGTGATATTCAGCCGAACACAAAGCAGGAAATAATGGATTCTGGTCTGAATTAGTTAAAGGCAGCTTCAACTTGTCCTGACTGAGGGTTGCAGTTGCAAGACAACCTGAAATCTAATCGACAGGAAGGAACTGGCCAGGATGTCCCCAACGTTGGCCTATGGTGGACAGTGACAGCCACAGCTAGGCTTAGGTTGGTTGAGGTATTTAGGAAAACTCTTAATAATGATATCAAACGTGGGATTTGCGGCACATTTTAAACTGTGGTGTCCTATTATCTTGACTTTTAAACTCCCTGTCTGTGAATGCAGCACTTCCCAACCTCTCCTTAGTTGTTTATCACACAGGAATAGTGCTAAGAGCTCCTTGCCTCTGAATGCCTGCCTGTCCCTAGCTAATGGCACTCCGAATGACAATGGCAATCCACACAGCGGAGCCTCCTTGTTCTCCTCCTTGGAGAAAGCAGCCGTGCCTTGCCACCTATGCTTTACTTTCGATTTTTATTCTTTATGGTTTGTTTTTGTTGGTTTTCCTCAGTGTGCCCGAGGGACCATCACTGGACACTACCCATGACATAGCATTAGGAATTGCAAGGAAGCACCAGAAAGCAGCATTGGCTGGGTGTGAAGATGTGGAATCCATGCTAACGGCGCCTTCTTATGGAAAACCAGCTTGACTCCCAACACTCTGCACTGTTTATTATGGGGAAGTAGAGTTGCCTAGCCTCAGCTCCGTGCAAGTAGAGTTTATGCATGATGTAGGCATTTGTACCCCACGGACTAGAATTTGAGTGAAATCAGGGAGGGATTTACCACCTAAGCAGCTTCATGTATGCACTGTTGAAACGTATTGCCAGATCTCCTAGTACAGCTGGCTAACTAATGCAACCAAAATGTTTCACGTGTATCTATTCTATTCTAATGCTAAATGCGTAAAAATTTCATTATAAGCGATTACTGGGATGCCTCCCTCATCATGAGCATGCATTTACCCAGTATACAGAGAAGTAAAAAGCAAGAAGAAAATCCATAGGTCAGTAGGTCAACAGTGCCTCTAGCAACCTGTCAGAACCCTCTACTGTAGAATGTTGTTGAAGAACTCCGTGTCCTTATCTGCATCACCGACCGGAAGAAGGACTGCGCATGTATCACCTAGCACCTCAGAGGGAAACGGACTTCTCTAAGAATGCTTGGCTCTATTAGGATCACCACTTAGCTTCTCCACTAACCACCGGCTCCTCGAGAAATGCCTCATGTTAAGAGAGACACTGAGAGGCGCGTGGGATTTACATTGCGATTACCTGCTCCTGCGCCACGGTTCCCAGCCTTGGCTGACTTGATCCTGAGTTAATGAGCGTGTTATACGATATCTAATAAAAATGACTGGGGTAGAGATACTGTTTGGAATGTGGCACATAGCTGGTTCAAGGCTAAATCGATTTCATCTCTAGTTAACACATGCTTGTTTTCTGTCTTTCTTGTCTCTCCACAACCCATAGCTCATTTTTTTAACCCCATCTGGGAAACTTATCTCCTAAAACACCCCCATCAATCAGCCAAAGACACTCTTCCCGACAGGGCATCTACCAGTTTTACTGAGCACAAGCAGTCACTGGTTTGGAGATGCCTCCCACATTCGCCAAAGCTGCGTGTTTTTCTAGCCTGTCTAACCACCCAAGTGCAATTTGGGATATTTATACTTCCCTGAAGTTTCTATTGAGATAATAGCACTACTTTTACAGAATTGAGCAAAGGGCATAGCAGGGGTCGCCGTGGAATAGAATAGAAGCTGAATCTGCTGAGTGTCTACATACTTAATATTTTTCACTCGTTTTGGTCTGCTTTGTCTCAGTGTCTGCCCCCCTCAGCCCAAGTGTGAAAACTTGATCCCTACAAGGGTATGCACCCTTGGTCGTGGAAGGCTTTACTGATAACTGGCATCACATCCATTTTGCAGACCTTTATGCCAAGCCTCTAAGCTTAAGCTTTACAGCATGAAAAGGGGCTGGGGGCAGGGAAGGAGAGAGAGAGAGAGAGAGAGAGAGAGAGAGAGAGAGAGAGAGAGAGAGAGAGAGAGAGAGAGAGAGAGAGTTGGCTATAGAATCTAAGCCCCAGTGAAAGGGAAGAAAAGACAGGGATAGGAGTCAGGCAGTCCTGTCTCCTGCAAAGTTCCAGTTGTGAACACACCCTCTGGCCACAGCACAAGAGTGTTGTGCGTGGGCACAGGTGGGTCCCAGTCTCTCTAGCTGGATGCAGCTTCAGTACCGAGCCTGAATGAAGACTTTCATTGCTGTGTGCTGTTTTTGTTGGCCAGTCGCCATGACAAACATTTGCAGGTGGCTTGGCCAGATTTTGACACTTAAATATTTGAGGTTGTGATAAAAATCAGAATATTACTACAATATGGTTCTCTATGCTCATGCATGTGCACATGCACGCACACACACACACACACACACACACACACACACACTAGAAATTTTAAAAAGCTATCTGCAATTTCAAATGCTCATTTGCTGACATCTCCCGGGGGAACTCGTATTTTAAAATGAGCACTCATTTCCTCTTTGCTGAGGGAAATAAAAGAGCCAACTATCCCCAAGTGTTACCACCTAGGGTTCCATACTCAATCCACTGGTGAGAAGGGCAGGGCTGGGTCCTGCTGAGCCCCTCGATCATCTGGGCAGAGCTTTGGATGGGTCACGTGGAGGAGAAGAAACCCAGGAGTGACAGGATGTGGGGGTTTTGAATCAACAGAGTAAGCACGACAGGGAAGGATCTGGAGAAAAGAAATAGCCTCCCTCAAGCTGGGCAACGAGACAGAGACAGAGTCCTAAAAGTAACAATTATCTCCTAGAACACATCAGGAGATACACACAACGCCCCCAAGAAGCAGAAAGAATGGCAGAGTGACACAGCCTACAAATGTCACCCAAAATGTACAGTCTGGGGCCAGCTGGGTAAATTATTGACAGAGTCAACACCCATCTTAAAATTTAGTGCTAGCCTTAAAAGGATTGCTTCATAAAACCCAGTGCTGCGTTAACAATGGGGAACACTAAGGGCCTCAGAGAGGGTTGTGGGTAGGGGTACAAGGGGCAGGCGAGGGCTGCAGGGGGGAAAGAATGCTGTAAAACTGCTAGTAAACTCTAGCACATTTTATGTTCCCCCCCCTTGAAAGAAAAATAAAATAATTATAATTAGCTGGTCCAGCTGTGAATTGTCTGCCCGAAGCCAGGGCCCAAGAGAAAAAAGGAGTCCCCCGAGATGCAGGCACCATCTTTAATGAAGCCACATTACCTTCCAAGGACATTGTGGTTTAGAGATAGTGGCAATACTTGCTTTTCAAGTTGCTTGAGAAGAAACCATTAGCAAAGATACTTGGCTAGAACGATACCCGCTTTTCAAAGCAAAAGCAAAGACCCGGACATCCACACTCACTGTCTGTGCTTTGTCCCTCTGAGACACCTAACCGAGAAGTCTGAGACACAGTTCCCTATTCCAGAGCACTCAGGAGTGAGCCAAGGCTTTGTCCTGTGCCCACTCTTGTTCTCAGAGAAAAGGCATTAGGAAAAATTGTAAGGAAGCCTCAAAATTGTGTTTTAAGTCACCACAACTAGCAGCCCCCTGAGAATTCAGACTGCATTTGGAGGTGAGTGCAGACCACAGCAAGTTCCCCTTCTGGTTTCAGGGGCAGCCAATTGCCAGGGCCCATCAGTGTACGCACAAGAAGTCAGTGCCTCTCTTCAGAGGCTGTAAAGAACAAACTCCATCCTCATTCTGGAGATAAGGAAGTGGGGAGGTTAAGAATTCGGCGTTTCTAAGAAGTTGATGAGTAATGCCCGCATTGCTGATGGTCAGACCACACTCTGCAGCAAGGGGCCAAACCAGTCATATGATGTAAAGAAGCGAGAACAATTTCCAGGACATGATATGTATGGATGTCAAGATACTTCTACCAGTTTCCCTCAAGATCTTAACATTGTCTTGTTTCATAAATGAGAGGGAAGGGCCCTGCTTACAAATATAGGCCAATGGAAAGGCCAGGAAGGGCTGATGAGAAAGAAATAACAAGAAAGACAGGTGGGAAGGAAGACCAGAAAGAATGGCAAGTTGTGGAATATACAGGTGGCCCAGCCAAGCAGCTGCAAGGAGTTTGTGGTTGGGGTCACACTGCCAGGAGGTACCTGGGCTAGCAGAACTCCTCTCTGTTGTCACCAAACATTTCTCCTGAGCAGTCTTCTGCGGTCTGCATAACACCACTAATTTTGTCTGCCATTCACAAATCTTATTTGAAGAAATAAGGTCACATAATGAATAGCTTTCGCCCTCAACATCTAGGATCAAAATAGCCCCAAGCAAACGGAGACGCCTTTTCTCATCCAAAGCATCACTCTTTTGGCAGCATCATATTAGACGGTAAAAACAACAAATCCAAGCACTAGAACCAGGGAGAATGTACAAAAGGCTGCCTGAGCTCTTCCAGAGACAGAGAGGAAGTCTTCTTACCCAATCTGGCGGTTGGTGGAAGGAGCCTGAGTGATGACCGAGCTGGACTGGGGAGAAGGCATGGCTTGCTGAATCACAACGCTGCTGTCGTGGTTGGGCATCCGAGTGCTGCCTAGCTGGTGAGCTCCAGGTCCCGTCATGGTCCCACCAACTGTATTATGCATGGAGATATTCTGCCCAGAGAAGACAGAGGAGAAAAGTCAGAAGGAGCCAATGTTTCATCTACTCCCCACACCTCCAAGGCCAAAGCTGGAAATCTGACCATGTTGCCTAAACAGAGTTAGAGCTTCTAGCAAGGCAAGGATTCATCGGTCTTGCTATACCTGAACAGTTAAGAGGAGGTGCCAAAGGAATACTTACCCCAAAAGTAAAACATACCTGGAAATAAATGCCTTGACATTTGCTGAGCATACTGCCACCAGCCATCCCGAGGGAAGGCTCATGTGGCAGGAAGTGAGAAGGGGTAGTGTATACCTCATCTGACTCAGTGATGCACACTGCACCAGAAAAGGGTGGTACAAGATGCTGTGATCTTGTGGATTTCATCCATCTTGTTCTGTGTATGCATCATACCAGGTCGATTTCCTTGCTTTCAGTTCTACAACACTATAGCCACCTACCTTCTTTTCAAAGAATCTTGTATTTTTCTAGATATAATCATGGTGCTACACAATCTATAAACTGTGTAGATTCCAATATAGGTTCGAAAAGTAGGTTCTAATGTAGATTCTACAATGTTATGGCTTTAATAGATCAAACTGGGGCCCTGAGCTCCAGTGTCAAGAATAACACAACATATTTCCGTGTCTTAAAATCACCCTCTGCAACCACATGGATTATTGGAATGCTGGTACATGGAGCAGAGTAGCCCTTCAACAAACGCTATTGCCCAGATGAACTAAAGAAGCAATATCCGAGTCACACAAGGGGCTACTGCCATGCATGGATTTCTGGTGATCCTGATGAAAGCTATGGGGTTTGAAATAAGCTAAAAACAAAAATGCGTTAAATAAGTATATTAGGTAGAAAAGCAAGCCAGTGGGGCACCAAGGCAGGAATGCATACGGAGGCCAAAGAGGACTGATCAAGGCATGAAGGCTGACATGTGACAAAGTCAGAACCTGGAAAACAAGAGAAGATGCACGGACATCAAGGCACAGGCAAGAGTCTGCAGCAGACCCCTGGGCAGGCAGGCAACATGTCGGTCAGCCTAGAAGGGCAGGGGACTTCCAGAGGTCAATAGGAAAATAGGATGAAGATGCTGGGGAAAGAAATGGGGTATCACTTGCAATTCACTTGAGGGAAAAACGTATCTATTTGTCCACACTTTGGTGTTACCCAGGGAAAAAGAAATCAAAGGAGATCATGAAGTGGCCCTTTGAATTTCTTCTGCAAAGAGCAGGATTTCCTGCACTATGTGTTAAATGACAGTGATAACATGTCAGGTACTGGGGGTGGCTACACCCATCACGTGACACCTTTCCCGGGTTTCTGATTTCTGAGCTCTGACCACACAATTTGTAAGGAGTTCAGATGGAAAACAGGCACCTGGCTTAGACTGAGACTTGACTATGTCATCACGGGGTCCCAAAGGCTCAAATATATACACGTGTGACCCGAAAGCTCCTCTTGCACACTGGAAGGATTTTCTGGCAGGAGGAAATTCTGTGGCTAGGCAAATGGAGAAGGAAGGAAATGGTGTGTAGAGACAGGTTTCCGTGCAGGCAGGGGGATTGCTGCATTTTCTTTTATAGGATCTAAGGCTACAAAAGTCACGAGAATAATGATGAAAATAAACATCATGTGTTATTCTTCTTAAAAGTAAACTTTAGCGTCCTTACACACCCAGACCACGGTACGGGTTATCTTCTGTATGTTCATCCCCTCAAAGATACTCATATCTCCATATTTCTTATAATCACCCACATTTCAACACTATGTCCAAAGCCTAGAGGAACTCCGATTCTTCTTTGAAATTCGTGTTATTGTGCTGTTTCCACTGTATATCACAAAAGCTGTACAATTTGATGTTTAGAATTGCATCCCTATAAGCACAGAGGAGAATATAAAACGCATTGCATCGCCTTAAGTTCCCCAGGACAATTCTTTTCTGTCATCCCCAGATGTAGTTTCAAATCCAACCAGTTTGTCCCAAGCATTCCTTCTCTGTCTACATCTCCATGCCTTGTCCCACCAGCAGAGGTAGGGTCTCAACCTGTAGGTCACGACCCCTTTAGGGTTGCCTATCAGATATCCTGCATATCAGATATTTCCATCACAGTTCATAACAGTAGCACAATTACAGCCGTGAAGTTGCAAATACAATTTTATAGTTGGAGTTCACCACAACATGAGGAACTGTATTGAAGGCTCACAGCATTAGGAAGGTTGAGAACCTCTGCTTTAGTGGGAGACCTTCTTCACTCTTGCTTGGCTCTCCTCTCTCCTCCTTCCCATACACGACACTAAATGTACAACCCATCACACTGCACACAGGGCCCAGTATGCATGCCCACCCTCAGCCACTGCATGGCTTCTTTGCTTTGAAAGATGCTAACAGCACCATTTATAACATCCCTGATTACTGTAGGACCTTCCCTAACTAATAGTTCATCTACTCCCTTCTTCCCTCTGGTTCTTAGTAACTCGTCCCACCCACCTATTTGGAACTCTCCTGCCTGCATTCTGATCTTACTCCATGTTGGACCCTGCAATATTGTTTTGTTTTGTTTGGATGGCAATGCTCTTAGGTTCTGACTTCACCCTTCACCTCTTGGACTATCCATTCTATGGGAAATTTCTACACCTCTCTAATGATGGGAACCATTTCCTCTGTAGGAGTTTTCATGAGATTATATCTGTTCTTGATCATATAAATATCTATTCCTTCCCTCACCTGCTACCACACTGAGAACTAAATCCGGTTTTGCTCTCCACTGGGACTCCATCACCACATACCATGTGGGTGTGTGGTGAAGGCAGAGGGCTCAGTGATGCACAGGACAGTATCCCTAGGCTATTCAGACTGTGGAGCCTTCTGCCTTTGTTCCCTGGCCTTGGAGAGTGCTAGCATCACACCTGCTCACCTTGAAATCTGAAATCAAGTTAACAGCAATAGAGTTTTAGATGTTAAGGAACATGTTCTCAGGTACAGGCTGAAGAACCTAAGGAGGTCAGAACTAAGACAGAAGAATGGAGAGAAAAGCCTTTGAAAGTACCCAAAGAGACCCATGAATGCTCAGTGGTTGGCTTCTCGCCTTTGTTACAAATGACCAATAATCTTCTTTACGTGAGCCATGTAAACCAGGGAAAGCCAGGCTCAGGGAGCTCCTCAGGAAGCTTGGTTCACTTCTGTTTTTATTTGAAAGCATAGCATGTTAAATTAGAGAATGAAGTTTCAGCCCAAGATGCCAAAGCTTAAGAACCTTTTCTGAAAATCATTAAGAGAAAGTAATTATTATCTAGGAATAAGGCCTTCTTATTACATCTTCCCCAATAATTTTGAAAGAGCTCTGTTTCTTTCTGAGGTCCTACAAAATGACTTCTGAATCATGTTTTCATAATTCCCCTTCACACACACACACACACACACACACACACACACACACACACACACACAAACACACATTCTGCATGCTGACTTCCCTTGGACCCAGAGAGTGATTTTAAAACACTTTGGAAAAAATAAGTATTCTGGTAATAGCATCCTCACTTCACACCTGGAGGTGACTGTTTTCTTTCAGCATTATGTAGGAATTCAAACATGAAATTATTTTCTGAGTTCACGTCGTCCCAATTTTGCATTCAAAATCTGCCATATTGATAAAAGAATAGCATTTTGCATACAGAAAAATTCAACATCCAATTTCAAAAACACAAGGAGTGAGTTATCTTGCTGATTTATTTTTGATAGTGCTGGCGGGTAGATTTGAAGCTAGTGAAAGAATGTCGCCAAACAGACAGCACGGATGGATGTCAGTTCACAGACAAAGATCAGAAGTGTGTGCCTTGAATTAAGTTCAGCCTTTGGCCTTTCTTGTTCGACAACCTTTATCAACAGTTTGGATGAAGATATAAAAATCATGCTTGTCAAATCTGCAGTTGACACAAAGTTGGGAGACAGAGCTAATGTTCTGGAAAGCAGAATCACGTTTTCCTTGAGCCAACTGTGTGATCTGGCTTCCAAAAATGCTAACATAAATCTAGGTTGTTTTAGAAGTGAAACGTCCTGATCAGGGGAAGTAATTATTCCACTGTAAGGTACGTTGGGCTGACCACATTTGGCCACCACATTTTAAGGGAGAAATTGACAAATAGGAGGGAAAGAGAGTAATGAATGCATTAAAAATGCACTGCATGGAGAACGGCCCAGGAAGCAGGGAATATTTAGTCTGAGAGGGGAAGACCTAGAGGGTCATGCTAAATGCCTTCAAATATTTGCAGGATTAGACAGAGTCTGCATCACTCCAAGCGCATAAGTCCAGAACATGCAATAATGATGCTAAGAAGTCAGTAATAGCCGAGCGGTTGTGGCACACACCTTTAATCCCAGCACTTGGGAGGCAGAGGCAGGCAGATTTCTGAGTTCGAGGCCAGCCCAGTCTACAAAGTGAGTTTCAGGACAGCCAGGGCTACACAGAGAAACCCTGTCTCAAAAAAGAAGGAGGAGGAGAAGAAGTCAATAATAACTAAAACTCATGTGTCTATGTTAAAGCAGACACTGTGATAGATACTTTATAAAGCACATCTGTAGTGCAATCCTACAAGGTGGGCATCATTGCCTATATTTTAAGAAAGAGAACAAAAGTTACCATCACCTATAATGCCACCAACTTCTGGCCACCATCTGTCTTATGGGTCAATACTTAAAAAATAGAAATTTGACCTTATGTCAGAATAGTTTTATTAGTATGTAGAAATATCCAAAGACAAAATAAAATCTCCCATAAATACTCAGTTCCCTGGGTCTAGTGTAAGCCAGGACCAATGACCATCATCTGTGCTCAGGGGTATCCAGGATTCTTGCATCGGGATGGAAACAGTGCAAGATGACTTCCAGATCTCTTTCATAGCAAAGACATGGGTTATACATGGGCTCACATGTTTTAGATGATCAGGTACATATAGTATTTTTGAAATTGTACTAGGTTGAGAGTTAGGTTTCTCCCATGCTATTCTCCCCCTCACCCCCATTGGTGTCACGTAACCTAGACAAATCACTCAGGAACCCCTTGCTCAATAGCTTCAACATTATACAGGGTTAGGGGAGCCCAGAACCATATAGTTTGTCAATTCTACACCTCTGGCACTCCACAAGTCTCTTCTGCTACATATTATGAGTCATTAAATATTCAAAACAGACACTTGGGACTGTGATTCATTTGCTTACAAGGTAATTTTTTTAAATCTATAACTGTAAGCTTTCGTGGAAGGGAACCTTTCAAAAGTTACAAAATTCTGCCAGATGGAAAGGATCTGGAAAGGTGCTGTCTCTTAGCCATCAAAAAATGGAAGCTCCACAGACTATAAAAGGTCTTTAACAAAGTTCCCCATCTATGACTGACACCTCTCAGCCTTCCCTTGACATCGCCCTCTGTTCTTGCCCAGAAATGCATTGCTTTCAATTCATTGCTGTTCTGAGGCATGCAGGGTGTGAATGGGATGAGAACCAGGGAAGTAATGAGTCTTGATTGCAAGCTGAGGGAGCCTGAGGTAGAGTGGTAATTGTCTTTCTGCATGCATGGGCTTGGAGCACAATACACAAAAAAACAACTTAGTGTACAAGAATGTACATCCGTGTTCTTTAAAAATAACTATAATTTCAGGGTGTGGTAATGAAGGATGAAGGGAAGTGGACCACAAATGAAAGTAAAGGTTAGCATGCACAGTCCAACCAAGGAGGATTCCCACAAGATTCCAGAATGCTATCTTCAAATCTACATTCTATCCAACTGCCCAGGTGTGGAGACTTTACAAGTCTCTTCATAAAGATCCAGGGTCACCCTGATGCGCATTTACAAGCCAAGTTGTGCAATCTTGGAGTTGTCTGCATTTTAATGATGCCCGGGGAAGTTATGAAGACTTCCAGAACTTTCCAGAGCTAAATATCCAATGAAGTGCATCCAAAAGGTGGCTATGACATTCACAGAATAACAAGTTCTACGCCTCTAGATGGAATTGGGATTTTGGAGGTGTAGTGGGTCCTGAGTTTTTCTTTGGTGCTATCAGTGGCTATGCCAGTATTTGGTGGCTGTCTTGCCAAGAGAGTAGGCTGTTCTGCAGATGAGGGTATAGTATAGAAGAATTAGAAGAATCACAAAATGGGAAAGGCACCAGGGTTCAGCCATGTAGGAGCGCTCTCTCTCTCTCTCTCTCTCTCTCTCTCTCTCTCTCTCTCTCTCTCTCTCTCTCCAAACCCTGCACTTTAGTGGAGTCAGATGGAGCAGGATGCAGCACAGTGCAGGTTAAGAAAGCTCACCAGGTAACTTCTACAGGACAGAGAGGGAGAGGAAAGTATGGGGTTTTGTGAAAACCCCCAGCTTTGATAAACAAGTTTAAGCTTTACTTTCTAAGAGTTTGCTACTGAAGAATTCTAAAAGGGATGAGGTACAGGGTCAAGGGGACATAAGCATGGGATCAGCTAGACATCGGGTCAAGTCTACACCAGCTCTTTATAATTTGGGCCATTTTAGTTCTCAGAAACCAACCATTCTCAATCTACAACAGAGATAACCATCTAAGGACAGACTTGCCACCATATGTGAAACAGAGCTATCCCAGCACTGTGAGTGAGAGCATAGTGTGTCACTTTCCTTATAGTAAAGTAACATGAAGCTTAGAGTGGGGGAGGCAGCTTCTCAGAGCTCTTCCCATGACTAATAAGAATAGAAATCATTTTTATAATGGCCCGGCACTTATGAAGCAATACCATATGTCAGAAAATCCAGCCTTTAAGAGGTAAATAACGTGAGCAGCCACAGTTCCTAGATGAGGAAAGCGAGGCACCGAGAGACTGAGTAGAATGGCCTAGACCCAGGTGCTCAGAGCTGTAAATAAGTTCACAAGATGGAAGTGGCGCTGTTGCAATTGTTGTGTAGTGAGAATGTTTCCTTTTGGAGAGGGACATGGCAAAACATCAAGCCTATCTGGGCTCCTTGAATGACCGGCACAGAGAGTGGTCAAGTAATGCTGAACTGTGTCCTGAGAATCACAGCCCATGTATCACACCATTTCTACAGATCCACACCTTCACCAGCTTCATCCCTGCAAATGCTTAGTGTGACACCATTCATTCATCTCAAAGCAAAAGTGGCTCCTCTCTGACTTGGGGGAAGATGGTGCAGTAAAAACAGCTTGATCATGGCTGGTGAAACCCTCAGTGGCCTGGGCTCTTTGCACAAAACCAAAAGTAGATGGTCCCCTCAGGGGCCTTTCCGGTCTGGAGTCTGTGTGATTCACAACAGCACACCCACCTAAATGGTCACACTCTCCTCCAGTGCCCAGACTTCTATCATTTGCCCTAATACTGGGGTGGAGCACCTGAGCCCTTCCTGGGTGCAGTTTATAGCTACTCATTTAATACCATAGTAAAATACCCCAGACAATAAACATCTTCTCAGGTGCCACCCTTAACTGTGAGAAAGTTTCCAGGTGTCTCTCAAAGGCCCCGCCCCTTCCGTTACAGATTCACCCACCTAGAACTGTCCATGTCTGGTCTCACCTCCTCTTTATTACCCTCACTGTTTCCACTTAATAGGTTCATATGGCAGTGTGGCTTGGATATAGTTTGTGTGCCTCCAAGGGTTCATGGGCTACAATTTCATTCTCTTTGTGAGGGAAGAGAAGGCAAAATTTAATCCCACTGTGATATTTCGAGGTGAGTCTTTCACAAGGTGACTCACAAGGTGATTCCATAAAGTGTGCAGGCTGGGATCCCACGGTTGAATTCTAGCGGTTTAATAGGAAGGAAAGAGATCAGAGGCTCTAGTGCATGTATCTGTCTCTGGCCCTTGCATCCTTCTCAGCATCCTGTCAACAAGATGAATACAGACACCCAGGACCTTTCCCCTAAAGATACCACTTACCCATCCTGTAGTGTTGTGTTATGTTATCAGCAAGAAAAACTGAAATAATTCCCATGGGCTAAGAGGAAAATGTCTCTACCGTACCCACACTCTAGAATTAGAATTAAGCCAATGTCAATAGTTACTGTTCCTGGAGTCATGAGGGCATTAGAAAAACCAGACTCAGGCCATCAAAAATGATCAGATGCACCGATCACTGATAGGATCTCTCCATGATCAAAACCTTCCAGTCATCTGCTCATTCCACTGTGGCATGGAAGGACTGCTGTAGTCTATCTACTACCTTCTATATGTGCCTCCAAGCTATTCACAAGATGCCCTCCACTAACCTTTGCAATAGTATCCAGCAAACCACACCCCCATCTCCTCCCCCTGTACCATTCATGTACACAGGGTTCCTAAGAGTTAGGCACCAGTTTCACCTTTGCACATATTCTCTGGATTCAGCTCATTCTTCAAGCACCAGACTGTGTTACCTTCTCTGCAGAGCCTTGGACCCCTTTCTTATTATCTGTCTCAGTTCTTTGTCCCTCTGTCCTCCCTGCCATTTCAAGAGACAGCTGCATTCTTCTAAGCAGAGCCAGTGCCTGTGTTCATAGTGGGTGCTCAGTAGATGTGCCCTATACCCAGTTGTTCAGTAAGCAAGTGCTGTATGTTCCTAGGCAAAGATGTGGTATTGGTGTGCTTCAAATTTCTCACTTGGGAAACAGGAACAGTCTTACCTTATAAAGGTTTTTGTAAAATTAAATTAGGTGATATAAGCCCTGTGTTTAATGTTGTGTTGGCTACATTCAGCATCCATTCACACCTCACTGGAGTTACCATGGTGCTCATCACTACAATTACCAGCAACAGTGGCGCTGCAGCATCTGCAGCATCCTTCACCTCCTCCTCTGCTCTCCACTCGCCCACGCACCTTCTATCAAGGCTCTTGGAATACACTGGCAGGTATTTATTTTAAGGCCACCTTGTCCTCTCCTTTTTGAATGCTTAGGTGACAAGGGCAGGTTCTGACCCAATGTGATTGCTGAGTAAATCTACATAAAGTGTAGTTAGCACTTGAAAAGAAAAAAGAAAAACACAGGCCTTCTTGCTGCTGCCAATGGCTCACAGGGTGGCAGAAGGGCTGAGAAGAAGGTGACACACACACTCGGCCTGAGGAATACTTCACCTAGGCTCACCCACAACAGAAACAGAGATGATGCATCATCAATGGCTGACTGTCGGCATTTTGATGGACAGTGGGCTGGTCCACAGGCCTGGTCACAGTCCACCACGAAGCACATAATCTCACTTAGCGCTTTGAGTTTTGTTTTTATGATTCCAACCACCAACCACCATCTTGCTGTTTTTTGGGGTTTTGTTTTGTTTTGTTTTGTTTTTTAACCACTAGTTCTGGAGAGATTTGTCATCTAGTTTGATCCTCCAGCTTCATGCTGCCATCCCAGCTTTCAACTCTTCAGGTCCCTTCCCAGACCTTTGGAGACCCCGCTATTGATAAGCTGACATAACCTTACCCACTCTTACAGCACCTCCCCATTCCAAAGCCTACAGCTCAGAATGATGTCTATTAAAAGGCCATGGTCACCCTCATCCTTA
The DNA here is from genome assembly GCF_978045245.1 of Mus caroli. NCBI lineage: Eukaryota > Metazoa > Chordata > Mammalia > Rodentia > Muridae > Mus > Mus caroli. The sequence goes on from NW_028227262.1 coordinate 95,551,520, forward strand.
ACATTATTCCTAAGCTCACATCTTCCGACTCAAACCCACTGTCTAGCTCAGTCATCTAGCCACCTCATACTACATATAAAGACCATATCCTCCACACCATGGCCTGCACAAGCTCAGAGCCCCCTCTCTGCCTACCTACATCCTCTTTGAAAACTGATCAACAGCATTTTCTCACGTACACACAGAGGACAGTCACACTTGATTCCTTCCAACATAAGGGGAAGGGCTAGTGCTATTAGGGAGATAGTGTTACTTCATCCATTTTCCTAACACACAGTATCTAGACTCAACCTTTCTGCCTTCTCTCTTCTGATGCCTCTTAATCTCAGAATGTCTCCCCTCCGCTCTCTTTGTCAGGTTTACCTTGGATGCCACTTTCTTGATGTCTCTGCTTGTCTAAAAGCACTGCTGTCCTCTCCTTTGAAGCACAATTTACGTGATGCATCTGGTATAGTAACTCCCAAGAAGTCCAGGAAAGTGTTCATCTGACTTGCTTCTCTTGTGGCCCCCCATTTCCAAACTGACATAGAATAAATTGTCTGCTGGCTGAATTGAAAAAATAGTTCTAATTTCTGAGACAATGCCACAGAAGCACAAAGTCACGACTTCTCATTGCTCATGTCCTACACAGTCACCTCAAGGCTGAGATCCTAACAGAAAGAGATGACAAGTCCTGGCTTCCCTGGCCTTCCTATGCATGCAACATGGTGTTTAGCAGTCTCCTCTAAGGGTACTATGCCATCAGCTTCAACCAGAGCCACCAAGTGAACACTGAGGAAGCCAAAGGCAAGGACCAGAAGCAAAAGGGAACCTGAGTCCTGGAGAAGGTATGGGGAAGGTAAACAGGTGGCAGCAGTTACCTGGGCAGGTTCTCACACCACCATGAATACGGAAAACAATAGGGTCACATCCCACAAGGGGTACTAAGCAAACAGGACAATGTAGAACAGTTGCCAGGAGGTGGCTAGTTCTGGAATGACTAGGTAAATCTCCCTTCCTTCCTGACCAGAACCTTGTTAGTTTACTGAAAAAAAAAAAAAAAAAAAAAAAAGAGTATACATGAAACTACCATGGGGATGCCAAGGGACATGTCTCTCCAGTTTGTCAAAGAGCAGAAACATAACCATCACACTCTCTGGAAGCCACATAGGACATATGACCTGAGAGGACAGATGCCTTTGCTTGCCCTTGCCCAAGCCCTGCTCTTCCTCAGCTCTTGATCTTTCCTGGGTGAAAGAACTGGAAGGGAGGGCTGTCTAGTACAATGAAACTGCTGGAAAACTACCTTGCCTAGAGCGTTGGTTGAGCATTTGACAACAGGATAGCCTGACCTCTGAGACAATGGAGAACGAGTTGCTGGTCCTTCATCTTGGGCTGGTAGAACTCGTCAGGTGGCTCTCTGTGAATAGCCTTGCTTTGTAAATTGTTCAGTGCTGGGGAACAGGGCTGCTACAATGAGGCTCTCATGACCCATCTGGACTCAGCAGCCTCTTGATGTTTTGGAAATCACCAGCTTTCCTGGAGCACAGGTACCTCCTGGTTGTCATGCTAGCTGGCTTGTTCCATCTCGGAAGCCAAACAAACCCAAAACTGAGCAACGCAAGAGAGAAGTCAGCGAGGTGTTGGGTTAACCATGTTTGGTAATGGGCGAGCAATAAAATGAGGTAACATCTTTCTCTTGAACATGGCAAGAGAAACAGCATTAGCCATCCAGCATAGGAGAAACTAGTTACACTGGGTATGACAGTCCTCCGGGAAGCTTCTGAACATCATGCCCAGATATTAAAGTTTTAAACATTTCTGCCAGCAGCATCTTGAATCTTCTATATCCTCAGGGATCCAAAGAAGTGGAAGAAGGCCAGTGAGGTAGCTTCCATTTGCATAGAATGGCTATGATGTCCCAAAGTGTGCATTATGTCACCTATGACTGCCACAATTCCATTTTGTCCTGACATCCTTGAGACCAGACACTGTCTGTCTCAGTGGACTGATGGCCTCCTAGACACCTGCATTGCTCCCCAGACCAGGCACTTGCTGCAGCATCCTTAGAAGCTCCTGAGTATTTCAGAAAATTACAATTCTGTTTCTTTGATCCATGTTCCCCAGTCCATCCTTCCCATTCACAACACTCCCATGCACCCCTTCCAAGCTACCCACTGCACTCTTTCTGATTCCTGTCCTGAAAACAAGGAATTACAAAGAGAAAACTACATAGAAACACCACCTGGCTCTATTTTTCCCCACCAAATGTGTCTATGAGTTGTAAAACACCTTTTCAAAACATGGATTCATTTCTCTATGGGATACTCTGTCTCCCATTCCTATTGCACCCCTTTATCTTAAAATCAATTTTCCTCCATCACACCATCGTTCCAATGTGCTGTGAGCCTTACAGGGCACAGAGCAGAGTGGAAGCCGACTTGAATATACAATCAAAAACACCCAACACATTTACATGTTTAAGAAATGCACATTACTCTTATCACATTACTCTTACTGTACAAGCAAGGTATTCATAATATACTGTTTCACTAGAGAAAATCAATATGAGGAAAATGAATAACACACATACACACAATGAGACATGCATTGTGATAAATATTTGTGCCTTATGGATTAAAGGTACTCAAATGATAGAGAAACCTTGGTTTGAGAGAAGGACATACCTGGTTTTCTGCTCCATCCCACCTGTCTTAACTGGAAAACTTAAGATATCTAACTTTACTGCCTAACATCTAAGGTCACATAGTAACAAAATAAATTCACTCCATCTACTCATGATTCAGAACTCATGATAGGACAGAGAGAAACAATAGAAGACAGAGTTAAGATGTGTCCCCGTCCTGTGGTGTGCTCAAGTTAACCCAGCCCCACCCCACAGAGATGAGCCCAGACAAGCATCACTCCTCTGAACCTGGGGACACACCCTCCAAACAAAGTCTTGCTCTGAGGCCACAGCTTCCTATTTGTCGACATTCCTGCTGGCAAGACAATTGGGCTTGGCATAAGAAGGGCTTTATATGTGAGAATCACAGAAGGAAGAATTTGGCACCTGGTGTTTATGTACCATAAAGCCATCACCAGACTGAGCACAAGTCTCTTTTCAGCCAAAATTCCTGGGCAGGAGGCAAGGAGGTGGTTCGGAACTGCATTTTTCTACCTAGACAACCGGGATATATGGGTTGACTTGCTAAGCAACATGCTAATGCCATGAGAGAGTTTTCCTTAGGTGTCAGCACCCAGCAGCTTCCGCCTCTTGTGGTGTGACACCTGGTCTATAGACCTTCAGTAGCTGGAACACTAGAGTGTCTCCTGGGTTCCTTTCCATTTCAGTGTGCTCTACTGTCAGTTTCAGGATGTGCAGACTTGCTGGCTATTGGAGAAACTTTTTAAAAAAGATACGTTTCCTAACTTACAATAGACATGCTAAGAAAGTTGGAGACCCCAGTAACAGCCATGACTACATTGCTGGAACTTTTAGTGAATTGTCAGAGCAAAGGACTCATAGTTGCTCCAGTAAAGTGAAGTTTCTGTTGTCTGGGGTGTGTGTGTGTGTGTGTGTGTGTGTGTGTATTTGAGTGTGTTTATCTCTTGCTTGCTTGCTTTACACATGAATATGAGTGTGTGTGTGTGTGTGTGTGTGTGTTTGTCTCTTGCTTGCTTTACAGATGAACATGACTCTGTGTGTGTGTGTGTGTGTGTATTTGGGTGTGTGTGTTTATCTCTGGCTTGCTTGCTTTACACATGAATATGAGTGTGTATGTGTGTGTGTGTTTGTCTCTTGCTTGCTTTACAGATGAACATGACTCTGTGTGTGTGTGTGTGTGTGTGTGTGTGTGTGTATGTGGTCCATGCTTAATATTTGTCATCTGGTTCCTGTATAAGAGACAAATTGTAGGCCTTTCTGCAAAGAAATAGATTTCTCAGATGTATTTGACAGTCATCTAGTTTACTAGTCACCTTATAAAATAGTTGAATTTGAAATTTTGAATTGGTTTGAAGAAAATCCGAAAGAATTTGAGTGCTGGAATGCATTTCCTTTTTCTTTTCCTTTTTCTTTTTTTCTTTTTTCTTTTTTTTTTTAACCAGGGGAGAGTGCAAACACAGTCCCCGACTACCACAAATTATGCAGTCCAGTTTCCCTCATTTGGGGAAATCGCAGGGATCAGCACATCCAGAGTGCAATGGATAAGCCTCGCCCTGGGAAAACCACCGTTGTGATCATGGTATCTCCCCTGCCAGGTAAGTATGCATTTTCAAGATTATATCTGCTGGGAAAATGTATGCCGCACACAAGAAAGAGATGACCCCAGAGCACTTGAGTGATCTTTCCTCTGCTGAAGAAGCTTCGCCTGTGAAGCTTCTCTGAAGCTGTCCCTGGGGCTAATAACTCTGGATAGCTGTGTTTCTATCAACTCCATCTTTGTTTCCACAGAACAATAATATTTAGAGATAAAACCTAATCTCCCACTCCCAGCCTAGGAGAGGTCACTTCCAGGAGCCTAGGTTCTCAGTAATGTCTTATCTTGCACACTGATCTATTGATCCCAAAATCTTTTCACACCACCCCAGTTGATAAAGCATTAGGGGAGAAGAGCAAAGAAAGTGCTCTCTCTCTGTCTCTGTCTCTGTCTCTGTCTCTGTCTCTGTCTCTGTCTCTCTCTCTCTCTCTCTCTCTCTCTCTCTGTCTCTCTCTCTCTCTGAAAGCATATAGTGCATGGAAAGAAAGCTGGTGCATAAAGTCTGCAAAATAGTCATATGGAACTCCAGAGGAGACTAAGAAATGTGGAGTGTTCAATCAGGGATGATGGGGAGGATGGGGATGATGGGGAGGATGGGGATGATGGGGAGGATGGAGGGATTATGGTTTTTGTCTTAATTTTTGTGACACGATCCAATCACATCTACTTAAGAGTGTCCTGAAGCACTAGCACAGACAAATATCCAAAAATTCCTCTTAAATTCAGCCTTTGTAGAAGTCTGCTTGCCCCATCAGCTGACTCCAGTGAACATTCTACATTCACACACACATTATACCAAGAGTTCTTGGTATGTTCAATTAAATAAAGAGTCCCTGAAAAACTTGGAAAATCCTGCTGCCTTCAAAGAGAGACTCTGGCTAATGGCTGACTGGTGAATTACAGGGTGGATGGAGAGGGATACTCTCCTACCTGCAGGCACAGTCCTATGACCCAAAGGGTGTTGGGCTGCAGAGTCACAACCCCTTAATATGCAGAATTTCATGGCTCGGTTTCTGCCAAAAGGTAGGAAAATGAAAAGGAACAAGAAAATTCCCCAAACAAAGGAAGCACATCTCTAACACTAAGGAAGACCCAGCAGGGAAAGAATTTATCTACAGGAATGAAGGCAGGGCCTTAGATGGGCAGATCTCACACTGGACTCCTATGCATCCAGGGAAGACAGAGAGAAGAGAATGACAAGAGCTGGAGATTTCCTTATGAGCGTTCTGAAGGAAAGGCACCAGAGAGAGCCTTGGATCCAGTCCTTGCCTTGGCTCAGAGGAAGACAGAGCCCTGAGGCCAATATCCACTCAAAGGCAGAGCTCGAGTGTGTGTCTCCTGACTCTTGCTGCAGATTCGTTCAGCTGCAGCAAGATTGTGTTTTACACTTCTGCTTCCTACTCATATTTAGACCTTGATATGCTTGACCCACGAAGGAATGACTTCATGTTGGGGGAAAGAAAAGTTAAGAATCTTTGGAGGGAGAGGTTGGTCGAGTTGATGACTATAAGCCTGCCATTACTGCCTGGCAGGCTGAAGAAAAGGAAAGGGACTCTCTTGGAAGGACGCTGAGCTTCAGTTCTGGTCACTTGGAATCCCCCATGGCAGGAGACCTGAGGATATTTGCAATTATACTGTACTCGTTCCTCACGTCTCCTCAAAAACAAAACAAAACAAAACAAAACAACAATAAGAAAAAGCAACAAGTTCTCTGCTTTTCTGTTGATATTCCTCCTTTCCACTTCAGTGCCCATGGCCATTTGAGCTATTTACTGGATTCACACTGGATAATGTTCTGATTTAAAAAAAAAAACAAAACAAAAAAAAAAAAACAGGCTTAAATAACCTGGTGTAGCTGCAGGGACAGGAAAACTCAATTGCCACTATGGCTTTGTATACAGATTGTGTCACACTCAAGGCTGAAATCCTAAACTATGTATTTTTACCCCCTCGACGCTGCCTATTGTGTGCTTATAAACAGGAACCTGGCAGCGTGTCAGGGGTGCAAATTGATTTCCTTTCCCAAATAAAATTGTAAAAAGCAAATAAACAAGGTTACGTGGGCTAATGAAACATTACATGCCAGGCTGGGGAGAATTCCTTTCAAATGTATTTTCTTGTGCAAAAGCAACACAAAGCATCCGTGAAAGGCTCTTTCATAAACAACGTGTTTACACAAGAATGCATTACTTGAAAGAAAAGGAAAACTAGGGTGTACCACCCATGATAGATTTGGATTATGTTTTATGAAATAAATTGGGGGGGTGTAGAAAGGGGGATGGTCAGTGTTAGAGAATATGAAAATTAAGCTGCTTAAAAGTAAGATGGAATTTCTTGTTTGACACATTATTATTTATCCGAGTGTTTTCATAACGTATCAACAGACTTAAGAAGCCCACTTTCAGGTTTATCCTAATGGAATGAATCTCACTTGGGGAAGAAAGTGAATGAGGTGGCCCACCTCACTCCAAGATCCTGGGAGAGCTCACTTGGCTGACTGCATCCGTGGAAACATCTCCTGGAGAGTGGCCTATTTCCTAATGGAGATGTCGTGGCCAGCTGGAAGCAGTTTCAGTAATCGAATGTGTAAGAAACTTCGCTGTAAATTGCCTACCTCATACTTTATAACAAAGAATGGTGAATTTGGCCCTAAAGCCAAAGCCATCCCAGGTGGACCATGAGCCTCAGACCGAATCACCCACATCATCTCCCATCTTCAAAAACATTTCTGCCTGAGAAACTGGATAGCATAGATCCTGGTAGCACTTACATATGCAAAGTCCCAAAACATCTGACATGTGCTCAGAAGGAAGGATTCAATAATCTGGGCAAGGGCAAGGCAGGAAAGGGTTAAGGATGAAGCTTAATTGGTCAATTGCCTGTGGCTCAAGCAAGAAGACCTGCAGTTTGAGCTCTAGCACCTAATTTAAAAACAAAATCCCCAGGTTTGCTTGTAATGCCATCAGGGAGGAGGCAGAAATGGAAGGGTCGCTGGGGCTTTCTGACCAACCAGTCTCATCAAGCCTGAAAGCCTAAGGTCCCTGGGAGAGACCCTGTCTGAAAAAGACAAAGGGGAATGACTTCTAAGGAAAGATACCTAATGTTCGTCTCTGTTACACATATGAACACATATATGTACACATATTATGTCCCCCAACACACACACACACACACACACACACACACACACACACACACACACACGCACACGCAGAGGCAGAGGCAGAGACACACAGAGAAAGACAGAGAGAAAGAGAAAGACACGCAGAGACAGAGACAAAGACACAGGGATAGAGATTGCTGGAGAACAGAGACAGGGTCTGCCAACACTTACATAGGGACAAAGGTCATTTTGGTTGCTGTTCTTATAACCTAGCCTTCTCTAATTCTACCACCTGTCCTTAGGGTACAGGTATCACATACTTAGTGACCAGGAGCAATATAAGTTAAGTTTCCATGACTCCAGGATGGCCTTTATAATCAAAATAGGAAATGAATCTTTTACCCTACTCATAGCTCCCATTTAGCCTCTAAATGTAATTCAGCCAGCTAGTTAGAAATAAAGAACAAGCTACTCAGAAAGAACAAGGGATCACCCACTACCTCTACCTGTTCAATGTGGTGTGCTGAGGTCAGGTCCTCAGCCAATGAATTCCCATTCTCTGCAGCACCTTGCTTACCAGGCAGTCTTGCCTGTGTCTCTTGACCACTCAGAAATTTCTTTTCTCCATCACTCTGAAATCCACATCTATGGCAAACACTGTCGGGGGCTGATGGTCACAGTGATTAATGAGGTAATATTTGTAAAATGCTAAGCACTTCCCTGTCTAATGATCAAATGCAAAAGCTTCAGACCCAACACTCTGGAGAGCAGTAAAGCACAGAAAGGGTTAGTCACCACTTGGCTGCAACTCTGTACTAGGGAAGAAATTGAAGAGTTGGGGGAGGGGAGATGTTTTGGAAAAGGATTTGGCTTAAGGGTTGGGGCACTGGGCGCATGAAGTGAGCGAGCGGGAAGAATCATTGGAGGCTAGCAAATCTGAAACATGAAATACTTTCTTTCTAAAATATAACATAAGACTGAAAACTCTGCATCCTTTTCTGGAACACCAAAGATAACTTAATTACACAAAACTGTTCCCTCTGCACATCAGCCCCTAGCATGCACGCCAGGGTGTGAGAGTGGAGCACTCAGAAATATCTGCCCTTATCCGAAGACAAGGATGAGACAGGGAAAGGGGTTGGTGAGAGACACCATATACAAAGTGTAACTGGCAACTTCATCTCACCCTGTTTTCTGGGGAAATGGAGGACTCAAATTCATCACAGGCAAATTTGATAACAGATGTGTTTCTTGGCGAATCTACATTAAGCATTCGAGAAGTAATTATCCCCTACAGCGTGTGGTGTTCCTGTGTGCGCTTGGCACTGTGCAAAATCTTCGGCCCCTTTGTTTTTATCTGACTTGAAGTTGGAGCCTCGGGGTGATACTTCAACTGCTGCTTTAGATTATAAACTCTTAACAGCACCTTGCTCGAGGGCACTGTGTTTATTGACGCTATGTAAGCAATTTACAGTCCCTTAATAGCGCATTCACCACAATGTTACAGTGTTTAACTTGTTAAATTATATTTAGAGCTTCAGGGAAAATTACCTCATTGGCTTCACTAGCGAAGTTATTGATATCATGAAGTTATGGCGACATCCACCTGACTGGTGACAGCCACAAGGACATTTTACAGGCTGGGGTCAAAGGCAGAGGGCAGAGTTTGAGCCAAGCTGGGGAAGTAGGGAGCTGAGCAGAGAGACAGAGGAGGGGATTATAGTGGAAAGCTGTCCAGGGCTGAAAGGACCTGAGGGTCCGATGGCCATAGGGAGCGCAGTCTTGCTTTCCACTGCCTCTACAATACAGTAGAACAGCCACTTTCCTATCCTAATATACCCTCCTGTTAGAAAACCGCTAGATCCTGAGGCTAGGGATGCCACTGACTGGCAGCTCCCATGCACCCTATTTGATGGGCTTAGAGACCAGAGTGTAACTCTTTAAGACAAAAGATTCCAAAGGAAACAATCAATGTATTATAGTTTGCCTCCTATGGCTGTCACAAAACAGGGACCAAAAGCCACTTGAGGGAGGAAAGGTTTATTTGTTCTTACAGCTTACAGTACCTCTCTGAGGGACGCCAAGGCAGAAACTCAAGCAAAGAAACTGGAGACAGGAGCAGAAGCATGCTGCTTTCTGGCGTGCTTTCCACAGCATGCCCAGCCTGCTTTCTTAATACCGCGCACCACTCACAGTGGGCCAAGCCTCCCCACAGCAACCATCAATCAAGAAAAAGCCCCTTAGACTTGCCCGCAGGCCAGTCTGATGGAGGCAATTTCTCAACTGAGGCTGCCTCTTTCCCAAGTGACTCTAGCTCATGTCAAGGTGACAAACTATCCAGTCCATGGTGTCAACATGACCACAAAGAGCAGAGCAAGCAGGAGAATGAATTAGGAGATAGGCAAGAAAAGTAGCCCTAACTGCCAGAGAATAAGAGGACCGGGTGGCAGGAAGATAAGAGGAGGAGGAGGAGGAGGCCAGAGCAAGAGCTCCATCACCATCACAATAAAGAAAGATTTTAAAAAGGCTAAAATATCTTTGGGCCTGAAGCTTGGTGATGTCATGAGGCATCTTTAACAAACCAGCCAAAGGCCAAGGTATTAACCAACCACAGTAGCAACAGGGGACAGGCAGTGAAAGCCGCCAAGTGGCTGATGTGTTCTGGGGTCTTAGTTCATGTGATGTGCCTACTCAGTAGCTCACAAACAGCTAAGGGCTAAAGGGAGCTACTGAAGTGAGGGGGTGGGGTAAGCAACCTCTGTGTTGGGGCCTTTTCCTGTACCTGCACTCTGTAGCAGGTCTCTCTCCTCGGGGTGCAGCCTTGCCATAGCTGCCAAACAATGAAACAGAATGCTGAAAGGCCAGAGAGTGAAGGACACTGCTCACCAGCCTTCTGAGCTAATGTGATCATTAATAAGGGGTCCTGGAGCAAAGGCAGGCTGTGTGTATTTCCAAAGATAGGGAAGAACACTGTTTGGACCTAAACGCCAGATTTCCTAAGAGGAGAAAGGAGGCGTCATGTGTATAGATGCTGAACACCAAAATGGACTCTCACAAAAAAAGCTCCAATGTTAAATTGAAATCAGAATTTCCCACTTCTCTGAAATTAGATAGATTTTAATGATGGATCTAATAATTCACATATAATATTGAGGTTACAGTTTCCAAACTGTATGTCTAGATGTCCCAGAGACAATACTGATCTCACAGGGATGGCACGAGTTGATGTTTAAGGAACACACAGCAGGACAGGACATCTGTTGGACACTGTGCAAGCATGGGTTGATGGTGTTTCACCATTACCTCACACAACGTGTCTTTAGGCGATAGCACATGTGTAGGAGGCCAGATTGCTGGTGGTTGTTCCGATTAAAAGCAACCGCGTACAAGAGTAATTGTGGGACAGAAGATGAGGGTGCAGGTGTCCACTCTGAATCTAAGGCTTTCTGAGACATTGCACATAGCAGGAGAGAGCAGCTGCAGTAGAGAGTGCAATCATGCTAGCCTTCTGGTGCTTCTGTTATTTTTTTAATTAATTATTTCAAATCAGTACAAACAAGCATGCGCTTATTAAAGTGCTTGGACCTGAGTGAGTGTTTACTAAACAGAATGTTATGGAATTCCTCTTGGCTTAGGCACATGCCCCTCCCCCCGTAGTGCTGAAATACTAAAAGTGTGTGAAGCTGCGAAAGACCTCCAGACCAGTGAGGACTGATGGAGAAATGATTCATTGGGGCTATTTAACAAAATTGGGGTCTATTAGCCTTTAGGATAGCTGGTCATGTGGGTGCAGGAAGAACCTGTTACACTTTCCAAAGACTCAGATGGTCTGCAATTCAGCCAGCATCATGGGGATTTCTATGCCCTGAATTCTGGAAAGTGCATAAGAACATGAGAACAAGAGCCAGATATTTCTGCATGTTTAACTTTTTCCACATCTACTGGGCTCTACCAACACACTCACATTTAATTATTTTTCTGTGGCTGTGCTTTACATTTGTGGTGATGCCATGAATGTCACCTGTCATTGTCTTTTGACACCAACTGTTTATTGGATCAGTTCAGGACATCTGGAGAGACATCTCACCAGCTCTTAATAGAACCACAGAGCCAAAGTCTTTTGGAGTTGCACAAAGTCAGGACCCAGCATCACAGTGTATCATCATGACTTCTACTGCAAAGGATATGAAAAGGATCCAGAGAAGATGGAGTTGCTCTTATCAGAAAGTATCTTCAAACATTCTCAGTGTCCCATTTTGTTAACTTGACACAGTGTAAAGCTACCTGAGAAGTGAGTCTCAATGGCTCGATTAGATTGGCTAGAGGGTATGCCTGTGAAGAATTGTCTTTACTGCCAATTTAGGTAGAAATACTCAGCCTGCTGTGGGAGGCACCATTCCCTATGCAGGTGCCCCTGGTTTGTATAAGAATGCTGGCTAGGCATGAACCTGTTGACAGAGCCACCAAACAACATTCTTCCATGTTTTCTACTTTAAGATCCTGCCTGGGTGTCTGCCCTGACTCCCCTCAATTATGGGCTGTGACCTATGTGCAAAAACTCTTCTCCCCTAGGTTGTCTTTGGTCATGGTACTTGTCATAGGAACAGAATGAAGCTAGCAAATCCACCAAAGGCCCATTGTTTCCACTGTGAAACAGATCAGGAGAATAGCCCCAAACTCAAGAACTGGCTTCATGGACTTTAAACTCAAGCCAGTACCACAGATGGGAACTGAGATGTTTGGTTGGCTACAAAATTAATTCAATTAAATTTCAAATCAAGAACTGTCCAGTGAATTTGTTGAATTTTTTGTTATAATTGAGGAGTAAAAGGAATGATGTGCAAATTTCCAAAATTGTGTGTGTACATATGTGCATGTGTGTGCACGTGTGTGTACATGTGTATGTGTGTGTGTATTTTAATGTACATGGGTGGTTTACAACCATGTACGTATGTGCACCACATGTATACAGTGCCAATGAAGGCCAGAGAGAGCATCAGATCCTCTGGAATTGGAGCTATAGATTGTTAGCCATCACATGAGTGCTGAAAACAGTGAGTTCTTTGTAAGAGCAGCAAGTACTCTTAACTGCAGAGCCATGTCTCTGTCCCCCAGCATTCTATACCTAAATGTACATATTTGCTCTCTCTGTGCATTCACTTGTAAATAGTAGTTTATTAGGTAAAACACATGGTCCTCCTCTGGCTACTTCAGAATTCCCATAAGAACTAAAACAGTTCATCTTTGTTTTCATAGATTTACAAAGATCATCGTTTTGAACTTAGCTGTGTAAGTGTGTAGGAATCACTAACATAGCTATACAAGTCAGGGTACTGAAGTATGAAGGCTGGCTTTATGTGTCAGTGGGCTAGACTATAGGTGACCAAGGAAAATCAGGGGTTCAATCAGAATGACTTCCTCACAGCCACATTCCCTATAAAGGGCTATAAAATACCACTACCCAGAGCAGGATGAGCCTCTTGATCTGTGAAAAAACTGTAAGATACACAAGACAAACACTGCCTCAAATGAGTCCATTCCAAAAGGAAGTTGTGTTGGACTCAAGCAAGTTGTGTTGGCCAAGTATGAAACCTGGGGATGCCCAAAGAATTGTTGAGCATGGTGATTGCTCTGCCTGAATGCCTCCTCCTGGTCTCCACTAGCCTTTCCTAAGCTCAACCACAACAGAATTTAGTAGGCCTTGTGCATCTTTGCTGAGCCTTGCAAACACTGGTTCAAGAGCATCTGGGATCAAAAGAGAGAGGGATAAGGTGGCTCTCACTGACACCCACACAAGGTTCACACTAGTCTGACCTCAAGCATGTTAAGTTGGGGGGAAAATGATTATACATGGACAGACAAATGTTTAGAAATATGTACTCTGAACAGACAGAGCTGTAAGGTACAGGGGACTTGCATGGTGGAGACCACACATACACATACTTGGCCACATACTCTCTCTCTCTCTCTCTCTCTCTCTCTCTCTCTCTCTCTCTCTCTCTCTCTCTCTCTCTCACACACACACACACACACATACACCACATGCACATCACACACTCTCTCACACACACATACATATCACACACACACATACACACATACATACACTACATGCACACCACATGCATAGCACACACACACCACATGCACACCACATACAAACTACATACACACCACACACATATACCACACATGCACACCACACACACACACGAACACACAATACACACAACACAACTGCATACATACCATACACACACCACACACACATGCACAAACACTCCACATGCACACCACACACATATACACCACACAAACACTACATGCATACCATACACACGCATATGCCACATGCACACACACATGCACACCACACACATATATGCCACATACACATACCACATGCATACCACATATACACATACACACCACACACATACATGTGGTTGGATTCTTATAGAATCAAACTATAGAACTTGACCAAAACAGGTAAATCTTCAGAGGAAGAAAATCGATTTTGATTGCCTTGGACTGTGGATGGATGGAGGTTAGAACCATACCCAGTGGGTATGAGATTTCTCTTTGAAGTGATGGAAATGATCTCAGTGTGGTTGTAATTGTGAATACACATACTGAGTGGACTCCTACAGTGATCTAACTGTCAGAAACAGCAAAGAAGTACAACAGAAAGTGTTGGGGAATGTCAGCCCATTTGCCTGAGAGCTGCATGGGGGACAATTGGCCACACATGTCAAAATCTGTCGGGAGCCATGTTTTCCTAGTTCCATCACAATTTAAAGGTTGCTCTCCATTTAAAGGGTTGTTTTTTCCCAGGTGCTAGCACAATCTCATTCAGTTCCCACCCACCCAACCATGAGTGCTACAGGGAACATGTAGATTTCAAAATTCTCCTCTTAGTGCCCAGGACGGAATGGGGGCCAGCAATGGGAACTGAAGGTGGTACAGGAAAGCAGCAAAGCAGGAAGGGAGGTTCTCAGAGCAGCGAGCACAATGTGACAAGGTGCTCCAACTTCGGAAGTCACTTTACAGTGTTAACTCTGAGCTCCAGAGCTGAGAGGCAGCCACAAAAATAAAGCAAAGGAAAACTTTCCAAGTACATGCTTACTAAATACGCTTTGGAGATGGCCACATAGTTCCTGAAAACAGGCTGGGCAATAAAACCTGTGACCCCTCGTAAGAGCAGGGAGGGTTTGCAGGGCAGCGCAAAGCTGGGGTCAAAGGGAGAATCTCTTGGAAATGATAGCGTGCTCCCTGAACAGTGCATATTCGGTGAGGGATGGGCTTTGCACAAGTCACTCAACCAAAGATTCACGAGTAAGAAAGAACGTTCATCCTCAAAGCATCAAGGAGAGCATCCAAGTAGAGAGTAGGCAGGTGGCGAGACAAAGAAAAACCTTCCATTCTCTTCCTTTTGTCTTGTGATGTTTGGTTGGGTCAGGCGTTGGCCACCAGCAGTAGAAGGAAAAGAACTTCTTACCACTCACTTTTTAGGGAGGAAAACTTCAATGATAAGCATACCACTAACTTAAAGCCTGCCGTCCTAGGCTCTGTAATATCAGTCGATGCAGCATCGAAGTACAAGTAAAAGCCAGCTCACACTGACAAATATATGTCCCCATCCCTTATCTGCCTCTTCCTATCATCCCCATGGCTACAGCTCCTGGAAAGAGGCTGACCCTGCCAGCCAACTGCCTTCCACAGACCTGCCTGTTCCTGATAGTTTTCTCAGCTGATCAGTGGATTCCTGGTGTCCCCCTGGCCTCCACACATCAGCTAGGTTAATGGAGCCTTCAAACCCATCCCTACACTCTTGTCTTGGCCTCCAGCTCTTCAGAGCACCATGCTTTCTAAATGACAGTGGTTCCCACCCAGAACTGTACAGGGAAGAGCCTGGGCCTTGTCCTGTTTTTTGTATCTCAGTAGCCTTCCCCTCTGGAAACACTCATTCTCTTGGGAAAATACATTGCTGCCTTTTGTCTCTAACACACTGCAAAATGCAAGGAAAGCATGCCAGGCTGCTGCCAGAATGCCAAGGCCTTTGTGTTTAACTGGCACATACTGCCTTGCTCCTGTTAGAGCAACACGGAAGTTTAAAGGTCACATGTAGTGACTGTACCAGGCTATCTTGTTGAAACGGTCCTTGTAGGCTTGGCTTGAAGGTTTAGGCCTCTGAAGAGATATTCTGAGAGCTCCGGAAAGTGTGAGAGCAGACTTTGCTTCCAACATCAAAACTTCATTACCCCAGCATCCAAGTTCATGTATCTCTCCAGAAACTAGGATTACAAAGCATGGGCCATGGGCTGGGTTGTGACAGGGTAAGAGATGAGTAGCATCTAACTACAGAACAATGGGAACAGCTCCCTCAAGTCCACTTCAAAGTCAGCCCCTCGCTAGGAGAGAGAGAGAGAGAGAGAGAGAGAGAGAGAGAGAGAGAGAGAGAGAGAGAGAGAGAGAATGCCTGCCAGCGGTCAACAGTAAAGTAAATACTAAGCTACAAAAAGACAAAGGCTATACCCAAGACAATTCTTCAAAAGAAAGGAATGAGCATCCAACATCATAGCTCTCCTAAAACCAAGCCTTTATCCAGCAAAGTGCAGAGCCAGGCATTTAGAAAACACAGCACTTATATGCAGCAGATATGATCAATTGCATTTCTCAGCTCTATGATGGAGCAATGGTGCTCACCTGGTCGGCATGCAGCTGAGTCAGGGTGCTGCCTCCGCCAACCCATTGTCCTGGATGGGGTCCCTGTGGTGACATTTCCAGAAGTGACCTAGTTTTATATTAAACACAGAATATAGGACATGGTGTCAACAACAACTGTTCTTTTCCTTTGCTAGATCTGATTCAGATCTGTTCTGTTAAAATCCAGCCAATTGTAACCTAGTTCTTCTACAGAGATCTGTTTGGAAGGTGCACACCTACATGGCTTCAGAAGGTTGACATCATTCTGTGGTGGCTCCAAAGAGTGACAGAAAGCTACTTGCAATGAGATCAGGATACCATCTCATATGGACTTAAGTACTTTAAAAAGACAAGGACAGTAGTCTCCATTCAGATGGAGAGAAAACTGAGAGGTGGGCAGACAAATGGGTAGGCAGGCATGCACCAGTGTGTGATGTGCCTCTCAGAATGCTCTAAATTATGGCATAGGCATTAAACTTTTGCACTAGTATAAAAGAGACAGTGAAGAGTGGCCCTGTGTGAGGAGAGCAGGGTAGGAGGATAGGAAGGTAGAGGCCACAGCTGTGGACTCCTGAGTGACATGAAAGGCCAAGGCACACATTGCTTTCTTTCTTAAGGAGACAACCTGCAGACATGCACTCTGTAGAGTACAAATAACCGAACTTGAGATGGGCAAGCAGGGCTGACATCCTCACGAGGCTAACAGGAGCATGTGCAAAAGACCTCTGTGAACTTCAAATTAAGTTACATGGCTACAAGATGCTGATAATGATGATGGTCATGGTCAGGGTGGTTATGATGAGAAAGAAAGCTGGTATGAGAAGAAGCAGGGTGAGGAAGAGCCAGGACCCAGGCTACTGTGGCTTCTCAGAGACTACTGTGAGATGGGAACAGCCAGATGGCATCAGCTGATTTGTTTTTAACAGGATTTAACATTCAGTAATGTACCCCCAAAATGTACACCCAGTAAATTAAGGCTGTAATTCCATCTTGGTGTTATGGTGACATGAAAATCCACTCAAGCTGGGCTGTCAGGGTTTATGAAGTTATCAAAGCCCCTTGATGGAATTATAGCACTATTATGCACAGCTGGGGGGACATTACTCCTTATCTTAACAGCAGTTAAAAGCACAGTGGCTCAAAAGGGCACTAAAATACCAGCTCCCTATTAGTGAGCAGCAGGGACAGCCGACAGCAGCATGCATATATGCACGACTCTCCCTGTCTTTGTCTCTGACTCTGTTTGTCTCCATCTCTCCCCCCCCCCCCCGCCCCAATCTCTGCCTCTTTGCCTCTGTGTCTGCCCCCCTCCCCACCTCATGACCAGTCTCTCTGAGTCACTGCTTATCAGTCCTGGATGCTGTATTTTCTGTGTTGTCTCCTTCACGGATTTCCCAGATAGCACAGTGTCTGAAACAGACAGTGTTCTGCTGCCTTCTGGACATACAGAAACATTGGCAAGTAATCAGTCTCTTCCCTTCTCCTCTAGAAGGGAGCTATAAACATACTGAAAGCAAGCAAGAATGACTGGTGGGATTTAAAAATAAATAGTATGCTGGCTAGGACCAGCAGGTCTGGGTTCCATCTGGGTCAGACCCGCTCCACTATCTGCAAATTGTGTTGTTTGGTCAACCCGCTGCCCTGTTCAGAACCCTCACTATCTACAACATGGCCATGAATAGGGAATGTCCGAGTTGAGGGCAAGACCATCAGAGCCATGCTCACTCCAGTCTAGAGCTGCAACTACTCTCATCAAAGGGCAGCTATTATCATAGTACCCACAGCCGTGTTGGCTTCTTATCTTTCAATGTTTTATTGCATTTATTTTGCATATACATGGAGGTCAGACCATAACTTGAGGGAGTTGGCTCTTTCCTTCTACCATATGGGTTCCAAGGATCAAACTCAGGTCAGAGAGCTTGGTGGCAAGCTCCATTATCTTTAGAACCATCTTGCAAGCCCCACTTTTCATTTTCTTTTAGTTTTTCATAGACAAAGTCCTACTACTCAGCCCAGACAGGCCTTGGACCTATAACTTGAGATCCTTCAGCTAAGTGATAAGATTATAGAAGGTCACCACCATGGCCAGTTACATAATCAAGTAAGTATATTTGATTAACAGCTATAAGAATCCATGAATCAAATTAGAACCATGGACCCCCGAAGCAGGATTTACAGGAGAAAATGGAATGAACATTCAGGAGAGTCCTTTGAACTCAACACCAAAAAGAATGGTGGTAACTTTGGTAACTACAGTAGAAGTGATGAGATTATTAACCATCACTAAAAGATTGACAAAGGACTGTAATCATGAGTTAACTTTCTATTGACTATAGCTGATCTCCTGACACAGTACTATTACACAGAACTGAACGGGACTCCTCTGACTCATTCTGTGTGTTTGCTTTTGCATAAGTCCCTCCAATGTAGAACTAGTGACTTCTAACTTTAGATATTTATCAGTAGATCAAGAACTCAAGGGCTGTCGAGAAGGGACCTAGTATAGAACCTGTGGGTTTACAGACTGAGACCTCACAGTTCTCACCCACAGCTAACTCGGCTGAATTTCTAAGAGATTTTCTGGTTTTTGCAAGCATTCAAAAGAGATCTTTCCTTTCTGACTTACAATTTACTCACTTCTGTGTCATCTCAGTGAGGTGTGGAACTCTAACAACAGTTACAACTAAGACTGTGCACATGAGAATACAAAGGATGTTTGATAAGTGTGGTCTAGGTCAGGTGTCAATGCCTTCACAGGTAATTTATTTTATATGTATTGTGTGTTTTGTCTACATGTGTGTCTGTGAACCACATGCCTGGTTGGTGCCCTTGGAAACCAGAAAATGGCAGTGGATCCTCTGGAACTGAAGTTATACACAGTTGAACCTCAAGTCCTGTGGGAGAGCAGCCAATGTTCTTAACCACCATGCCATCTCTCTGGCCCCACCAGGCATGTTTTAAAGAGAGGCTAAGAAGTATCAGTTGGTCCAGCAGATAAACTCAGTGTGAGGGGATGAGCAAAGAGTCCCCAGGTGCTGCTGAGCATCACAGCAGGTGGAGAGAGCTGGGCTAAAGGAATCTTTAGCATCCTTCACTGCCAGAGCTGATATCCTGAGAATTGTGCCTTACATTTGTTCTCTTATTTCTTCTTTGCTCTTAAGACTAGAACCAAGTATAAAAGCTACAATGAAAAAAAAAGTATGACAGCTATGTGATATTGAAGAACCACACAGAAGGGTGATTTTTTTTTTTTTTTGGTATAAGTTCAGCTGTTGGTCTCATGCTGTAATGATGTTACTACTAGTCTGTACCAGCAATTATCTCATAAATGCTATGGATAATTCATTGGGATACATGGTTAGAAGATGTGGGCAGATGCAGCCTCAGGCAAAACAGGAAGCCTCCTCCAGCATCACATCCTCAGCCTCAGACTACAGGTCTCTCTTCCCCAGCACTTCCAAGGCCCCATGCCAGTCATGGCCGCCTCCCCTCCCTTCATCTACACCAAAACATGTTTTCAGGAGAGAGTCTCATAAACTCAGCCACCCACAGGAGGTCAGATAATGAGACTTAATGATATTTTCTTGAGGTATTATATATTAGAACTGTTAAGCAAAGTAGCAATAGGGCACACTAGAAGAGTAAAATTCAGACTGTAGCATTAGAGGGTATCTAAGAGGTCAACACTCAGAAAAATTACTGGTCCATTTGAATCACTCTAAGCAGGAGATCAGGTGCCCTATACTGCAAACAAGGTTGGAAGCTAGCATCCTTAACGTTTGGAAAATGCCTTTTCTAAATCTGTTCAAGTCTTCAATGTTTCTTGAAACTAGCCATTAGTCTCTCAAGACTCTGGGCTTGATGGCAGATCTCCATGAAAGACCCCCTCACTACACATGTAGCATGCATCCTTGGATATAGCCATAACAATTTATGCTTAATGAATGAGAAAGAATGTCCATTTCACTTGCTTTACGGCTTGGGCGATGGTGGGCTGGTAACCAAAAATGTCTGTGCTTATTTTCAGAACTGACACCATGACAGTCAATCCATCAACCGCCATTTGCAGAGTTCTCACAGGATGGCGATGGTGGATTTGGTCTTTAAAGGATGTGAAGTGCTGAGAGCCTTAACATCTGTTCCCTCCGAGGGGACGCCACCTTCACTTTCACTGCGGCTGCGTTAGCCTCTGGATTATGGGACGGATCTTCCCCTGACTTGAGAAGCACACCTGACAAAACCATCGCCCACAAAAACATTTAACTAACCAGTCACAGGCTTTATCACATGTTTTATTGGCAGGGGATGGACTTGGGGGTAGGGAACAGGCTGTGGAATTGTCTTGAGAAACAGTCCTGCATTAGTCTGTCTTTCTAACCCACTCCATTAATTCACACACGGGAGTGTATTAATTCCCATACAGGAAACAACAGTACTGACTTCTTGGGAATGCAGGAACCTGGGATGCTATAAAGTCTGGATGATTTTGTGTTATTTAAGATGCATGCTTCCCAGGCCAGAAGCAGACACTGAGTAGAACAGACAGGCAAGCTCAACCAGCCACAGGCTGTGGATGTGAACATTAAGCCCTAGAGGATAGCCAATGACAGCATCAATTAGTCAACAGTTTTGACAGCAAACATTTACCCAGTACCTATCCTATGTCAGGTACAGTTCTAAGGCCTCCCAGTGCACCACCAGCATTGTGTGTATAATCCCTGCCTTATAGAAAACACTGCTCTTCTCTTTATTTTTCCTTAAAGGGAAACTGAGTCACATAGCAACATGCAGGTGACATATACAATAATCTCTGCAGAGGAAATACAAAAAAAATGCAGAGCTAAACTGTCAAAAGTCAGCTTTAATGGATTGGCATTGATTTTCAATGATAAGGTAAATTTCAGCAAAGTTCAAAGAGTTGGACATACCAGCAGTCTCTGCTAATGAAAGAGCTGAGCTAAAGTCAATCACAGAAAAGACTTGGAAAACTCCAAAATGTTTGGGATAGAAACAATATGCTTCTAAGTAATCCACAGGTTAAAGCTGTGACAATGTGGGGGGGGGGTTAGAAAATGTGACTGGGGGGAATGTCTAAGTGGTTGGAGCACATAGTGTGCTTGCAGAAGACTAGAGAGAATCTACATCTGGCGTCTCACAACAGCTTGCACCTCCAGTTCTAGGGGATCTACGACCTCTGAACTCCAGAGCTATCTGTACTCGCCTGCAGAGACCCACACAGAGTCACTCACACATCATTTAAAATATTTAAAAATCTTAATTTGTATGATGCCACTAAACCTGTGTTGAGAAAAAAATGCACAGCTCTACAGGGGTTCATTACAAAGGGAAGTGGCCCAAATCTGTGATTTAAGAAAGGCAAATTACACCCAGAGAAAGAAGAAATCGTGAAAAATAAAGTATAAATTTACAGAGAGAGAGAGAGGGAGAGAGAGGGAGAGAGAGAGAGAGAGAGAGAGAGAGAGAGAGAGAGAGAGAGAGAGAGAGAGAGATACAATAAAGGACACTCATAGCATCAAAGTTTGATTATCTAGAAATACGGATCCTATTGATCAATCTGTAGCAAGACCAGTCAAGGAGAATGACTTCAGGGGTCAAGGGCAGCAGGAATAAGAGCAGGCTTAGGGAAGAGACATATGACCAGAGAAGACTCTAAAACTCCCAACCAATTTGAAAAACTTATTGCAAATGACACATCCCTGATAGTCTCTCGATTCACAAATGGAGGGATAAGATATGATCCTCCTCTAGTGTTCTTTAATGCTGTTTCGCAAAGGAGCTGTACAAAAATCTCATATCATCATCAGCATCCTCTTCCTCCTCCTCCTCAGCATCATCATCATCACCATGTCTGAAGTATCTGTAAGCCATTTCAAAGAGGTAGGAACATTTAGCACACCATCATCTGCAGAAATGTCTCCTAACTCTAAAAGTCTAAGACTGCCTAAAAGAACACAGAGTCAGAACCCACACCTTAGCCTGAAACTCTCAATGTTAATTAAGCTCACTCCAATATGTGTCTAGGATAGCCACGACATCTAAAGCTTATAAAGTGTCACAGTTATAAAGTGCTGGCTCACCATTTACTGTCAACCTCTCTAGCCTGCAGGGACATTTTCAGTGTTTGATTTCATGGTGAGGCTCTCTCTTCATCTTACAGCTAATGAGATACCCATGGAGATGTCACCACCGTCCTCCCATGTCACTGATAACTCCAGCATTTCCTTGACTGGCCTGAAGTTTGGTAGGCAGTGAGGGAAGGAGCCCAGACTTGAACAGTCTACAGACTTCAGACTTGGAGCTATTTCTAGTTCTCTGCACATTAGAGGGGCCAAATGGTAGCTGGGTTAGTGTATATCAGCTTTTAGCCAATACATAGAACTGGGAGAACTGAAGACGTCAGAGAAATGGTGCAAGTATAATCTTGGGTCCGCTATTATTGTACGTTTCATGAAAAAACAAACTTTTCTTCAGTGTGGAGTGGCTGGGAGTGAGTCAGAGAGGCCCCACTTCCCGCTGTCTCGGAGGACAATGTCTAGTCTGGAGTTCAATGCCCAGCTCTGCCACTGACTTCCTGAACGACTCTGAGCAAACACCTAGCCCCTCTCCTCCTGTTTTCTCACCTGCAAATCCAGGATTACAAGAGCATCCTCCTCACGGGTTTTCTGTTCTGTTCTGAAATAGAAAACCCTAAAAGCACATACCAGGATCTAGCAAATCATTAGAAAAGAACTTGTGCCAGCTGGGCAGGCACCTCCCTCAGTCCTTCACCACCTCCGGCTTCACTTTGGCTTTGAATTTTACAATCCAAACTCTTCTTTAAAGCAAAACACTAGCATCAGGACCAAAATACCTCTGTGAATACTCACAAGGGTGCCCAGAATGGAGGATTTACAGCTGAGCAAATGATATCTGCTCCACTACAAACACATCGCAGAAATGGCAACATGAGGGATTTCAACACAGGATGGGGACCCCATGCCCAGTTAAAATACGTGAAACCAAGGAGGATGGGGCCTAGGTCCCCCCTCACCACTGTGTTTGTATAAATGGCATTTTAAATATTTTTACTTGAACTTGGTCAGGTCCATTGACAGAGATTAATTAGAGAAAAAACTAAATGGCCTGTCCATGCAGGTGGGGCGTGGCCAGTACTGCTCAGAGAGAACTGCAGGGAGACCTTGGGGGATGCTTTGAGTGTGACACCGAAGACTTGCAACGGAACCTGCAGCTCCTTTCTGAGGACCCCACTCCCACCCCGTCCTTATGTCTTCCTCCCCGAAAACAGCTCTACACTTTGTCACGACTTGTAAAGACAATGCTGTCTCTTTTGTTGGTCTCCCCTCTGCCTTTGCCCAGAGGAGAACAGGTTCGGCCTCAGTTGCTCTTTTTCTCAGCTGAACAAACTACACTTTGACTGTGTCAGGGCACCCCAGCCATCTGTAGCCTCTCCTGCCCTTGTCCATTCCCAGGTCCGTTTCTTTTCTGGGTTTTAGGTCATTTTGCTTTGTTTTTTGAAACCGAGGCTAATGCTGTCCAGACTCACACTTGCTCTATAGGGAGGGAAGGCTTTAAGCTCCTGACTTAGTATTTCAAGTGCTAGAATCACAGGCACATGCAGACATGTCAAAGCTCCATGTCCCTCTCCAAGGCATCCACATGAGTGACCTGCCTCTGAGGAGGAATTTAAATGATAGATACTACATTCAAAGTAAGTGCAAATAACACACTATATTGGGGTGGGGTGGGGGAATCTCCAAATGCACATTACAGAAAATTATTTTGTGTTTTGTCAGTGTGGCCCAAGGTTGTTTCAAACAGTTATTATAGAATAGATGATAATTTATAAAAACTTGCTTCACCACACCATTTTATTCTCTTTGAGTAAAATCATGTGATATAGCTCAAGGATATACAATAGGGTTTTTTTTTTTATTATTTTTTTAAATCGATTGTTTGTGAGTTAAAAGTGATGTTTGCCTCTGGGTTGAAAGACTAGAATACACTGAACATTCCAGAAGGACAATTTACCCTCTCTAAACCTCAGGTCTCTTACCTGAGAAACGGAACCAGTCCTCACACCCAGCAAACTGTGAGGGTGGAATCTCCCTGTGCTCTTTAAGTTCCCACATACTCATAGCACTCATTCCATGATTAACGCTCAGTGACTAGTACTGTCACTCAGTGACTAGTACTGTCGCTCAGTGACTAGTACTGTTGGAGGCAGACAAGGCTTTGTACCAGGCAGACTTAAGCACCCATGCTACTTGGAAGAAAACACAGCAAGTCAGAATCTTTTACATCCCAATCTTCTCTCCAGCAACAACAACAACAACAGCAGCAACATAATTGGTTTGGCATCATCCTGGAAGAACGTTGGTTTCTGATCTAGAATGAGTGATATCCTTCTAGAAATCTGTAGAAAAGGGAAATCTGGAAAGAGACAAACAAGCAGAAAGTTGTATAAACAAGAAGCCAGGTGTCAGGATGGTTTGTCTGTGAGCCAAGGAGTAACAAAGTCGCCGATAAGAAACCAGCCTTCTTTTTGCCACCCGGGATTTTTTTTCCCTCTTTTTCCCATCAAATAGAAACAGACAAGAACTCAGGATGAGTAGTTAGTGCTTCCTAACAGCACCAAGGAAAGAAGAAATTTTACTTTGTGTCATGAGCACAAGAACCTTTGCTTGTCCTTCACGTTTTTCTGAAGAAGATCATGTCTTACCAAGGCCTCTGCCATCCCTCTTCTCCGGCCTCTGTGTCAGACAGGATAAAGGACAGAGTGCAGATGGAGAGGAGAAAGGCCCCTGGAGAGTTTTGGCCTTGCTTGTTTATTCTGAGACACACTTGTGCCATCTCAACTGTGGTCAAAGGACTCTGAATCAGGAACACAAACAAAGCTGACTGTGGCCAAGGGCCAGGGTGAAGTCCTCTTGTGCAGCTTTCTTGGAGAGCCATTTTGCATAGCCTTTTATATGATAATCACAGCTCCTTCCTATGTATTGAACTTTGCAGCCAGAAGGAAAAATAAATAAATAAGACTGACTAATGGCTTGTTTCCCCAGAGGCAGCTTTTTATGGGATCATATGTTTTTTCAGCTTCTCCATCCCAGTTTCCTGCTTGGACACTAGGCGCCCTTGACATTGGCTACAACTTCATGCATTATGGATCGAAGCCTAAACTGCCCCCAGAGCAGGGTCCAGCAGGACGGCAGCACCAACCCAGTTCACACCCATAGCCAACCTTGTACCCTTTGATGACTGTACATAGCAGCAGGTCTTTCAACAACTTCCAGGTCAAGTGTGATTCTTCTCTGGCATAGTGAAGAAAAAGCAGGGTCAGGTAGACTAAGTGTACATTGCAAATAATATATGTGTGTGTGTGTGTGTGTGTATATATATATATATATATATATATGTGTGTGTGTGTGTGTGTGTGTGTGTGTATTTGACTCTATAGTGTATGTATATGTGTGTATATATATATATATATATATGTGTGTGTGTATATATATATATATATATATATATATATATATATATATATATATGATGATGAAACCTGCCTCAAGGGGCTATAATAAGGATAGGAAATAAGGGTTTATGATACCTGGTAGGTGCTCAGTGAATGATAGTGAATGTTATCAGATGTTCCAAGTACTCGACCATAAAGTAACTTTTGTAGCAGATAAGTCCACAGCAAGAGGCTGTGGGGGTGTATTGGAGCCCACCAGACCTTCCACCAGGATTGAGTGAACAATCCTAATTTACAATGCTAGTAAAAATAACTAGCACACACACATGCATGCACACACGTGCTCACAACACACATACACACACAGACCTGCACACAACACACACACACACACACCTGCCTCTAGCCTTCCTTGTGCAGCTTTCCTTAGAATGCCTTTGGTTTTTAGTTTTCCTCTACCCCAACCCCCAAAGATCAGGGGAACGCTGCAAAATCAGGAACCTATCACTGCTCCTTTTTGTTCCCCTGTGGATCCTGTGGTTAAATGCCAGTGGGGTTGGTTTAAATGCAACACCGGTTACTCTTGGGTGATTGTAGTTTAATTAAACTTAGACCTGTAAATTCATCACGTTAAATCTAGGGAGAAGTCACAAGATGAGTCATGGAAACAGTTTTTGATAAAAATTGTGGAAACTTGGGACATCTGTGACTTCTTTTCCCCTTACCTCACCCCTTCCCTGCTTTCATGGACCCACCCTTCTTGCCTGTCAGCAGGGCCACTGTGGGGAGCCACTCCCAGGAGTTGCCCTGGTCCCTCCCACCCAAGCCTCTTCTGCTGTCCAGCATGATCTGAGTAAGCCACCAGCTGAACTCCAGAGCAAGTCAACCTCTTCCCTGGAAACTACACTGCCGCTCATTTCTTTTGACCATGAAATACTGCTCTTTTATGAATATGGAGCAGCTAACAGGGACACAGATAGAGTCCTATCAGAGCAACCTGCTCACCTGCAGACAGTAGAGATTAGCACCCAAAGTTACAGACTCTTTAAACATATTCAAAGTTTCATGAGGAGAAACTATTGTCCAAGAAGTCGAGAGGGTGTCTATCAACATAGCTGTGACTTGAGCTAAACAAAGAATACTGTCTGGTTCCACAGGATTCCAACTCCCTGGGATGCTCATAGCTATTGCACATAAAGAAAAGGCTTCTGTGCTTAGAGAGGAACGTTTAAAAATGCTGGGTTATATGTTTCTTTTAATGTCAGACAGTGTTCATACCAACTACCACAGAAATAATAAGGTATGAATGAACTCAATGTCAAAGGACAAATCAGGTGCCTGTATGAGTCTGAAAAAATGGGTGAATGAATCATGTGGTCAGAGCCCAAGACTCTCAGTTGCTGGGTCTCCTGGACCTCAGTCCCAGAAAGACTGCAACATGTCCATTGTGCACAACTGCCCTTGGCCAGTCTACATAGCCCATCCACAAGGACATATAGACCGCTTTCTCCCTGCCCGGTCAAAGTGGCCCGAACCATGGATTCTGATTTTGATAGTGAATTTTCAAAACCGGAGATTTAATCCCCCCCACCATGATGTTCTATAGCCATCAAAATTCTGGTAATTGGGAAGACTTAGATCCTACTAGGAAGCATGTCTTTCTAGGAAGTCACTGAAAGGTCAAAGAAAGCAGAGCAAGCCAGCATGCACAGAATAAAGGGATTCCTGCACAATAACTGGGGATAGACAACCCAATTGTGGAAAATAAAAAGGGGCCAGGGGAAAGAGGGGGGACTTCTAAAGATGTTAAGATCTGATTTCAGTTGGTCTCATGGGCACTTTTATGATTTTGTTCTAAACAAACCATCCTTGAACATTCTTTTCCCTGATCTGAAAGTCAGTCCGCTACCATCTGCCAAACCTCCCTCAAAAAATAAATATGGAGTTTCCTGTATTACCTGAGTTGGAAAGTGAAACTTTGGGGAAGTCCTCAGACGTTCACATAACGATGGATCACCTGTAACAACAGAGGGATCACCTCCTGTTCGGTAAGGGTCGCAAGGCTGAACCATCTTTTGGTTTTAACAAAGGCTTTGCAAGGCTTTAGTCTTCGGGCATGCTGCATGATGAAAGGGATTTCTGAGTCATGACTGCCACCTAAAATCCGGGGAATGTTATAGGCAAACAGTGTTTGCTTAATTTTCTCATGAGAAATTTGGCACAGAAATCTTAGAAGACTGGCTTATTTTGGATATTTACAGTGAACTGAATGAGAGCAAGAGTAATCAGAAACCTCATATGTACTTGGTATGCGAACTCCGTTCACCACCAACCGCATCCTGTAAGATACGTGCTTGTTGTTGTCATTCTGCAAATGAGAAGACTGAAGTTCATTCTGTTAGGCTGCATGCCAATACCTACCACTAATACCTAGCATTCTCTCTCTGTCTCTGTCTCTGTCTCTGTCTCTGTCTCTGTCTCTCTCTCTCTGTCTCTGTCTCTGTCTCTCTCTCTCTCTCTCTGTCTCTCTCACACACACAGACAGACACAGACACAGACACACACACACACACACACACACACGCTATCCTAAGGTGGACAATCCTTAGCTTAGCTTAGTC
Organism: Mus caroli; assembly: GCF_978045245.1. NCBI lineage: Eukaryota > Metazoa > Chordata > Mammalia > Rodentia > Muridae > Mus > Mus caroli. The sequence continues at coordinate 95,579,681 of NW_028227262.1, forward strand.
TTATTTCATGGCACAAAATATTTGTCATACTTTTTTGTGAGTGGCTACATTCTGAATGATATTGCATGGTAATGACTAACATGTATACACTTTGATGAATGAAAAGAGCAACTTCTTATCAATTTCTTATCCAAAGTCTTCCGCTAGCAGGTCGAGATGCATCAGGTAGTATGACAACTAACCAATAGTTAGTTACATTCCCTGGATATGTTCCCCGTGGCAAAGTCTTTCTCCTTTGTGAATTATTGGGGGAGGGGGTGTTGTTTGTGTTTCTTTGTTTACAAGAAGCAGCTTCTAAATCCACTCAGGGAGCACCCCTCAGCCGAGGACAGGATTATTCTTTTACTCGCTCGAATGCTTTAGTGATTCTTCAGGGGATTTCTCCCATGGGAAGTGCATGAGGCTAGGAACGAGAAGGGAGGGCAGCCATAACCATGTCAGACACAGCAGATACCAGAACTCAAGCAAGGAAGTTAAGAAAGGCGTGGGAAGGCTGACAGAGCAGTGCCCAGTCCAGGGGAAACCAGGAAGGCCCCAGTGCGGGAACATCAGAGAGGCTCTCTGAGAGGTGGCATGGGCTCTCATAGCTAGGCTAGAGAGATTTGATCAAGGATGAGAGGAAAGTGGAAGGCCTTGCAGGAGAAGATCGCCACATGGGCAAGGAAGGAAGTCACGGGCAGGTTAGGCTAGCATGGTTTATTCTATTGAAACCGACAACACACAGGGGACAAATGAGAAAGAAAGCTGGAAATGAAGCCACGGTCAGATCAAGAATTTGCAGCCCTCTTGGGCAGCCCCACCCAACACTCTTTGTACTCTGTACAAGATCCCAGAAGAGCTTAAGACCTATCCAGGAAGCCAAATTTCCCCATACAACTCGCAGCCTCCCCCCCAAACTCTAGAATGTAGCCCTGGCACCTGGCCCACCTTGCGCAGCACCTGGGACACATTAAAGCCTCCATAAACATTTGTTGGACTGAGCTTGGAGGACACTATGGAAAGAATCCCAGTGGTAGACGTTTGGGGTGGAGGGAGAGCGAGTGGCAGAGTTTTGGTTTAGTATCTAAGACTGTTAACAATCTAACATTTAACCAGCACCACAGCTTATCTGTAACCCGCCCAAACTTCTGTGGTACCCCAAAACAGGAGTGTATGGGGCTCCCGTGGCACAGCTGGTTATTGGGCAGCTCATACACATAGATGATGGTATAGTGATTCCCAGGATCTCAGTCATTCCCTAGGAGTCCAACACCAGCAGCCTGCTGTGTGTGCCATCTTTGAGCGCATTTATGTTATTGGGTCAGAGGTAAGCGCTGAACACATCTCTATGCCACAAAACTGCATATTCCTCCAGAAAAGCCAGTCTCTAGCACTCGGTGTGGAAGGGAATGTGTCATAGCAACTTGACATCACCCTTGGGATACTAGAGGTTGTCCCAAGCCTGGCTTGGAACTCAAGTGATCGAAGTAACCTACCTTTCCTGGCTTTGAAAAAAAAAATGCACACAGACCACAGGCAAGCTGTCTTTTATTCTGAGCTCCCAGGGTCAGCTGGACTTCTGCAGCCACATCTGTGGAACACGCAAGACCACAGAGCTCAGATTGGAGATGATGTCAAAGTCTTGTTGGTAGGGGGCAGAGTGGGTGCTATCAAGATTTTTTTTTTTCATGTATTTGTGGAGGCCAGGCATGCCTTGATATTCTGCAATACTTTCACTGGACGTTTGCTGGGAAAGTAAATCATATTGAAATATGTGTGCAGCAAAAGGAAACAAAGGAAGGTGGGGTCTGAAGCGGTGGGGGTGGGGAAGCACATGTATTTTCCAACCAAGGCTCCTACACGAAACAGTCGGTCTAAAGTTTCCAGGTTCTGTGGATTCCAGTAGATGTCCAAACCTGTCAGTTTTAGCTTCTGGTATAAAACATGGAACTTGCAAGGTAGTTGTGATTGCAGGGGTGTGTGTGTGTGGGGGGGGAGATGTCCTTGAACCTTCAAATACAGGACCTGGCAAGTCAGAGTCTGGCTCTGACAGTAACTTTGTCCTTACCAGTTTATGGTCACGGTGTCTCACAGTGTGGGGTAAGCTTCCTAATCATGTCTAAATGAATAGAAAACAGGTCTTTCACCTATTTCTACCTTCGAAACTAAAAGAAATTATGCTGCCCTATAACCTAACCTGGATATATTCCTAGGGATAAATTCACCCTCCTGGCATGTAAGCTCTTTATAGTAACATCAGCCCTTACACACACAGTCCAAGAGAGCATCCTAGAGCAGAAAGGACACAGAAGAGATTTGAACACTTCCAAGTGAGAGTCACACATGCAGACACCCCTGGGGAAGGCCAAAGAAATTAGCCATTTAGAAAAAAAGCAATTGCTGTTTTGAAATCTACTATGTAAAGGGATTGAAGCAGTAGAAGGGTTATAAATAAACAATAAATCATGCAATTATTACTGTTTGAATTTTGGCAAGATAACAAAAAGAGCGGAGATATAATCAGGAAATAATAGCAAAGTTCTGCAAGGAACCCCTGCAATTAGTGATAAACAGAGTTTGGCTCCAATCTGGAGCCCCAATATGGCTCTCATTAAAGAGACTTGGGACCTGTTCCTGGGGCCAGGCTCCACTAGCTTAGGGAGAAGTGAGGTAACCAAAATGTCAGTACACTACCCCCAACTCAGATAATCTTTTACTCCAGTATTCTAGCCACCTGGGCTGAAATGACTACCTTATGCCTAGTGAGGAATGGCCCACAGCCTTCCTAAATTAATTGAGATGTTCCTGTTTTCAGCTTTTGGATTCCTTCTTTTGTGGTACTATAAACACACATACCTATGCACATACACAAAGATGCACATACACACATGTAAATGAACATGCGCACACCATATGTTCATGCAAGCGCGCACACACGTGCACACACACATACTTTCTCTCTCTCTCTCTCTCTCTCTCTCTCTCTCTCTCTCTCTCTCTCTCTCTCTCTCTCACACACACACACACACACACACACACACACTCACACACAAGGCAGTAGGCGCCTCCATTCCTTCTTCTGTCCCAATTCCTTTCACCTTCTTTTATTAATGGTGCCTCTTAAAGAGATGAATGCTCCCACACAAGTGCTATCACTTAAACAGATAAATAGTCCACACTGTAAAGACACAGAGCTCACAAGGAAAAAACCCCGTCTTATTAGACTAGAAACAGACACACTATATTAATGCAAAAAAAATCAGCATATGGTTCTAATAGGCTTTCTTAAAATGATTTATCAGCTGTGATTAAGCCCTCAACCAGCATGTCTATCTTCATAAATAAAGCAAAAGTGCACCTTACTACTCTCAGACATCTCTGCAGTATCTTATTACGCAGCCCAGCATACTACACTCCATTTACAACACGGCTCTGGGGAGCCAAGAATTTGTGTGCAATCACAAAGTGTGTGCTGCAGAAGGACTGCCGAGATTTAGTGCTCTTATCTCCGAGATGGTCTTACTCAAAGTCCATTACAATGAAGGCTCAGCCCCTCCCTGTGCCACGGAGCCCTGCACTTCAGAAATAGGAACAGGTAATTAAAAGGTTACGGCGGATTTTGCAGTCAGCCCAGTGACACAGAATCACCAAACAGCTGCTGGGGAAGTGATTTGGCACCAGGGGGGAGGTACCTCTGCCAGGCTTGTAGGAGGTGGGGATCATTTTTTAAGAATCAATCTCTTTTTTCTCGTCCATGAAAGAAAAGAGGAATGCAAATATTAGCAATCCTTGTTTGGACTTCATTCTCCCGAGGGCTGATATGTCAGTCTCTGGGGAAACTTTGATACCAAGGGGCCTCAGGAAAGCCTGCGGCCCAGCAGCAGCCTTTGAGAGGAAGGAGGAACCAGGTGAACACACGTGTGTGGGTTCAGTAAGTTACAAACGGATATCTGAAAACAGCCCAGGCCAACTATTTCACTGAGGGGACACAGTACTCGCTCTACGGATAATAGGCCCACATCCCACAAAGCAGCTGAACACAGTTGTGCACTTTCATGGGTAAGGCTCTTTTGAACCCATTTCTCCTTCAGTCACCCTCATCTAACCTTCCCCACCCCGGAGATCAGCCACCCACCAGTCCCTCCTTACAGGAGATTCTGGCTCTTCGGTTTGGTTTAAAGCATAAATGTAAATCTTGATGCTTTTTTCATTTTTTGACAATAAACTTGTTATACAATCTGTGCCTGTGACGGTACTGTGAGATTTTGCCAAAAGACAGAACTTGAGGCTATAAAATGAACTGCAGTACCCCACTGTTGTTAGTAACCCACGTTTATTTATTTTTTTTCCTGCAAAATACACCAGTGTGCTGACTCAGGAGTACAGGCCCCGGTGGCTGCAGCCTGTGACTCTTGCATTCAATTAGTGGAATTGCACTTACGAGGTCAAAGTAGCACCTGTCTCTTGGGATCATAGACTGTACCTCTGGCCCTGGCCAGCTGTCTTACAATATGTGCCTCTTGTCACAGGGGGGTCCGAGGAAGGACATATGTGTGTGGATCTGTGCAGAAGACACATTACTGCTCACAGTAAATCTATACCAGTGCATTCAGATAATGGATAAATCAGTGGTCCCGTCTTTCCAGGGAGCCACAGGTAGCTTGACAGTGAATGTCTGCTGAAGCTGATGTCAAACTGAACACCAGAGACAATTTTAGGCTATGATCTCTGCCCGCCAGAACCTCTAAGAAATGGGTAGGAGCATTATCACCAAACCTGGACTGTTCTCTGTGCCTAAAATCACACACATATGCATGTGCTGATGTAATGCCAAAAGGGAAGGAAGTTCTCTAGCAGAGATGGGAATTAAGAAGACATTTACCTACTCTGGATGGACAGGAGAAAGATACCCTTCCAAACACCAATAGTATAAATTGTTACTACTCCCGCTGATGGGCAGCTTAAGATCTCATTCCAAGGCCTCCTTTGAAACAAGATCAGACAGGTATGCAAGCCTAGCATAAATGATTTCTGTCCTCAGATATCAAGAAAGTCAATCTATATATGCTGATAGCAGGTTGCTCAAAAGTCTATTTTGAGCATAAGAAATGAAGTCATGTGTGACTTTTGGATAATGATAAAAGAGCATTTTTTATTTTTATTTTATTTTATTATTATTTTTTTTACCTTCGTAAAAAATCCAGACAGTGGACCACATCACATCTCCAGAGTTCATGCCCAGGCTCATGCGGGCAAATAGAGGCCATGTTAGGAGGAAGCCACTTCAGGTCAACTAGCTACATTACACTGGAAAAAGCCATTGTCAGGATTCTGGGCCATCTTGTTCCCCTCCAGTCTGAGAAGATAGACTAGTGGGCTACAAGGGTTCACGGGTACCCTACAATCCAGAGCACAGAGGCATCCAGGCTTCCCTACGCTGAGCTCTAGCTGTTCACACAGGGAAGTATGGATGGTAATGCCCGGCCCAGCAGCACCAAGAGCCCAGCAGTTCCTCGAGTTCATAAATCTTCCAAGACGTTTCTAAGCTCTGGGAATTACAAATTATCCTGGAGGGAAGCAAGGAGGAGATGGCTTCCTAAGAACCTGGGGTCCAGAATACTCTGCAGTAACACACAGTCTGGAGACATTGTGCCCACAGTCACACTAGTAGCCACCTCTCTGCTTTAGGAAGAAGACGGTGCCTGGCCACTCACCTCAGTGTAAATCCACAGAGCAAGGCAGTGCCTGGCACCAGCCTAGACAGGATTGGGTCAGTTCTCTGCCTGGTTTTCAAAGTTTTCATACAGCAGATGGTGTTTTCCACGTGTAATTTGGTTCTAGGGGATGCATGTGGTTGAAGCCATGCCAAACCCAAAATGTAAAGTCTTCCATTCAAAGACAGGACTTGGGTAGAGGCTTGCTAATAAGTGGATCACCCATCTTATTGCTCCAAAATGATTGCCTGGTCTTACATGCTGGTCTCATCTTGATGTGCATGATGGGGTTTATCAGAAATGATGTGCTCAGGTGATGCTAAGAGGTAAGTCCTTTGGGAATGCCATTTGAGAGCCAAAGGAGAGAGGCGTGTGCCATGGGTAACAACACCACAGTCACGGACCGGATAAAACAGCCGGTAAGGTTTCAGAAAGTAAAGAACATAGGAAGCCACAAGAGAGTTCAGAAAGGCCACCAAATGTCCCTCTGTCAACAAGAGCAGAGCAGGTGACAATGGGTGGCCTTTCAAGAGGGTCACTCTGACCTCACCTTCAGGCTGGGTGGCCTGTGAGCACCTCCTGCCTCTAATTTGTCAAAAGAGCCAGCTCTACAAAATGAGAACTATTAAGTGCAGACAAAATTCATGAACATCCCCAAGTTTGTGGATTGTGGGGATCACTGTGACAGAGGGAAGGACACTATCCCTGCGTGAGTCTGATGTGCCAGCCAGCACTACCCCGCAGGTGTGATCTGGCATCCAGCATGACATCCAGAAATACGAATGGTAATAGTGCTCAGAATCCCAGTTCCTGCCCTCCAACTTATCAATATGGAAATAACAACAAGCAAAGCCTGAACCGTTCCCTGGGTAAATCACTCCCATACCTGCCCCTGCCTATTCTTAACACTCAGATGGATTTACAGCATGATGGAGGCAAAGGCAGGTTCTTGCAACAATTATTTGATTTTCCTTTCCTCTTTTATATTGTCAGTTTCTTCTCACATCTCTGTGAGGGGCCCAGGTAAGTGACTTCAGTACCCAGGCTCGTGGAGTCTCACATTTGGTCCAGTTTTCCAAATGCCAATGCTATTCTCTGCCTGGACCGGAAGCTTCATTTCTTAGTCATTTTGTTTGGATCTGGCCCAGAACGCAAGCCTATTTTTCCTGCCTGCCTTTGAGAGCATCAGTGCGAGGCAGCCCGAGAACGGCATAAGCAAAGACCTACAGCGCTGCACACCACTTCTGTGCTCTGTCTGGTGCCTTGGAAACCCTGAATTAGTCACAGCTGCAAGTTGGTTCCTTCAGAGGAGAGTGCCCATTTGGTATTGTGATTCCTATTGCGGAAATACACTAAAAATCCTCCTGTGGCCAGTCTGCCTCAGGACAGGAGAGATGGGATTTAAACAAGTGGAGGATCTAGTCCAGCTCAGAGGAGAGAGATCACCCCGAGGAGAAAGTCTCCTGCTAAGAAGGTCCCTGCTTTCTCATGCTTGCCTTAGTGAGGATCACCCCAGCCACTTCATTCAGCTTCATTTACTTCCTGACAGGAAGGTTGCATGATGGGAAGGCAGGACAGGGGCAGACCAAACACATTCCCTAGGACTTGATGATTTTTTTTATTTGAAAAAATTTATTGGTCTTTATCTCTCTTATTGGTCCCTTTTCATGTATTTCAAGCATAGAACATTATATAGGGCCACGACCTGGCTAACCATGTATTGATGTGGCATGTAGGAAAACACTACACAATGTTGTGGTTAGTATCTTCCAAATCAATTCTTATTTGTGCTCTGGAGATCTCAAACTACTTTTGGACACTGGCTGTATACACAGAGGTTTTTTTCTTTTCTTTTCTTTTCTTTTCTTTTTTGCGACAAGCAGGAGGAAACTTTAAGAATGATTGGTTTTCAGTTTAGTACATTTCCGTTAGTTCTCTTTATGATACACCTGGTTCCACAACAATATTGAAAGTTGTACACGTCCTTACACTTCTATTAAAGAGCCTTTTGGAGATGTGCTCTAAAGTGTTCCAATAGCCTTTTGAAGATGTGACCCATCCTGAAGTGGCAGAAACAGAACATAACAGAAGACCCAACGCCTCTTTTCCTTGGTTTCTGAGGAACCTCTTTTCCTCAGAGGGCTCTAGGTTGGACCAATGAAGTAGAGTAAAGTTGAGTCCTTCAGTAATGGTACAATATGCCTGACAGAAACAAGGCAGTCCCATGCAGCAGTGGATCTGACCCTGGGAAGAGCCGTGAGTAAGCTAAGTTGCATCACAGAGGCATCTCCCAAGAGCATTTCTGACTGTCTAATAACTTAAGTTTAAAGTTAACTTTACAGTTGCAACTTGTTTCTTTTCTGTGACAGATAGGGTTTTAAGGTCTAATCCATCAAGATCCAAATTGGCAAAATATAGATACTCTCTAAGGGTGATGATACACAAATACATATACCAAATATCTAAGGGCCGCCCCTTTAAGCCATTGGTTTCCCTAACCATCAACATCAAAGATATTTGGCCTCGTATTTACTCTCCTTCACTAACAATACTCTGGGCATTCTGCTGCTCTAGAGACAGTCAGACTCTCCACAAAAATCAAACACAATCTTACAAATGTTGTGATATTCATTCCATCGTAAGACTGAGGCAAGACCTTGGATCACACTCTTTAATTCATTCACACATTCAGCAGTTGACACCAGCTCTCGCTAATCCCTGTCAGGACAGGACTTATCATTCTTAAATTCCAGTGACCCAAATCACATGAAATAGCTTCCAGTTCATCTACTGGTTTAGTCATTCCCCTGAATGGGATTCGAGAATCATGCTACATTCTCTTCCTCGAACCAAATTCCGGCCATGAAGAAGACTGTAACCTGTGTTCAGAGGAAGTGGAACGTGATTTCCATCCGTCCTCTGCTGAGCTGGACGAACAAAGGGAATCTTTGAAAGGCTTGAGTTTCCCAGTCACCGTGGAGGGGGAGGGAATAGGTTGTCGTCTCCATTATCACTGTCAAAGGGTGTTTCCTCCCAGCCAGGCTGATAAAAAAGGAAAAAGCTGAAGAACAGTCTCATCTGCAGGGATCAGGCAAACACAGAGACTGTTTAAAAGCTGGGTAAAACCAAGTTTAGGTTTCAAAACATTCTTTTCCTCTGGACTTTTGGGGGAGGGTAGGATTACTTTACACAAATATCTTAGCGGTAACATATTATCCTAACCGGAAACGTGCAGCTGTTGTGAGTTTGCTCAGCGTGGTGTCTTATTTTCTGTCCAGCACCACAGTGCTGCGACCCTCCCCAGAGAGCAGCCATGCCTGCTAGTGACTGGCAAGAGAAAGACAGTAGGAAGAAGCCAGTGGCCTTCTCTCTCCCTCTCCTTCCCTCTCCAAGCAACCAATGTCATCTGGCAATGTAGCTAGGTGCAGAATCTAATGAAGTTAAACATTGTAGCCTATTTGGGCTGGGGTTGACCTAGCCATGCCCAGTTCTACTGAGCTGGGATGAGATGAGCTGAGATGCAAGATCTTAAGTTTATAGCTTGTCCTTTCCCCTCATGTGTGAAGGAGTCAATTTCCTCTAGGGAAAGACCTCACTTTTCATCATTTGAGAAGGAATTCGAGAGCATGGAAATGTCCTAATTTGCTATTTGTGCATCAGCATAATGAGCCCCATTGAGGTCCTATGGGAAAATCCCAAAGCACACTGTGTTTCTTATCTGCAGGTCTTTAACCATGTTAGGCTGTAACGTTGTATTTCTCTCAGAAGGACAGAGAATTTCATTTCTAGGCCCTTTGTCCTTCCTTCTTTACACACGCACACACACCAAGTACAAACATGTACAAAAACCATGTGTTCACATACATGCCTGCTTCTGTGTTACTCAGATTCTTTTCTAGAAAGGAATTAAATGTAAAAAGCCTTCTTTATCTCAAAACAAAACAAAACAAAACACCCAAAACACACACAAAAAAACTTTTTATTTTTCCTTTCTTCTGACCTTGATCACAAAACTAGTGCCCCACCTTTCTCCTCAGAGTGTCTGAGGCAGCTGTACCTCAGTTTGACTCTTCCTGACTCAGTTTCCCCAGAGATGAATAAGGCAGGAATTGGAGCGCTCAGGGAGACCACCCAGGTCCAGGGTTAGAGGTCCACTGCACACCCAACGCTGTCAGAAGCAATTCCCTTCCATCTTATGAACTGAAACATCAGCTTCTCCTCAACCTGTTCTGAAAAGACTGCACTTTCTCTAAGCCTCCTCTTCCTGTTACTTTCAGTATATTCTACCAGCGAAACCATTGCCTCTGTCCTTAAAAATATACTTAGACGCTAGCATGTCCTCCATCTCTATTTTGGGCAATTGTACTTCTAACATTAACCTAGACTCCCCCGCCCCCAATTCTTCCTTAAATACTTTCTCTTCAGCATCCAACCACTGGCTTTTTGCTCATTGTCCAAATGACTTTTCTAAAGCATTATGTCAGGCCCTGTCACTTCTCTGCTCAGAATCGCCCTATGGCTTCCTATCCCATTTAGAGTCAGAGTCAAAATTGAACACTCCAAAAGGCCTGCATCACCCTTGCCCTCCTGGGCCTGCCTTCCCATATCCAACTCTCTAGGGCATCCGTCCCTGACTGTACCTCTCTTCACAACTTCTGCAACACACACTCCATCACTCAGTCTTAGGCCTTCACACACAGTCTCTGTTTTCACAAGTCATCTTTTCTGGCTAAGAACGTCTACTTGGGTCTCTAGGTCCTGTGGGTCGGGATGCCCTCTCTGAACACACCCAGCCCTTCCTCAGCTCCTTGGCATTGAACTCCATAGTACATTGTGGAGCATTTTTCGCTGATGCATTGTCTGATCCATAAGAAGGATGTCACCTGAAAGCTGAGACATTTTGCGTACTTGTTTGTTTGTTTGTTTGTTTGTTTTAACCACTTGTATCTATTAGTGTCTTCATCAGTGCCTTGGGTAGCACTTGGTATACAGAGATCTACCTAAAACATTTCCTGAATGGAACCTGATGCACAGGCTTCAGGATACAGGCTGCGGAGTGTTAAGCCACGGGCAAGCTGAGCTTTGTAATGCCTGCTAGAGAATCATAACACTCTTTCAGAGTTGGAGATTTCTTACAGAAGAGCTATGAAGCAATGAGCTTATATTGGTATCAAAAATAGAGGTCATCTTAGAGACTGGAATTTGCTGTGTAATATTGATACAGACACTGGGGTCTTCTGTGCCCAGCTGTGACCTGCTCTAACCTTTTATTCCATAGACACACTGAGATTATTTTGGAAAAGGACATCAGAATTAAAGGCAGAATCAATAAGATGCAATTGTTTCGATTGGCACTCAGACTAATAAGCATCCACTCTCTATCTGCCTGTTGTCTAGAGCGTCTAACCCTACAGCTGGAAATGTAAAGAAGAAGCATAGGATATCAAAAGCCAATTCCCCAAATGAGCGAGAACTTCCCTTCTGTAGAACTTTACTGATGAGCCAATTCAAGACTTAGACAGAGAGTGGGCAGGGGAGATGCCATGCAAGCCTGAGGGCCTGAATTCAGAAAGCCGGGTGTGGCATGTTCACACACATGAACACACACAAACACATATGAGAGAGAGAAAGAGAGAGAGAGAGAGAGAGAGAGAGAGAGAGAGAGAGAGAGAGAGAGAGAGAGAGAGAGAGAGAGAGAGAGAGAGAGAGAACTCTGCTCAGGTAAAGAAATCAGAAAAAGGATTGTGTGTAGAATAAAGGTGAAACAATTGTAGTTAGGGATACATCTCAGAAACAGAATGCTTGCCTGTCACCTCCAGCACTGCGAAGAAGCTCGCTGAAAATAAAACCAGCACCTGAATTGACAGGAAAGCAGAGGAGAAGAGGAGAATTGGAAAATGATAAGGAATGCAGTGAGCATGACCTTCACCATCTCTGCTTTTTTTTCTTCTTTTTTTTCTTTTCTTTTTTTTTCCTTTCTTTCTTTCTTTCTTTCTTTCTTTCTTTCTTTCTTTCTTTCTTTCTTTCTTTTTTTTTGTAAAAGAATAGATGAAGTGGGCAGGATTAGGCTGCAGGCCTTCAGGGATGCTAACAGCTCCAGAATAGCAGTCCTGGAGGAAGGCAAACGCACACTATCAGATAGGGAAGGATGCTGCTTCTGTGCCTTCCTTACCCAGGGGTTCTAGAGCCATGCCAGGGCATAAACCACCAACACAGCCGCTTTGCTCATGAATCCCTGTGCATTAGTCACTGGGGAACTGTCTCCTCCTGTAGTGATGACCACTCAAGGCTGGGTTTGGTCCTTCTGGCTCAAACCAAACAGAGGGTGAGGGAGCCTCAACAAGGTGAATGTGGCCTGGCTCCCAGTGCTTGCTATTGGTGTCTGGGGGGTGGGGCTGTCTTCAGGCTCCTCTCCACCCTCTACCCCCTCAGCACACCCCCCACCATTAGTGTATCCCATGGCAACGAGCAACATTTGAACATGAGAGAGCATTAGTCTGGCCTCACCACAGTCTTCTGCTCAGTGTCATTTGTTTCATTATTTAATTTTTAAATTTCAAGGAGTTCATGTTGTTTTAACTTACGAAAAATTTAAAGCAAGTCACCAAAACCTGTATAGCATGAACACATTTTTTTGTGTAATTAGAAATCAGGGCCGGAGGAAATATAAACTGGAACTGAAAGTCTAGCAGATGGAGGAAGTAAAATATTACTCATTATAGTGGTCTAAAGAGCTCTCCTAGTTCAGCAGTACTCTGGGCTTCTCGACGATGTAGCAGTCAGAGCAAAAAGAGAAACCCAGCCAGTCCATGCTTCTCATGGCCACAAGCAGAAAATGCTCCAGTTCCTCAGGGGAAGCAAACCATTTCCTGGAATTCAGATCTGTAAAAACTGCTCGCAGAAGGCTTCACTTGGGGAGTCATGAATAACTCACCGTGGGCTCGCCTCAAGCCACACCCCCAACGGAGGCGGCATGGAACTGCACGGCATGCACTTACAGCCAGTCTATCAGCAAGAGTGTGGAGACAGATTTGACCATACATATCTTTATCTTAATCTAAGAAGCCCACTTGGACTGTCTGGAAATTGAATGACACTGTTTCCTCAAACAGTCTCCTACATATATGAACTGATCAAAAGAATGAAACTTATTAGTCAAACTAGTTTATTAATTAAACTGTATTGTGTAGGACTCCCGTTTCTCCCTTGCTATTCTCGTGAGTTTTTCAGTTTATCTGCACTGCAGTGCTATGCAGGCATATCTTCTAGATTTTTGTGTGTTTCTGAGAGTGCTTCAGACTTTATGCTTTGCCTCACAAAGAACAACAGATCTGAGCATGTTTGGAAAGGTAGGAAGAGAAGTGAGAGGGAAGTTAATTATAATTAGAGTGAGCTGCTTGAGACTGTATCCTGCGTCGTGCATTTTACTAAGGCAGGGCGGCTTAGTCACCATGAGCTAGCCCTGAGCTAGCAAGACATGTGAATGTGACATGGAAATTGGATGGAGACAGATTATTATAATCATACACAGAGGAAGAGTCAAAGGCTTGGAAACAGAAAATTATCAAAGCCTCTTAAAACGTCTTTTCCAGTTAGAGCATCCGGAATTTCAGGCCACAGCACATCTAGCCGGGTGTCCCCTTTAACCATCTTCCGTCTACACGTCTCTGCATGGACTGTGTCGCCCATGCTCAGCTCGCTGTGTGGATTCAGTGACACCCTGTGACAGTAGCCAAGAGCTCATGGAAAGCACACTTGTCCAAGTTACCTGTGGGCCCACCTCCTTTCCTTAATCTTGTGAGGTGATTTTAAAATTCTACCAAAACTTTAAATATGTGGACGAAATATACAGACAAATATATGGACAAAAAGAACCTGAAGAATCCCACTAAGTGACCTAGAGTTGCAGCTAACCTGTTTGTCTCGCCACCAACATAGGTAACATGACCAGGAAGTGGTTACACTCTTGGTGGAGAACAAGCAGAGATTATGGAAAACAGACAGTTGCAAGCAGGGCCTGAATCCAATGAAAATCCTCTTTTCTGCCTTTTGATGAGTTCTTAGCCTTTGGCCTGGTCTCCTCTGAACACCCTGCGTATGCAAAATCTGCTGTTATTTAACAAAGAAAAGTGAAAAAATAGGAAGGTGAATTCATTTGTCACAGCTTTAAGAATAAGGAACCTTGAATTCCAGGTTTCAGACACCCATTTCCCCATGATTAATCGGAGCTCTGTATGCTATCACAATCAGAGATACACCACTGTAGAAGAAAAAACAGTTTGACAGACACCCACAAATCGATCAAACACTGTTACAAACAGGCATGTTGGCACACACCTGTAATCTTACTGTCTGGGAGACCAAGTAACTAGGATCGTAACAGCCTGAACGACTTAGCCGGATCTTTTCTACTGATCTGTGAACAATTCAACAGTCTGCAGTGGCAGACACACCCCACACCGTGCTGGGGGACACGTCTCCGGTGTCCACCCAGGCCCACCTACCCGCTTGCTGTTCTCTTCCTCTTGAGCCTTCCTGAACTCGTGCTCAAAGGAGCAGTCCAGCTCACTGAAGAGACCCACCTCTTCACAGTTCTTCAGGAATCTCGTGGGTGTCGGAGTCTGATCTGAAAGCAGAGGCCAGAGATCAATAACAGAAATTTTCCTCAAATGCATTGTAAATAGAACCAAACTCCTTTGTACTCTCCCATCATCTTAACAGGATGCTCAACAGCTGCCGGCAATCTCCCAGCCCTTTAACCACAATTGCCATGTGGAAGGAAAAAAGCATTGGGAAGAAGAGAGCCATTGGGAAGAAGAGAGGACTCCCCAGCCCTCCTGACCACACCCTCACCCTCACCCCTGCACAACAGTAAATATTCTTATCCTCCATATCTGGAGTCATGTTATCATCTGGATAGACATCACCATGTGAATGGGAAGGAGCCTTTTTATTTTAAGTGGTAAAAAATACTTTAGCTAAAATCAACTCAGAAGTTGTTCTGTCTGTGCCACTCTCAAACTTGACTTTAGGAGTCTGGTCAGAGAATGAGAGTATATTTTTATAGAAAACAAAAAGAAACAAACAGGCCCGCTAATTTCTCCTTCTTAATGCAAAAAAGTAGCTCAGCAATTTTATCGCCTGAGAACCAGAGACGGATGATAAGGGGTTCCAAGTCAAACACGGTCAGTTTCCATCTTTTATAAAATATATCATTATTGATTTTATTTTCCTTTGCTGTAGCCAAAAGAATGTTCTGCAAATACTCTCTAAAGGAAAGGAATTTCTTTCATAGTCTGGACTTTCTACAAAGCTTACTCTTTAGGAAACTGGAGAAGCTGAAGCCATGATCTGTGGATGCAATATTTGCAGTCTATGTAACATTTCACATCCATGTACTCACAAGACCCTAGAGAGTAAGTAAGATAGAATTACAAGTTTGTAGTCCCCTAACAGACCATCTTCCTTCAGATTAGGTAGACTTGACATGGATAGCACTGAGTAGAATTCTTTTTCCCAGCATAGAAGATGCAAGAAACAGAAGAACCTAGATATCACACACACACACACACACACACACACACACACACACACACACACACACCCAGTACATGTGCATGAACACATGCAAAGGAGAAAACTTGAGAGTCAGTGAGATTCAGGTTCTTGTTGAGGTTTCCCTAGTCTCTTCCACTGTGTGCTTGTATTATCCCCCTGACAAACATGAGACTGAGTGTGGCTTTCGTCCAGCTGGATTTGTGTACTGCCTTCAGGTCACTTTTTGAGGTAGTGTCACCACTCATCCAAAGAGTTCCCTTATACTGAAACTCAGTGCCAGGCCCGCACTCTACAAATTACTGGATCCCTAAAATCAGGACTTCGCTTACTTTTCTACAGCATGTAGAGCAGTGAATCCCAATCAATTGAGATTCATTGACTATATTCCTATCCACAAAGCAGGTGGCTGATTACCTGCCCTCCTCCATAGACTCAGCCCGCCAAAAGCAGCATGCCTTGACTATAAGAAAGGGGCATTCAGTACCTGAGGGGTTGGCATGGACTCCCAAAAAGCAAAGTCCCACTGGGGTTCTTTCCCCTTTCTTAGCCTCAAGATTCAAGATCTGAGTTCTCTACTATAGATGACTGTCAACCAAGCCTTATCTAAGTTATGCAAAGCCTAGGCACATGACTTTCTTAGCACATTAAGTTACCATGATGCACATATAGACACTGATGGACCTCTCATGTTCATATAACCATGGTGAAATTATATAAAGCAACATACACACACACACACACACACACACACACACACACACATACACATATATAGGTTTTCAAGACAGGGTTTCTCTGTATAGCCCTGGCTGTCCTGGAACTCACTCTGTAGACCAGGCTGGCATCAAACTCAGAAATCTGCCTGTCTCTGCCTCCCAAGTGCTGGGATTAAAGGCAACATATTTATGCAGGACTCTGATGTTCACAGGCAGTTTCACCCGGATTGCCTCACAGGTGTCTATAAATAGGGTAGACACTATTCTGGGAATGGAGAACTAGTCTTCCTGAACAAGACCTCAATACCTACAACCATCTCACTAAAAATCTTCTATCACCTTCAGACAGGATCTCCTTTTAACTTGAACCCAGTATTTTGCCTTTTGAGGAAAAAGGGCTTAGGGATGTGTGTGTGTGTGTGTGTGTGTGTGTGTGTGTGTGTGTGTGTGTGCAAAACAATTAGGACAATATTACAATCTAGAGGTCCATATTTGGAAAATAGCATGATTTAGAGGACATTAAATGCTTTTCCTGGATTTTATCTTCCTTACCTTTCAAATAAGTTTCTAAGGGTTAAGGATTCTATGTCTTCTAAACTCAGCTTCAAAAGCCACTGCCCACAGACACAAGCAATATATGACTATTGAAAGGAGAGCCAGAGGCAACCACCAGGAACTAGTAATTGGGACAGAAATGAGACCCAGAGCTACACATAGGACTTCTGAATAGGGGGTGTAAATAGGGAAATAAAGTTTAAGAAGAGGGAGACGTGTGCAATGTCTGCTGGGCACAGATTCCTCCACAGGGCATCTCTTTCTGAGCCTGAATCTGAGCATTTCCCTCCCATCTCGGTAATACTCACAGAAACCCTGCTAGGCAAAAATTACTTTACCTGTCCTCTTTATGAAGAAACAAACTTTTGTCCCAGACCTGATGTGTATATTGAGTCCATAATTTTATTGGTAATTAATCATTTTATTAATTCCTGGCTTTTTTGATATACAGCCATCTTTGGAATCCTGCATACCCTTTAAACAGTGCCCTGCATCTGAAGCCTCCCTTCTTTGTCAGGTACTAAGAGTGTTTCGGTGGAAACACCCTGCCACTTGTCCTCCCAGGAGTTCCTTTCACCAGGTCTTGCTTTCCCCCCTACTCCTCCACGCTTCTTTTGGGAGATGAAAGCCTAAGGTTGAGGATCACAGTCAAGTGCATGTATCAGTCAGCTACAGCATCAGCAACAGAAATACCTCGAATAAGAGCAGACAGAGCTCTTTTGGTAAATCACAGCTTAGATGAGACCACACCTTGAAGACTTATAAGAATTAGTTTCAATAGAAAAATGAACTGAGGTAAGTATTTAAGGTTACACCAGCAGTATCCTTGAGATGGCCTGTGTCATTAAGCACAGGTGATCTAAGAGGGGACAGGCTCAAACAAAGCTAAGAGATTTTTAAAAATTTCTCTTCTACTCTGAAGCAAAGGATCTTCAGGTACTACAGCACACCTACACACAAAGGAGGTGGCAGTGGGAATGGCACCGCCATCTTCTGGGCCTCCTTAACAATAAATGCAAAAGCCATGGAATTACTAGGCCCATGCATAGCAAAGGCAGTGGCTTCCCTCCTCTGAATCCGATGGTCCAGAGGCAGATAACTTGAGTTGTTACCAAGTGTGATTCTCTTTGCTGAATGATACCCAAATGCCTATACTCTCTTTTAAAATATGCAAGACATGCTGTTCCTAAGTTTTGATTCATCTTGTTGAATGAGGTACTCTCTCCAGTTACAACAGAAACCAGCAAATACAACCTCACTTCCATTTAACATTTATTGGACTGAATGCAGGATCTCTAGTCATCTTTGATCTCTTATCCTTCCAGGTCCAAGTAAGCCAGGCAACGTGCAAATGCTCAAAGGAGGAATAGCCCAACCTTTCAGTGGCTTAAGACGGGGAGGCAGAAAAGTTCCACTGCCATGAATGCTTTTGTCAAATAATTATTTTGCCCTGAATCCCTTAGTGAGTAAAAACCATAGCTATAAATTAAATGCTTGTAATCCTCTCCTCATTTAGATCCAAGAACATTAGTCAGCCATATCCGCAGTGACTTCTGTGTCCTGGCTGCGAACGGCCGTGCTTTCCTGGTGAATAATCCGGTGCATTCGGTCAGTGGAGACAAGCAACCCTCAGGATGTACTGGGGCTGTTTTTTGGGGGAACTGAGCTGAGCATTTAAGACTTTAGGCTTGTCTTTCATTAGGCACTTCAGCAAAGAACACCCAATTAAGAGACAGGATAACCTCTGACCTTTTGAACTTGCACTTCCCCCTTGCTAAAAGTTTTCCAAGATAGCCACTCTCATCACCTGAATGGATGCTGCATAAACACCTGCAGTTTAGGCTTAAAGGGTTCGGGGAGCCTCAAAGCCTCCAAGGCAAAGGCAAGAAAGAAATGTTGATCACTTCTTTTACTGTCCTACCTGCCTCCAGGGAGAATAAAATCCTGCTGTTTGCTGCAACAAGGACAGATCTGGAAAGAGCTGAGCTAAACCAGCCAGACACCCAACAGTAAAAACACACTTGCATGCATTTGTGAGGGCTTAAAAAGTTAATTTTATATAAGAAGAGAATAGAACACTCGACACCACAGGCTGAGGAGGGTGGGGCAGAGAGGGGTAAGGGATGGTTACTGGGTACAGGGCTTATGGCTGGGCAGGACCAATAGAGTCTAATTTACTGCACAATAGGATAACTATGGCTGTCAATAACTGTTTACTATGTAACAGCCTTAGAATATTCTCAACACAAAGCAAGCATAAATGTTCAATGTAATTGGTCAATCAACTGCCCTAACCTGATCACTACATAACAGGTACATGCACTGAAATGTCACACAGTACCATATGAATATGTGTAATTTGCATGTATCAATGAGATGTTTTCAATTACGTTTTTAAATGTTAACACCAGAGGAGAGAAACAATTTTTTTTTCTCTTTGCAGTTTATCATGTTCTAGTTTCTAGATCCTTTGTTGAATGTTTCTTGAGAAAGGGGCATCTCCTCACTGAACCTCCATCCCTGCAACAGAGAGCCAAAGGAGCCTTGCAATATTAACACCATGCTGTTTACCTTACAAGGAAAGACTTTAAAGAGCTGGCCTCGAGATCTAGACATGAGGAAATTCTGTAAACTTTATCAGGGACAGATGATGAGTAAGTACACACCTAACACTGGTTTTGAACGCAGTTCTCAAGTTCCCATAAGGAGCTGGAGAGAGAGATCTGTCAGTAAAGTACTTCCGTTGTAAGCACAAGGACATAAATTCCATCTTTTGCACCCCGTAAAAAGCCGGGCATGGTGGTGCATGCTTGGAATCCCAACCTTGGGAAGGCAAAAACCAAGTAGATGCTGGAGGCTGCTGGTCAGCCAGCCTAGCTCACTTGGTAATTTCCTAGCAAATGAGATACTATTCCTCAAGGGGAAAAAAAGGAAAAAAGAAAAAGAAAAATGTACCCACTTTTCCTATTGCTCGAGCAATGATACCTGAGGTTGTCCTCTGTCCTCCATATATACATGCACACACTAGACAATTTTTCATTCTCTTTCTTTCTGTCTTTGTCTCTCTTTATCTCTCTACTTGTCTCTGTTTCTATCTCTTTCTGTCTCTCTGTCTTCTCTGTCTTCTCTGTCTCTGTCTCTCTTTCAGTTCCCATCAGTTTATAGTCATGACATGCATCATCCCCAGCGAGTTTGATCCCTCCAAGGTGGTCCTAGACAGCACACACAAAGCTAAATTCACAAGCCTGATAAAAATTGTTAGCTCACTTGGTTCCTGAGTTGTGTTTAAGTCACGTACCTGTCTGCTTCATTTCCTCAACCATTCAAAACAAGAGAAATGATCAACCGAAAAAAGGATATGCAGAGGACAGGAGAGAAAGTATGTGTGAAAGAAGGATGCTGGTCCTGAGAGACACTTTCTCCTTGACTTGGGTCCTCACATAGTCCCATTTTACTACCTATGATCTTGCCAAAGGACTAGGTTATGCCAAGCAATTTTACATCATTTGATACCAAACTGTTAGTGATCACCAATATATGAAGATATCAGCACCCACATATGATGTATACACACACACACACACACACACACACACACACACACACACACATAAATGGTTACAGTTTCTATAGCTGGTTTGAATTTATGACCATTATAGTCAAGATTTTTTTAAAGTAATATGTCATAATTATTTTTACAATACAATACAGCTTGGTAGAATTCTTCAAGAAAGTGGCTTAGAGGGATCAAGAGATGGCTCAGAGATTGAAATCACTGGTTGCTCTTCCAGAGGACCCAGGTTCAATTCCCAGGACCTACATTGTGTCTCACAATCATCCATGAATCCAATTTCAGGGATCCAAGGCCCTCTGCTGGCATCCAAGCACAGCAGGCCTATATATGTTTAATAGACACACATGCAAAGTAAACATCTATGTACATAAAAATAAACAAAATTTTAAAAAGAAGGTGGCTCAAATCAGTAGCAAAAGCATTACAATTATATTTCTTTTAGTAAGAACTAGAGTTGAAAGCTAAGGCAATTTTAGGTATGTTTTTATATTTTTATAATCACATTTCTCTCTTGAAGTTTCATCAATGTTTTTATTAAAATTTTTTTAACTTAGCTCCTTTTTGCCTTTTAATGAAGATATACTTAGAAGCGTTTACAGTAAATGAACTTTCAGATTTATATTCTTTATAGAAGCAATGGCCAGGAATATCTGGCAGAATTGTATAAAGATCAATAAGGCTTCTTCCTGGCAATTGGAGTGCCTCTGAATGTGACTACACAAGAGCTGAGCACCCTATTGTCAACATGGACGTTGTCTTGTCTCCTTCCCCAGGGACAGTGCCATCACAAAGCAAGCCAGGGGGTACCTGGTTTTAGACAGTATTCTTAGGTGGCATACATAAAGAATCATTCTGGCTGAGGTGATTCTCTGCAGAGATGAAACCTCGTCATCCTCTTGATTCATTTACTGGCAACATGAAGAACTGGTAGACCAGATGGCCTTGCCATTGCCTATGAGCCAATGGGAAACGCTGCTGATGAGGGCTTCTCCTGCAGCCCATGCTCATTAGTTCTATATGGCTTCGAAGTTGACTTAACCTAAACAAGTACATCTTCCAGACAGATTCAGCAACAGTCATGGACCCTAAGTGCTCAAAAGCAACCAGGCCATAAGTTCACTTTGCTTTGAGGTACTGAGCTGGCACAAGGGTTACTTACATCATTACATCACAAATCTGCCAGCTGAGGGAATAGAAGATATGAGGTGATTTTATTACCATAATGTGCCCTGAATGGAGGAAGCCAAAGCCCTATATTTCCACTTGTCCTTAATTATATGAGTTCTCATATATGTTTTGTTCAAAGGGGCCTGCTTCCAGGTTAAACATAACATGAGTGAGTTTTTCTTATAAAAAAAATAAAATTCTGCAGAACAAGGCCTCAATTCATTCCTGTGAATGATTCAAAAGTCTGTATGTCTTGGCCAGCTAGAAGGAGAGATGAGGAACTAACAGCCTCCATAAATGCCCAAAGCCACCAGTCTCCTCCTGACCATAGTGAATGAGACAGCATGACTTTCAAACACATCTCTGTGCCCCTTGAATCATTCATATGTTAGAATCTCCTCCTACACTTTCACCACTTATGCCACTGGAAGGCTCAGGGCTAGGCTGCCCATAGAAGAAAAGGCAGTCCCTAGACTGATAAAATTTAGCTTAAGGCAGAACCAGAACTTAGCACATAACTCATAGTCTAGATGTACAGCAAGAAGATAACAAAGAATTTTAATAACTGCTCATTTTGGCCATCATCTCATCATATGGAAGAAGGGCATGAGAGTTACAGAACACAGTGCTTATATACATAAGGCAGTGGCAAGCACAGGGCAAGGCAATATACTGCCTGTCACTAACACTGTGCTCTCTTCTGGCACAGGCCGTCCTTGCCAGCTTGTGTGCCATAAAGTTTCATTTCACCCACGTAGTGAGAAATTACTAATACTTTTATGTGTATTTGCCTTTATGTGAATTTACATGTGTTTGATTTGCTACTCTGCCATGTGTGTGTGTGTGTGTGTGTGTGTGTGTGTGTGTGTGTATGTCTGGTTTATTTCCACACTTACTTTCTCTGTCACTTTTTAAAAATCTCAGCTCATTTTAAAGGTGATTTGAAGTGATACAGCATCTTCCCTTTGACAAATTCCAGAAATTGCCCATGGATAATTGAATAGAGTTTTCCTCAAAGAGCCATGAGCAATGATATGGGGCTCTTCGGATAATCACAATCAACTCTTTGCAGACAAATCTTCCATTTCATTAAATCACATTCTCTCTTTCCAGTAAGAATTAGGTTGCAAGTCTACATTTAAGTGCTAGGCCCTGATTCTAGACTCTTTCCAGAGAAGCAGTTGAGTCTCCAACGACGATGCCATCATTTATACCAGTAGTGCAGAGAGTCTGGGGAGGAAGATGAGAAGAGGAAGCCAGTTTTGACTTCTCTTCTATGTCGCCACCCCAGGCACAGCTGGCTGTGCCACATCTGTCCTGTGGCTTCGAATCCCCAGCACTGGGATTACAAACATGAACCATGCCTCACACATCACCACCAGATTTTGAAGGCAGGAAAAGAGACTTACAGGCATATACCATTCGTTATCAAGTCTTGGCACAAAGACTAAGGCTTGTCTTGGTCACCCACCCTCAGGTGGCCTGACGGACATTTTCTGTCACATTGCCAAACTTGACAGCACTTGTCACTAAGCACTCTTTCCTTCCTTGCTTATGTAGGCTGTTTAGTAGTTGAGTATCATCTCTTTTCCTCTATAGCTCACTTGAGTATGGTAAGCACCACGTATTATATGTCTACCCGCGGGCACTGAAGGTCTTGGTAAACACTCAATAGATGTTGAATGAATGAGGAGGTAGTGGACGTGGGCCATTTGTAGTCTCTCTCCTCATACCTGGGCTGTGCCTGTCTTAACTTCATTAACTGTGTCACAGTGTCTAGTCATGAGGTTGCTAGGCATTTGAAAGCCTGTTCCCATATGGATTTCTCTCAGGCTTGCCACTCAAGGGGTAGGCTTAACCTTTTGGGGAAGATCCATGACAGTCACCAACTTCATCTTCCACACATGCATGTAGCAAAATCTATCATCTTACACACATGTATGCTTATGAAGTCCTACCTAGGAGGGCAGCCCTGACCAATTGTCCCCACAGGAAACATTGAACTTACAAGCCCCGAGATTTATGACAGAAAGATATGAAGTGGACACATGCACTCTAGAAGATCATTTTTATTCTTCCCCCAATCTCTCTCTCTCTCTCTCTCTCTCTCTGTCTCTCTCTCTCTCTCTCTGTGTGTGTGTGTGTGTGTGTGTGTGTGTGTCTGTCTGTCTGTCTGTCTGTCTGTCTGTGTCTCCCCCTGGCTATAAATAATATACCTTGCACTTCAATTCCCATTCTAGTTTTTGTTGGATTTTCCATTTATAGAACCTTGGAACCCTGTAAAAATAATATCATGCTGGAGGTGCTTCACAGATAAGATGAGAACTCTCTAATGCCCAATGGCAGTCCAATTAAAATAGCCCCACATGCTGTCCTCTTCATCTCTGCTAAAATTTGACTGGGACTTTCAATTGGAATGAATCTGCATATATAACAACCTATAATTTTGTTATTTTTATGTGAAAGGAGATTGCATTCTACAGATTCTCCCCTCAAAGTGCACTTAATACCTTCTGTGTCTTGGAGCTAGAGAGGTGGCTCAGCAGTTAGGAGCACTTGATGCTGTTGCAGGGGACCAGGGTTCAGTTCCAGGCCCTCACACAGCAACTCACAACCATCTGTAACTCTAGTTTCTGTGGAATACAGTATCCTCTTCTGACCTCCATGGGCACTTGGCATACACACACACACACACACACACACACACACACACACACACACACACAGGCAAAACACTCCTTCTATATTAAAACCTTCCTTGTCGTGAAGTTATATTTCATTTGAACAAGGACGACTGAAAGTGACCACCATCACCCTTAGATTCTGAAACTGTACCATGCAGAAGAGTTAAGAATGAGAGGCCCACAGCAGGAGAGGCTATATGGGTCTTTTTGCCCTCCTAACCCAGCACCCTACCCTATTCATCTGCCCAATTAGAGTGAGGAGTCTATGTTCATACTCTATCCAGAAGAGCAGACTCATTTAAATACATGTCACCTGCACTCATTCTCTGTGACATGGCAAGGATCAGTGATGGTCAGGTTTTGTACTCAAACCTAGCTGGGGCTTTGGCCATGCTAGACAAGCATTCTGGCACTGAGCTGGGAACCCATCTCTGGAACTGTGAAATTTGCAAACAGTGAAGAATGTAGTGATGCTATAGAGACTAACAAGACGTCCTGATACTAGCCACACAAATGCACAGCTAACAGGATTCATCTTCATACAATAGGTTAAGTCTCACTTCATCTGAAATGAAAAACATTTTTGCAATTAAATACTGTTTGAAAAATGGATCAAGAAGAATTTGGAGAGTTTTGTTTGATGTTCATTTACAATTTGATTTATATCATCATGTGGGACACTAAATAGATGTAAGGCAAATAATACTGACCTGAACAAATTTTAGTGGCAAAGGAAGTTTTAATGTGTTGAAACAAATCAAGATATAGATGTACAAAATCTCCATTCAAATTTGTAATCATAAATATGCTCAAGCCTTAATCATAAAAATTTATATTTTTGGTAAATAGACAATTTAGTCACTTCTTGGAACAAAAACAGTGAAGTCCAAATATTCAACAGAAAGGCTAATTCAATTCAGTGTGGACAGCCCTGGAATGCAACACACAGCCAACATTAACTCTCTAGATATTAAAACATTGTATCTGGACTGGACAGCTCTCTATTCTAGAAAGCCCCACAGAACTCTGAGCATGCAGAGAGAGAAACAGGATCTGAAATTGAGCACTTCCCTGGAATATGAAATCATTTCATATTAACTTCAACACAAACAAAAGGAAGCAGATAAGATGCACCATTGCCTTCATCATGCTGTCTTCTCTGTGTTTCTTGCTTTCTTTATTTTTTCCTAATACATTTCACATAATAAAATTAGGTTCTACAGTCCCAACTGTTTTTCACCTGGCCCTGCTCAGGGGCAGTAGAGGAAAAAGGGCCTCACCCCATTGTTCATGTGGTCACAGGTTTCTGGCTGCTGTTGTACAGAAGTTTAGATGAGACGTTTTGTAGAGCCAGGCTAGCCTGCCTGAAAGACTGCTTACACTACAGCTTACTGCTGGAGCCACAGATCCTACCAACTTGCTCTCTGGAATACCCCTTCTGCCCCTTTAGGCAACCTACTCTAGGTAACCAGTTTAGGAATTCAAGGAATGGCCCATAGGTTTAAATATTGGGAAATGGGTTTAAATATTGGCTGCTTCTGCACTCATGATCACTTCTGAATCAAAATTTGGATAGTCTGAACCTTGACAGACCAGGAAGTGACATAAGACAGGGCATCCAATGGAAACTTCTATGGTTCTCATCACCTTCTCATAGGACTTTCTGCACCTCTTGAAACTCACAAAAAGGTGCACCAGTCCTGAATAACAGTTTGTTTATTCAAAAGAAGAGAAAAGTGGAAGGTAGAGGTTGGAAGTGACAGAGAAAAAGGCAGAGGTCCCTTTGAACTGGTCTCCTGAGCTCAGACCATCAGCCCCATGATCAGTCCTCTCTAGTAGATTGTGAAGCTGTGATGGCTCAAATACATCTGCTCATATGTCTAACCTGGCCCTGCCTGACTCAGAGGGTGGTGGCCAGTCTACCATCTGGAGCACTGATGATCAGGGACCATCAGCACCACCCTGTTTGGTGATTCTAGGATAGCCTCTTTAATTTATTGCATGCTTCATGGTAACACAGTGGCAATTTACATAAGATTGAGTAATAATGGCAAAAAATAAATCCCTAGAAAATTTAAATGCAACAAAAGTACTAGGTCATATGACCTGTGGGTGTCTCTTCTGATATCTATTACAATGCAGGCATAGGGGTGTCATCTCCTCCTGAATGTCAAGGAGACAGGGTTATGGGTCAAATAGTTCAGGTGAGAAGGCAATGACCTGGTCATCTTGCTCATGTCTGTGAAACACTCGGACCTCCTTCCATTGGCCCCTCATATTTAGTTACTGAAATACGCTGAAGAGATACAATCATTCCCATTTGATGGAGGAAGAAACTGAGACCTTGAAAGGTTCAATTATTTGTTCAAGGTCACATAGCCAAGGCAGAGCCCAGCTTAGCTTTGAAGTTCCTCATCCCTCCATCTTTACTTTTTTATTTCCCCTTTAAGACAGGAAGATGTGGGGATTAGTTGATGGACTACGTATTATCCATTTTGCTCCCAATCACCGAGCAGGTTTCTATGCATCATCTCATTTAATTGCCCACTTAAGAGACAAGTGGTATTTCTTAAGGAAACACTCCCTGAGCATCCTCTGTGCTCCTTCTGCTTAGGCTGCGTGGCACTGGCTCCCTACAACATTAAATCGATTTAATTAATAATTAATTTGATTTAAATATTAATTTATCATTAATCACTATATCACAAATGAGTCTTGATTTTAGCCATATGTTCACAGGGAAGACTACCCTGATATCCATGAAGGCAGGAAGTCGATTCATCCATGTAACTGCAGAACAGTGCATTGCAGAGGTTCAGCGCACATTGTTACCTGTGAGGCTAACTTTGAAAAATAACATGGAGCCAAGTTTAATGCAACATATCAAATGCGAAGTTACATCAGGTACGGCAAGCCATGCCTATAATCATAGCACCAAGACAATAGTAGCAGATAGACTCAGAGTTTTGATGCTCCAAACCTTCCTTGCCGGATGTTCTCTTACCTGACAGCATATTGTCTGTCTTTATTGAAGGGAACTTCAAAGTCATCTCATGCTTGTGCCTATGAATCATCAGATGGTCCTCTGTTGGGAAACGCTGTCAGGTAAATAGAGAGAGGAACAGGAGACATTCAGCTTACAGCACATACTTAACATCAAAGAGAAAAAGACATTCAGAACAAAAAAAAGAGAGAGAGACTAAAAAAATCGGTTCTGAAAAAAAATTATTATCATATGAGTAAAGTTCCATGCTGATTTACAATTGTGTGCTGGGTATGGGAGGGGATTCCTCCCAACTACACACAGCTATGTACACTATCATGTCCATACGTTTGCAAAAGGCTTGCCCATGTGCCAAAGGGCTACTGGTAAGTGCTCTCCACCTTTAGTCAGCACAGAGTTCCTCACACCTTCCCCCCAGACCTTCCCCAAAGTCCTCTGCTTCTTGTGTAAGCCCAGCTGCACTGACTGACCAGGCAATCACAGAATCCATGTGTTTCTTGAAAACTAGAGGTTTCCATCTGGCGGTTGTGGGAGGAGAACTTTTCAAGTTCAACGAATTTGAACTCTGTCTTATCTTTTGCTAAATAATGAAACAGAAAATGCAAAAAGCCCCGTGGAAGGTACTGAAACAACACACGCTCCAAAGACACAGTGTGCCCTGGTGCCTGCCCCTGATAGGAGGCTTCTTAAGGAAATATAGCAGAACAGAAAGGAACGCTTCTCATGGCCCCAACGTGACTAATGGCGGCAGAGAGTATAACGTCCAACACGAGGAAATGGATGGAAATCTGGGCAGCACTGGGAACATGCGAAGCCATGTGGAACTTTCTGTAATGGTAACTGCTTTACATAATAGTATAAAATTAAGTCAGAGGCATGGTAAGTATGCTAGACACTATCTACAGATTAACCAAAAATAAAAGAAACGCATGACATCGGAAGAATTTTGATTTATGTCAGACTTTGGAAAAGAATTCCATGCCATGCTTAATTTTTTAAATATATCTACTAATGTATACGGGATGATGTCTTTACGGTATGTTTCTGTTTATGAAAGCCTAGTCCCTGTATTATCTGCTTTATTTTAATTATACATATGATTTCACAGTACCATGGCAAATTATTTGGGGTGTTCTATACTGTGCACACTGTAGTCAGTCTGTATTTATCTGAAATTTTCAGGGAATGATGTTAGGGTCCACTTATTTTTGGCCAGTTCTGGCTCTCTTGTGTTGAGTAAAGCCATGTGGTGACTCTGTCCATTGCATCATAAACAAAAATGACCCTGACACCCAGAGGCAAGTGTCTGCTTGCTGCTGCAAAACCTCTGTCACTTCCCTTGTTGAATTTGTGGTATAGCTAGGTGACTCAGACCAGAAATAGTGGCCCCGCAATCACTCAAAATCTCTCAAGGTTATGCTAAATTCTAAAGGAGAAAAGAAGAGTCTCCTAAAATTCTACCATAGAAATTCTCATAGCCATGAGTGCCAGCAATGAGCATTGTGGTTTGGCTGCAAAAATTTGTTACTGAGCAGACTCTAGCCTGACCTGTCTCCGATTGGTATGTTTGTAATGATTAAAGTGAACACAGTTTCAATACACATTAACTGAACACAGTGAGCTGAACATTGATTATTAAAGTCACATATAAACATAGGAAAATAATATATTCTGACAAACATTTCTGAGTATTTAATAACTTGAAAAGAAACTTCCAGAACTCAGGATGGTCAATATGAATCTCTTTGTATACCATAGTTGAAGGTTTTTGTTATTTTTCTTTACATAGAGAATGGATTTGTGATCAAACAGGACTCCATTACTCTGAAGCCTAGGAAAGGTTCTGAAAGCAGTTATTTACTTGGTGCTTGCAGCATAGACCGAAGAGTTTGCAAACAGTGGCACTGACACCAACTTTTGGTTATCCGAAGGTTTGTTTCATATAACTTTAGGTTTTCCTGTTTCTGTATTATTTATTCTCTTGATTCTCTTAACACCAAATATTTAACAGTAGTATTCATGAATTAGAGAAAAATGTTAATGTACTATAAACAATATGGTACTATATTTCACTTAGTACTAATAAACAATTTAAGAACTTATTTTATTCTATGTGTGTAAGTGTTTTGACTGCATGTGTGTCTATGTGACATGTGTGTGCCTAGAATCCATAGAGGCCAGAAGAAGGTATCTGATTTCCCAGAACTA
Organism: Mus caroli; assembly: GCF_978045245.1. Classification (NCBI taxonomy): domain Eukaryota; kingdom Metazoa; phylum Chordata; class Mammalia; order Rodentia; family Muridae; genus Mus; species Mus caroli. The sequence goes on from NW_028227262.1 coordinate 95,608,840, forward strand.
GAGTTACAAATAGGTGTTAGTTGTCAATGGGTGCTAGGAACTGACCCAGGCCTCTTAGTCAATGCTCCTAACCCCTGAGATATCTCTCCAGCTTTAATATACTGCTTTAAAATAATATTTTCTAAAGATTTATTTTCAATTGTGTGTGTGTGTGTGTGCAGCATGTGAGTGCAGGTGCCCACAGATAGCAGAAGTGGACGTCAGATACCCTTTTAATTACAAGCAGTTTTGTGCCAACTAAAACAGGTGCTAGGACCTCAACTTGGGTCCTTTGTGATATCACTACCCGGCCCTGACCACTGAGCGTGCTCTCTAGCCTATAATAAACCACAATAGCCAGGATGAAACATTTAATCAGGTTTTCTGCTTTTTGGTTGTTTGTTGTTGGTTCACAAAGGCTCACTACCCAACTACATAGCCCAGGCTAGCCAGGACCTCAGAATCCCTTTGCTTAGTCTTTTGAGCTCCCAGGTTATAGGGATAGGGCTGTAACGCCGCATAGTAACTAAAGTTGCCTTCTGAATGAGCCAAGTAATCAAAATGGTAAATAAATGAGATACATAGTATAAAAAAGACAATGGAGCTGAAAATAACAACCCACCCAGGCCTCTAAGAAACCAGAGAGCATAGCAAGTGTGGTCCTTGTTTCTCCGGAGACAGAGTTTATGTTTCCAGATTAGATCTGAAAGGATCTTCTGGGTGTTAGAGGCCATCCCCAACAGAGGGAAGTTTCTCTCCAAGGAAAGGAAGTGGAGCAGAGGAGTCTTTCCATCATCTCCTCCAAGCAATGACAATCCTGTTTCATCTTCAAGGTGCCCTAATCTCTTCCTTACATGTCCCCAGATTATAGGATGACACTAGGGCAAATGCTATGATATGGTCACATACAGCACACATATAGTCACACATATAATCACACCAGCTGATTTGACTCTGGGTTACTAATATTCTGCCAGCCATGACACTCGGGACTACCAGCTGATGTCTATGTCTTTGTTCAACTAAAAGATGAGCATCGAACAGTTTGTCAAGAAAAAGGAAATAGTTTCACATCAAGGGGACACCAGCTTCTGGATACATCACTACATCTAAAACTAGGAGTGGGGGGGGGTGCGTCTTGGAATTGTCCTTTAAAATGGAGACATTACATGAATCTTAATTTCTCACATGTATCCAACAGTTTCCACAGTCCACTTAGCCTCATTAAAGAAACACCTTGGCTTGCTCCTTCAACAAAATATTCAAGGTCATTCAAAATGGGGTCTAGTGAAGAACTGGGCAGTAAGGGCACAGTCAGTGACAGAGTACTTGCCTAGGTTCCTGGGTTCAAATCCCCAGTGCCTAACAGAGAACATGCTTAAGCCAAAAGTCAACTGCACTCAATCCCCTCAGACTTTGCATGGGCTTTGGCCGAGTCTCGCTCTCTCCCCTCTGGGCTCAACACAGCTGAGGTGCCCACTGCCCTACAGGATGCTCTATGCCTTTTACCTTCTTGGCACTATCCCTTCAAGCTCTCCCGCTCCTTCCCGCCTCCTCACTGGTGTCTCCATCTTGACTAAATTCACCCTGGCTATCCTTCAGCTGCCTCCCTCACAGGCTGCCCCTGGATCACTCTGCTTCCCGGCATTGCCTCCTGCTCCTGAAAGGCTCCTCTGTGCCACCGCTCCAGCTCCCTTGCCATCTGCCACCCACTCGCTCATTAATCCCTTTCAGTCAGGCCTCCACCCTCTGCTTTCTCCCATGTCTCCTTCGAGCACCTAGCTGCCAAATCCAACAGCCGTTGCTCCTTTCCAGCTCCAACAGCATAGGGCACCAGTGACTACGTGACTATGGCATTGGCCTGCTTATATCTTGCCTGACTCCAGTGAAGGAAATGCAGCATAAAGCAAGGCATGGAACAGAGCTGGAGAGTATCAGTTAGAAGTTGGGGATCCAGAACAAAGGAGTACAAAAAAATAATCAAGGCTATAACCCAAGTGAAACCACAGGCATTGCCAACTAGAAGCAATTTTGATCCTAAAGGACATCTGGCAACCTCTGAAAATGTTTTGGTTGTCACAGCTGCAATGTGCTATTGGCATCTGATGGGTTAAGGCAGGAATAATGCCAATCATTCTATAATACACAAGATAGTGCCCATGTCAAAGAGCAACTTGGTTGATGTTGATGATGATGATGATGATGATGATGATGAAAGTTTGGGACAGTATATGCCATATAGCTCAATATGTAGGCGTAGGTATCTCTCTCTGACTAATAAGAATCTCACATATGGCTCGATGCTCTTCTCTGCTGGTATTCCAACCCTGGACATAGCTGGGAATCCTCACCTAGCCTGAACCCTAATTTTATTTTGATGGATCTCTGGTGGTCCTGTTTCATAGAGAAACCTTTCATTTCCCCGTGCTCTGCCCCCACCCCCGCCCCCAAGTAAAGTCAGCTCCCCAGTGTGGTCTGTTGTTTCTTTATGAAAAAAAAAATGCAACCAACTAGTTAATTTGTGATTTCATCATATGATTATAGATCTAATGCCCAGACCAGATATGTGTGCTTAGAGCACTGTGGTTTTCATGGGGCAGCTAGAAGCCTAGACACACACAGGTAAGTGCTGAGAAAGGGTATAGACGGCTTGTAATAAATAAAACTTAATGTCTATTGCCACAGCCAGGCAAAGCAAATCCCTCCAATCACCTGGGTTCCTTTGGACAAGGAAGTTTTCCTTTGAAGAAACTGAGGGGTGTTTTTGTTTTAGGTAGGAACCAGGTTTTAACTTAGAAGACATTCTACATTTATCATGGAAAGTCTTTATCTACCAGGATTTTCCCAGTTACTTATCAACCTATCTAGATTTCCCTAGTGTTTTCTACTTCACAGGGGCTTTCAAAACCCATTTGCTCCAACATACGTTTCCTAGTTTTCTTGTTTACAAGTTAGAAAGAAACACTGGCACAAATTCCTCTGATGCAAATGCCACACTTTGGCTGCTCGGCAGCAACACCAGTAACAACGTTCTATATTTCTGGGAATGTGTTTCTCCAAAAACCCCTCTTCACATTCTCCCCAAATCCTCCAGGAACTCTGGGAAATGAAAATAAGAAGGATATTCATCTGAATTGCCCTGACCCCTAGGCGTTGCCCCACATCAGACTGCCAACACTATCACACAAACTACTGGGGGTGGGCCTTGGTTTCCTTGAAGGTATATGAAAATTATGAAACGAGTGTAATCTTCCACGTTAGCAAAATGCTGCGCTCAGACTCGGAAATGTGTCCTATCTGCTGTAAAATAAAGATCTTGGCAGGAAAACCATTTCTACATATCTAAACCCCCGGGAACATGGCATTACCCAAAGATAGACTCTTGAGTCAGGAACAAAAATGTCACCTTCAAGTTTAAAGATAAAATGCAAAAATTGTAATTTCCACATAAAAACAAGATTGGACATTAGCTGAACACTAAGAAGAGACCCCAAGATTCTATGCTGCAAACCAAGATATCCACTCCTCTTAACACTTCTATGTCCAAGAACTATAGTTCAAGAATAGTCAGTCATAGGGGCGTACTTCTTCTCAGAAAGGAGTGGGAATCCAACCCATGACTATGAAACAACTCCTAAAAAGCACCCAGCATACATGCAAGCGTAAGTACACACCACCTTCCCCTTTCTGAATGACAGTCCAGCGGAAATGGTGGGCAGGATGTGTCTGGCTTGCTTCCGGAGGAAGTTACTCATAGGGATGTCAATGCCACTGTGTTTTGGGGTGAAAGGGAAGTATTTCAAACGCTAACGTGTGATCTAACAGTAGTGAAGATGAGAGTCGTGATGTCAATGGTTTGGGAGAGGCTGAAAGCATTTCAGTGAGGAAAGAAAGCCCAGTGGATATGGTGGCCCAATGGGAAATACCCTTCCAGGGGACGGGAGAAGCATTTCCTAGCAGCTGGAGCACAGAGGATCCGCACACTCACCTGGGAGCAGCCTGGGGCACTGCAGACAAACGGCCTCTCCTGCTCCAAGTTCATCTTGGATTCCTCATAAATCTGAAGGGTTAAAGGAAAACAGAAACCCATGAAAATCTCTTTCTTCTGCTTTAAATGCATGAGAAAGACAATCACGGGGAGACGTCTATTGCCATTCCCTAAACTGAAAAAGTTACACACGAACACAGTGAACATGGGCCCCGTATTCCAGTTCATTGGCTCTCCTGATTCCAGTTCCTAATGTGCTCTCCTTAGCGCATATTAAAGAAGCCATAATGATGTTGGAACCTAAAGCCTGCCTATCCAAAGGGAGCTGGTGGGTGCTATTGTCAGGTTAGAAGACCCCAGCAAGATCCCAAGGCAAAGCACACCACCTGAATTCTAAGGAGAACTCTGAAACGGGAAAGCCAGAGGGAGACTTTTCAATTCTGTGCTCACCCGGCAGAAATTGAGTGTGGTCAAAACTGCCTTTGCCAATGATCCCAGTGCCAGGAAAGTGCGGCCTACATGGCTCTGTGGTTAACACACCTGTTGCTGTTGGCTTTGTTTCTTTTGCAATGACAGGAAGAACTATGCAAATTTAAGGGGCATTACTTAGGTGGCTTTCTAAATATCCTAAAACCAGCATTAGAATTGTGTTTATGTATTGCATGCACTTTTAAGGGTATGTGGGTCTATTGTTAAGCTTCAGAACCGACTGCCTTAACCCTGGGTACAAGAAGTAATGGTTCTTTAAAATGCTGCCCATGGGTGATTCCAAAAGGAAGGTGGTGGCAGCTTGGCATCATGAATGAGTCGAGTCCCACTGTGCAAATTCGTCTTGCTTGTACATTTTATACCTGCTTCTCCAAACACTAGTATCTCATCCTCTCACTTTTCCAAAACGTAAAGTGAGGAATGTTTGCCTTAAATAACATTGCCAGTCAGAGATGAAAATTCAAAACTAAAACTGGGGGTTGGGGGAGGTAAACCCCCTCCCAACTATGATGTACTTGGCAGGCAGTTTCTCAATCTGTGGGTCACGCCCCAATTGGGGGTTCATTCGCAGGGACCACATATCAGATGTCCCACATATTAGATATTATGTTACAACTCAGAACAATAGCAAAATTACAGATATGAAGTAGCAATGAAATAATTTTATGGTCAGGGGTCAGCACAGCATGAGGGTTTTAAGAGCTTGCAGTGTTTAAGAAGGTTGAGAACCACTGCTCTGGAAGGACTTCACATGGGCTGATTAGCATCATTTTATGCTTTCCTAAATTAAGCATTATTTTGTAAGTTCCTTTTCTGAGTTTATTTACATTTTCCTTATGAGCTAATGTTCTTAATTTTTGTTTTTCAATGAACACATACTTATGGAATATAAGGTAGAAATCCAACAACTCATATGCATCCTGTAATGTTCAAATTGTGGAAATTAGAATGGCTCCTTAAACACTGTGTCTTGGTGCTTGGACCATGCAAACCTTTCCCTGCCACTTCTTCCAAACATATGTAAAATGTTTTGTTTTGTGTTTACGTATTATATTTACAAGAAGAAATTAAAACCTAGGTGTATTTGAAATCTCTCTGCTTCCTCTTCTCCAAAGAAAGTTCTAAGCAACAATAATAACTTCTATCTTTTTATTTGTTTATTTAATTTTAATATTGCTGATCTCTGAACATCACTGCTTCCAATGACAAAAAGTAAAGAGCAATGATTCCATGGCTTAGGGTCTGTCAGACATTTTGGAATCATGGAGAAGAATGGTGGGGGGAGGGGGGAGGGGGTTACGGGGAGGTAAGAGAAGTTATAATTTAACTCCTTGTTTGCCTATGTGGCTCTTTCTTGGGGGCCACTTGAGAGCTTCGTTTGCTAACGCCATGATGGAACAGCATGTTTACAATCAAAATGAAGATTACATGATAGTCAAATGGGAGAGCTCTATGTATGCATATTATGGTGGACATCAGAAGGTAATAATTAATGATAATTAAATGAATGTCCCAGCAACAGCTACTGTTGAGTCTCTAAAGAGTTTAACGAGCCAACGTAAGGGAAGAGTTTGCTAAACTCAGGGATTAAGTCTAAGGAGAAATTGTCTTTCTACTATAATCGCTGCTCGATTCCATTCCTTGACCCACCAACGTGCTGGCTTTCCCCGTAAACTCAGGCTCAGTGAACCGATATTCTACAACTCTGCTTGACCTCCTTAATCACCAGTTACCATTTCAGCTTCAAACATCTTAGAACCAATCTCTGATATTCATGCTTGAACACATTTCTGAGCCCAGCTCCACAGATTTACTCTGAGGTTCCGAGCTTCTATTGTGGGACTGACGTGTTCAGAGGAATACAATTAATATAATTTGATAAATACTGACATGTATTAGCAAGAGACTTTATACTTCAAGAGACACAATATGAGATGCACAAAGTCTCTTGTCAAACAATTGAAAGCACCAGCAGTAGTGCATTCCACTGTTACTACTGTCCTTTCCGTTTCTGTTCCAGACAGAGATGGATCTGTAGCAACTTATTAAATGATATGCAATAAATATGGAGCAAATCTGTTTGGCAACATAACGTTGAAATAAAAGTCTTGAGGCACACAGCCGTTGCTAATATAAAGTAGATTTTAAGGGATCAGTAAGGTCTAATATGAGTGGGTGTATGTATACTGTATAAACCTCAACTACTTAATTTTGATCATCTACAGTTCCCACATGCAACTTCTGCAAACAACACTCGCTTGCTAATTCCTCTCCATGTAGGTGCTTGCAATAGACTTTCTAAATGGAACCGCTCTGCCGTGTAGACCTCATTACTTTTATCAACTGGTATGATCTGGTCTGATGTATTAGTCAAAAGGCATGGTGGATTTTTTTACGGTCTATTATTATGGTTCCTTTCTAGAGCATGGTACAATAATTACACCATCAGAACCTTACTGAAGCTCCACATGGGCTCTTTTATCACCCACCAAGTGGGGCAAATTATTCAGATGGGCTCTAGCCAGGTTGTTCCACACTTGGTCCTCAGAAGCAACACCTCGTCCTCATTTCCCATTCAGATATTTTACAGGCTGGGATTTTTTAATAAACCAAGTTTGGTTTGGCAATCACCACAGCCTAGGCTCCACTGCCTACAGCTTCCATAGTAGGCGTTCAATAAATATTTGTGGAATACTTAATGAATCTTGAATCATCACAATAAATTGTCCCAAACAACCTTCTGTTCTCAACTCTGGAGGCAACTTTTTGCCCAGTATCAAATTTCCAGTGATGATAGATTGTGTGGGACACAGACTCTTTCTCTTCTCTGGGTATAGTCTTAAAACATCTCCCCAGACTAGGTGGGAAGCCAAAGGTGCTTTTTTTTTTTTTTTTTTGGTGGTCAAAATTAGGAGGGAAGCTAGTTTCTATCTGTTCATTCCATCAGATATCGAAAGCAAAACACTGGGTCACTGGGCTGTTCAAAACCCTATAGACCACCCTTTGAGGAATCCTGACTTTGGCTGCGCAGATGAGAAATAGCCCCACTGTGGCAGATGTTTCTAGCACTTAATAGTTTTTAAATAGCACTGTATTAATTGTTCTTTCCCTACTGTCAGACTCACTGTTCAGCTAAAAGGAACACTTCATGAGTCTAATTCTTCTTCTCAACCTTTTGGAAAACAATTAAAGATCCTAATAACGCAGTTTAGTCTCTCACAAAGCGAGCAGAAGTTTCCCCAGTGGACCTGGAGATGACTGGCTGATTTACAACTCAAACCCTCCACTGATGCTGTGTCCCCCTGGCTGCCAATAATCTCTTTCTTTGTTCCGGGTTTGACCCCACAAATTCCTGGTCTAAAATGGGAAGTTGCTCCATAATGACTGAGGTCACCAATCTGTTCAAAGGTTTTTTCTGGCCATTATGATAGGCTTGGAATTAACTGTTTCCCAAAAGGCAAACACTGAAAGAGAAAAGGCACCATTAAAAACCTAGAGAGCCTACACTGAATACTCTAAATACATGCTTTCAATGTAAGGCTGACACTGGAACCAGAGTGAGAAAATTTGACTCCCTCTGGTTTGCAGTGATCAGCCCAAAGGAATGTTTCACCATTCATCAGCCCAGTAGAGGCAGACAGTGATAGGAAATTTGGAATGGGAAACACTAAAAATATTGCTTGAATCTGAAAGCCTAGGACCAAAAATAATAGGAATGTCAAAGATGCAAATTGAGCATCAGGGAACACCATCTCCGGTGCCATTTATCTGGTTACTGGTGCAGCACAGACCTTGAATGTTAAACTCTGGCTAACATCTATTGCCTTACCACAAGACTAGATGGAATCTTCTTGGGAGAGTTCGTCTGAAAAAAAACAAAACAAAAAACCCTGCCTTATTGAGCCTCCTGACCCTTGAATGGGCTCTAGAGAAGCAAAGGGCCCCTCCCAAAGTGGGTGAGTACTTGAGGAAGTCCCACTGAGTGAGATTCCAACTCTGCACTGTTTTCTCTGAGAACACATACTATTTAACTAAATTTATTACAGGCAAAGCCAATTTGACATTTAGACCGAAAGACATGGCACCACACACCATGATAAACACGTGTACTACTCACAAACACATTCTACACTCTTTTTATTCTCTGTCAGATGCCCAACTCTGTCTCACATCAAACATGCAAGCTAGATGCCCTCATACCACACTAGCTGTCAGAAAAAAATATATTTTCAGTTTGAGGCTAAGCCATCTATATCTATATCTACGTCTACGTCCACCTCCACATCCACATCTATATCTATTATATCTATATCTATATCTATATCTATATCTATATCTATATCTATATCTATATCTATATCTATATCTATATCTATATCTATATCTATATCTATATCTATATATATCTATCTATGAACAATATAAATAAAGCCACCCTAACTCATAGTATTTCCTCATTTCTAAAACAGAATCATAGTAGCCAAACATTTGGACCCAGAACCCTCCACATGAAAACTGTCAGGAAGGATAACTGGCCTTAACTTTGGGGACTTCCAATCCATCTTGATATTTCAAACCCAAACAGTATAACTTGAAATAAAAAAAAAAAAATGCCCCTGAATTTCAGTCCAAGAAAGTCACTGGTTTTGTGAATAGATCTTTGTAGCTCTCTGAGAGGCTCTGTACTTATCTTAGTGTGTCTGTCTTCTCTATGTAAAACTGACTCTTTGTATGTCTACTTCTCTGTGAATCTTTGTCTTGCCTCCCCCCACCCGTGTGTGTGTGTGTGTGTGTGTGTGTGTGTGTGTGTGTCCCCAACCCTCCTGGCTTGGCTTTGCTAGTGGAGGGATCGGGTCAGCTCGTTTCCTGTCCCTGTGTTATTCTTGAAGTGCACTGCAGTTGGAATCTGAATTTCATTGGGCCCGTATTATTTGCAGCTGTGTGACCTCTTTAACCCTGCCTTTAAAAGTGACATTTCAGCCCTCCAGCTTGAAATGCCTGCATGTTGCTGAGTTCTCCAACCAGAAAAGGGATAGGCCCTGAGGTGAGACTGTCCCTTACAAGGAAGGTGGCATGAGTGGGGTGTGGCCATACACAGCTTACAGCTGACACTCCTTCCTAGAGGTGTAGAGCTGTGTGTGTTTGCCTAGAGTTGAACATGACTCCAGCAAACCAGCGGAACAAAATTCTCTCCTTTTAGAAATGTTCGCCGTGCCCTCATATCCTCCAAAGCTCAGGCTGCTGCAGACTGAAGCAGAGACCTCTTCAGGACTCTGTCACGTACTCCATCATTATAGAGACTGTCAAGAGCTCCCTTCCCACAAGGCCCCCTGTTCCCAGAAGGAAGGGCTTCCAGCAGCTTTCATCTCTGGAACCTGACCCTGATCTTACTCTCAGAAGGAGGCCCAAGGAGGAGTGAGTGCTGGGCCTCGGGGCCTCTCCCCGCCTTCTGCAGGGGCCTGTGGTTTTATATATATGTGGCGTTTATAACCATATATTGGAAAGCATTCCGGTGGGATTGGTTTTTCATATGCTACAGTCCCCCTTCTCTCTCTTTTTAAATGTTCCATATGTTTCTTTAGGTATGAGGGCTTTCTGCTTTTTTTTTTTTTTTTAAGTCATGGGCTAATTGGAGCTTTTGTTCTCTCTAACCTGTCTTCTAACTTTCCTATCTATGGGTTCAACAGTTCAGTGCATATCGGCTGAGCCCGAGTGCAAGGCATTAGGTTTGCAGCACAGAGAAGCCCTAAGTAAGCATGGACCCGCCTGAGTGTGTGCACTCAGATCTTTGCTCTTCTTGCTTCTGTCCAGTACAGTATATTTTTGCAGAACATCTCCCATCTCCAAGAAAACTGTGTTTGACATGTGTGGTTAACAAAACACTAGGGTGGTGTTTGTCTGGGTTTTAAGGAAGTATTGAGTGTAACTAAATCACTTGGCTTGTTTCTAACGGGACTGGGTACAACCTCAGAAGGAAACACAGCCTGCTTTCTTATAACTCTCAGGACAAGCAGCCTGGGGGTGCCCTCCCCCATCAATCCCTGATCTAAGAAAAGCCTCATAGGCTTCCCTTCGGCATGATGGTTCAGAGAAGGTGTTTCCTCTTTTTTTTTTTTAATATTTTTATTACATATTTTCCTCAATTACATTTCCAATGCTATCCCAAAAGTCCCCCATAGCGCCCCCCACTTCCCTACCCACCCATTCCCATTCTTTTGGCCCTGGCATTCCCCTATATTGGGGCATATAAAGTTTGCAAGTCCAATGGGCCTCTCTTTCCATTGATGGCCGACTAGGCCATCTTTCGATACATATGCAGCTAGAGACAAGAGCTCCGGGGTTCTGGTTAGTACATCATGTTGTTCCAACAATAGGGTTGCAGATCCCTTTAGCTCCTTGGGTACTTTCTCTAGCTTCTCCATTGGGAGCCCTGTGATACATCCAAGAGCTGACTGTGAACATCCACTCCTGTGTTTGCTAGGCCCCGGCATCGTCTCACAAGAGACAGCTATATTTGGGTCCTTTCAGCAAAATCTTGCTAGTGTATGCAATGGTGTCAGCATTTAGAAGCTGATTATGGGATGGATCCCTGGATACGGCAGTCTCTAAATGGTCCATCCTTTCATCACAGCTACGAACTTTGTCTCTGTAACTCCTTCCCTGGGTGTTTTGTTCCCAATTCTAAGAAGGTGCACAGTGTCCACACTTTGGTCTTCATTCTTCTTGAGTTTCATGCGTTTATCAAATTGTATCTTATATCTTGGGTATCCTAAGTTTTGGGCTAATATCCACTTATCAATGAATACATATTGTGTGAGTTCTTTTGTGATTGTGTTACTTCACTCAAGATGATGCCCTCCAGGTCCATCCATTTGGCTAGGGGTGTTTCCTCTTTTGAAGCTACTTCCTCTCAGATGCCTCTACCTTGGTGTCAAGTTGACATAAAACCAGACAGCACAAGGACGGCATCTTTAGTTTTCCAGTAAGTCCGCTGGTGCCATTAAAAATAATTGCCCCTTGGAATCTTCAGATGGAAAAATTAAAACAGCAAAGAAATGAAATTCAAAGTTGTGTGTGTTCTTCACAAAGTCAAAGGTGGCTTTCCATGAAGCCAGTTTCCCCTCTCTGATGGACACTATCGTGCAGTATGCCTTGGTATGTCTAGGGTGGCAGATTCTCAAATGGAACTGCTCTGTTTCCAGACAGTCACTGTTTGGGGGAGGGGAGTGGTCTTTTATGGTCTTTTTAGAAGATGTACTTATTTACTTTTATGCATGAGTGTCTTGTCTGCACATATGTATGTGCACCATATCTATACCTAGTGCCCACAGGGGTCAGACAGAGGTCTGAATCTCCTGGAACTGGAGTTATAGGCAGGTGTGGGTTGCTGTATTTGTGCTGCCCATTGAACACTGATCCTCTGCAAGAGACACCAGCACTCTTAATCGCTAAGCCACCTTTCCAGTCCTACTAAGCTATTTTAAAAGAAAGTGATTATCTTCAGATATCTTGAAATGTCACAACTTTTTAATCTTGGTTTTCTGTGCACTTGTGCAAATGCTAGATACTTTTGCTAATAAGTTGTTCTATCCCCAGAAACTATGTATGCCTGATTCATGCACAGTGGGTTAAAACGTCTCCTGAATCTGTGTGATGGCATCTGAGAAGACATCAACACAAACGGCAGCTATTCACAACTTCTGCTTACGGCAGCACTGGGAAGAGGTTGTTTCACCCTAAGATGAACTCATTGATACTGATCCACTATAAGGATGAGCCTATCTGAATGGATGCTTTTGCCCTTGGGTCTAGCAGAAATCTAGGCATTCCTGGGCTGTGTCCTAAAGAAGCCTATAGTTATGTTTGGAGGTGAGTATGCCCACTATCAGCCCAATACCAGGTAAGACATATCCAAAGATTTGATTCAGATTCCCAGTGTACAGCGTTTTGAATATCAAGCTTTCAGACACTTAAAATACTGGTAGAAGATTTAAAGGCCATGCTAAGTGAAAAGTAAGAGTCAAATGTGAGAAGGGGTTGGCCTGGGGTTAATATTTTAGGTAAGGTGGGCTTATGTATCTATGTATACCATACCATACCTATAGAAGAAAAAAAAATCACTGGGTCAGTAGTAAAGTAGCAGGTATTTTTAAAGGTAGCTTATCATCAGTAGCTGCAGAATCCAGGTAAGTTTCCATAGCATTGTGCAGGGTGGGCACAGCAGGACCAACACAGAACCTGGGAGAAGGCAAAGTTGCTCTGTAAACTCTGACCTGCTTATGGACAAAGTAACTCCCTGGAATTCTGGGAATTCTCGTTCTTGGAAAATAACAAGCCATGTGTTTTTGCACCCCTAAACAAGTTTGTCTGACCCATTTTTACAGAAATCACATGTGGGCAGTAGGTACTTCCGTAAGAAGTATGTCAGTATGTATGCTTGCCCCTGATTGGACCTGATGGGAAACGCAATGAATTGTGGGTTTTGTCTTTTTAGCTCCAGCAAAACACACCTTGTGGCCACTCACTGGGAACTCCGTGGTGGAGCTGACCAGAGCTCATTTCTCTGGCCAGTATTTAATTAATGCTTGCTTCAAATTTGGTTCAAAATTGTGGAATGGGTTTTTCTCTTGAAAATGTCAGAGTTAAGAAACCCTGGTCTCAGGTGTAATGGTGCTAACTTTGTGCTTTTTCATGTGTGATAAATGCCTCCTCTGCTCATCACTGGCTGTTCTAGTTTGCTCTCTATTCAGTGTTAAAACACGGACCGAAAGCAATTTAGGAAGGAAAAGTATATTTGACTTAAATTTCTTGGTCACAGATAGTCTTTGAGGGAGGGAAGTCAGAGCAAGAACTCAAGGAGGAGGCAAGAGTACTGGGAAAAAACTGCTTACTGAAGTCCCCATGGCTTGCTCAGTCTGCTTCTCAAACAACCCAGAGTAGCCTAAGGGTGGTACCACCCACAGTGGGCTGGGCCCTCCCATATCAATCATGAATCAAAAACACTCCCCAGAGTTCTGCTCACAGTCCAGCTTAATAGAAGCATCTCTGCAGCTGAAGTTCCCTCCTCCCAGGCAACTCTAGATTGTGACAATTTAACACAAACTAATTTGCAGATGGAGAGCACGGTTTATCGTATGCAGCATGTTTTTCTTACTATTTTGTTTGTGGGGTTTTGGTGCTAAGCACTGAACCCCAGGTCTTAGTTCTGTATATTAACAAAGGGCTGTGTTTTGGAATTCAGCCTCAGAGCAAGCCATGTTTGTTTGTTTGTTTGTTTGTGTTTTGGTTTGGTTTGATATTTTTGGGGTTTTTTTTCTCAAAACAAAACAAAACAAAACACACAGCAGGCTATGAATTCTGCTATATGCTGCTGTCACAATCAGCTACACGTTCAGAAAGGACCTATAGAGAAAAGGTATCTCCAAGCCAACTTCTCAGAAAGAATACACAGTCACAAATCCATATAGTTTTGGTCTGGTCTGTTTGGTTTTATTGAGAAGTGAATTTTCCATACAGAATATAAAACACACACATATTTAATGTGCAAAATACATATTCCTACTCCCGAAAGAGAGATCATTTCATTCTCCATAGATTCACTCAGGACTCCAAACCCAAGTTTAATTCCTGGTGGAACTTGGGGGATGAATTGAACCCCAGGGAGAGAATAAGAAACTCAAACCCACTTTCCACAGGGGCTACCTGCACTTTAGAAATTCATGAGGGCTGGGCGTGGTGGCACACGCCTTTAATCCCAGCACTTAGGAGGCAGAGGCAGGCAGATTTCTGAGTTCAAGGCCAGCCTGGTCTACAGAGTGAGTTCCAGAACAACCAGGGCTATACAGAGAAACCCTGTCTCGAAAAAAACAAAACAAAAAAGCTCTGTGTGTGTGTGTGTGTGTGTGTGTGTGTGGCGTGTGCAGATGCACATGTATGCAAGTGGAGGAGAGAAGACAACATCAAATGTTAGTACTCTAATAGTCATGTGCCATCATTGATTTTCTCTTGAGACAGTTTCTTATTGGCCTGAAATGCTCCCAGTAGGCTGGGCTGACTGAGCAGTGAGTCCCAGTGTCTTCCATCCCTTTAACACTAGAACTAAAAGGGCATATCACCACGGCCAACTTTAAAAGCAAGCAAATAAACAACAACAAAAACATCAAAATCAGGTCTTAATTTATAGAATGAACCATCTCCCCAACCCCTCACTTGTATTTTTGGAAGTTACTGCATCATTCCCATGGTTCATGACTTCCTGAATTACCAATTAAACAAGCGTTCCTCACAAAAGCCAAGGAACCCACTATACACCCTGAAGAAAAAATAGGGAAAGGACCTTTTTTTTTTTTTTTTTGAACCTGCACCCATGAGAGGTAATTGGTGTACCAGACCCCATTTATCAAAGGCCTAGACCAGGAACAGGCAACTGCATCCATCTATCCATCTGGCCCCAGAGCACAGAGGAACACCACCACCCATTTGCAGACCACACTCTAAATGAGCTCTGACAAAAAAGAGGTAGGTGTGTGTGTGTGTGTATTTTGTTGTTGTTGTTGTTCTCCAAAATGTAGGGAGTCCCACTAGGGATGTGGGACCCTATTGGCGGGGAAATATGGTCTCTTTGCTCAGGGTTAAGGGTCAAGCTCTCAGGAATATTCAAACCTGGACTCTTCCAGGACAGAGCAGACATGCTGCAGCTGAGGGCTGGGTATAGCAGAAGGGGTGGGTGGGAAATGTCAGGATGGGCAGGGTCAGACATTCCTCCAGCTCCAAACCCAGAGATAAATCCCAACTGTCCTCTGCAGGGATTGGAAGACTCCATTGAGGCATCATTCACAGGTTCCTTCAGGGACCATGACAAGGGACAGTGATTGATCACCTGTCACACTGAACTTGTTCACATGTGATTCTATGCATGGTGTAAAATGGGAAACCCAGGACATGGGTATCATTCATCTCTTTCCTCACAGCCTCATGACCTCATTCTAGGCACATGAAGGAACAGCCAAATAGCTCTGTACCTGAGCCTTAGTGTTCAGCACAGAGGGGCGGTGTGCCTGGTGTCTGTGATGGAAGGTTGACTACTGAAGGCTGTATGCCGATCTAGCAAAGTTTGTTGAGAATTCACAGGTTATGAGAAAACAAGGCTACCTCACGAACTGCATCAAATGCCAAATAGGCTTGTATGTTAAATACGTCTAATAGGACGTCATTACAGCACAGACATACGCAGTCACACGTGCACACAGCATTGTCACACATTCATACACTCTCACACACTGGCACGCACAGGTAACATCTTTTTATTGTTTTGGAAGTAAGGGTTTGTGTCTTTCTTAGTTTCATTTCAATGTAGGCTTGAATTTTGATTGTAGTTGCAATAAAATAAGACTGCATTATTTGCGGGTGGTTTAATATTGTGGCCAAAGGGTCAAATTTCCTATTGGAAAATTAACAGTTAAATCCCAATTCCTTCATTTGATAGCTGTGTGATCTTGGGTAAACTGCTTAACTCATTTGAACAGTAATATTTCTTACTATAAAAAGAGACTCTAGGGATTAGAACAATGGCTCAGCAATTAAGAGTATTGGCTGCTTTTGTGCTCTCTCTCTCTCTCGCTCTCTCTCTCTACTTATTCACTTATATCCTGCTCACTGCCCCCACATGGTTACACCCTCCCACAATCCTTCCCCCATTACCCTTCCCCTTTTCCTCTGAGCAGATGGGGTTCCCCTGGATATCTCCCACCCATGGCACATCAAGTGTCTGTGAGGCTAGACATATCATCTCCCACTGAGTCCAGACAAGGCAGCCCATCTAAAAGAACATATCCCACATACAGGCAACAGCTTTTGGATAGCCCCCTCTCCAGTTGTTCAGGGCCCACATGAAGACCACGATGCAGGGAGGCCTGAAAATTGGAAATAATTCTACCTCAAGACCCAGCTATACCACTCCTGTGCCCATACCCAAAGGATGCTCCAACATCCCACGAAGACACTAGCTCAATTATATTGATAGAGGCTTTATTCACAATAGCCAGAAACTGGAAACAACTGAGATATTCCTCAGCTGAAGAATGGATAAAGAAAATGTGGTACATCTATACACAATAGAATCCCATTCAACCATTGAAAGCAAAGACATCACATGAATTTTACAGGCAAATGGATAGAACTTGAGAATATCATCCTGAGTGAGGTGACCTAGACCCAAAAGGACATGCATGGTACATACTCACTGATAAGTAGATATAAGCCAGAAAGTACAGGATACTCATACTACACTCCACAGACCCAAAGAAGCTAAACAAGAAGGCACAAGCAAGGATGCTTGAATCTCATTTGGAAGAGGAATAAAATAGTCATCAGAGATCAAGGGAGGAACTGGGTGGGAGAGGGATGGGAGGGGAACCGGGGCTTCAGGATCAGATGTAGGGAGGGATGGGTAGATGGCCAGATGGCCATGGAAATGAATAGAAATCTGCAACTGGCAGGGGTGGGGAGATAGGGGGCATCTCTAAGAAGAGACAGAGATCTGGGATAAGGGAGATAGCAATGGAGGTGACCTTAGCTGTGACTCAGCACTGGAATATGGAACCTGAAGAGGCCATCTCCTGTAGCCAGGCTGGAACCCCAATGGAGCAATAGAGATACCAAACCACCCACAAAACCTTCAACCCAAAATTTATCCTGTCTACAAGAAATGCAGACACAGGGATGGAGCAGAGACTGAGGGAATGCCCCACCAATAACTGGCCCAACTTGAGACCCATTCCACAGAAAGCACCAATCCCTGACACTCTTAATGATACTCTGTTATGCTTGGAACAGGAGTCTAGCATGACTACCCTCTGAGAGACTCTACTCCACAGCTGACTCAGACAGATGCAGACACCCACAGCCAAACAGTGAAATGAGCTTGGGGACTCTTATGGAAGAATAGGAGGAAGGCTTATGGGCCCAAAGGGGGATAGAAACTCCATAGGAAGACTAACACAATCAACTAATCTACATACTTGGAGCTCTCAAAGACTGAACCACCACCCAAAGAACATACATGGGCCGGATCTAGGCCTCTCCAAACATATGTAGCAGTTGTGTTCTCCTTTTAATTGAGAAGAATGTTATGCAGGAAGCTGAATGTCTCAGGAACCCAGAGTAGAACCAAACAAGACTAACAACAACAAAAGAGTGAATGGAATGATTCCTAATGATATTCTGCAGTACTCATGACCAGTCATCATCAGAGAGACTTCCTCCGGCAGCCGAGAGCAGATGCAGAGACCCACCACACTCAAAATTAGGTGTTGCTTGGGGGAAACCTTACAGAAGAGAGGGAGGAAGGACGGTGGGAGCCAGAGGAGTTGAGGACACCTGGAGTACATGACCCACAGAATCAACTAAGCAGGGCTCACGGGAACTCGCAGGAACTCTACACATGTGCTGGGTTTGTTTAGCTTGGGTTTTTTTGTGGGATTCCTAACAGTGGGAGTAGGGATATCTCTGACTCTTTTGCCTGTGCATGGGACCTTCTTCTTCCTGCTGGACTGCTTTATCTGGATTTGATATGAGGGTTTGTGTCTAGTCTTATTGGACCTTTTAATGCTATGTTGGGTTCATATCACTGGGAGTCTTGCTTTTTTTCAGAAGAGTAAAGGAGGAACAGTAGATCTAGGAGGGGAAAGGGGGCAGGGGCATCTGTGAGAAGTGGACGGCAGAGAGGCTGTGATCAGGATGTATTGTATGAAAGAAAAATAAATTATACACACACACATATATACATACACATACATGTATATATATATATATATATATATATATATATATATATATATATATCCCACCTCCCTACCCATCCAACTTTATTTTCTCTCTCTGTGTTTCAAAAACAAACAAAAAATAAAAACCAACAACTAAAACCCACAAAAATGATAATCAAAACAAACAATCAAAAGAGGGCCCAGATTTGGTTTCCAGGACCCACACAGGGGCTCACAACCATCCTTAACTCCAGTTCCAGGGGATCCAATGCCCTCTTCTGGCTTCTCTGGGCACTGCATGTGCATAATGAACATAGAAAAACTGCAAGTAAAATGTGCATATGCATAAAGTAAAACTAAATAATTCTCTTTAAAAGGGAGAGACTATAGACAATTTTGGCATTGTCTAGCAGGGATGTTGGGAGAATCGACAGTTTGTGATATCAAAGCACTTTATGAACTGCACAGTGCTCTATCAATTATTCTTATACAGTCAGTGTGCTCACATGGGGTTGTCAAGGTGTGGAATGACAGGAAGAGTCATGTGTACACTAGACAGAATGTGTGACAAGACTGACATCTGAAAGGATGTGGGGTAATCCTCACAAAGCCCCTGATATGCTGTGATTTTTCTGATATCAGCAATGACCAAGAAAATCCTTATCTATGAGATTTCTACTTGAATCTTGGTAGCCTTATTTCTTTTGTCTTCTTCATTAATGACTGTTCTTGTTGCTATGACCAAACCCCTGTGAGGAAGCAGCTTAAGGTAGGTTTATGTTGGCTCGTGGTTCAAGGGGTTATAGCTAACTGAGATGATGAATGGATGGCAGCCGGATCATGACATGATTGGCTAGATTCATCCTTGTTTAAGAAGTAGAGCATGGCTAAGAAACACCAAGGTCTTCCCACAGTGACCCATCTCCTCCAACCAGGCCCCACTCCAAGGCCTGACACAGGCTGGGGATCAAGAGTTGCAATACGTCAGCCTATGGAGAACACTTCCTATTCACACCACACTCTGTCCCTGGCTCCCAGAGACTCATGGCCATCTCCTAACTTAAAAAAAAAAAAAAGGAAAGGGAGGAAGGAAAGGAGGAAGGAAGGAAGGAAGGAAGGAAGGAAGGAAGGAAGGAAGGAAGGAAGGAAAGAAGGAAGGGAGACAGAGAGAGAAAGAGAGAGAGAGAAAGAGAGAAAGAGAAAGAGAAAGAAAGAAAGAAAGAAAGAAAGAAAGAAAGAAAGAAAGAAAGAAAGGAAGGAAGGAAGGAAGGAAGGAAGGAAGGAAGGAAGGAAGGAAGGAAGGAAGGAAGGAAGGAAGGAAGGAAGGAAGGAAGTCTTCATTTCGACTTCTAAATTCCTCCAGTTTTAACAATTCTAACAGCATTCAAGAATTTAAAGTCTCTCCTGAGATTCAAGGCAATCTCTAAACTGTGAGCGCCTGTAAAATGAAGACAAGTTATAAACTTGTAATTAACTAGGCTTATTGTTAGTAAGGCTACTCTCTCTGATAGTGGCTGCTTTCTCACCTGCCTTGTCCGGAGCTCTGAAGTTACTCCTCTCTGCACTTTCCTCATATCTTTCTCTGACACTTGTCACCCTCTCTCCTATTAGACCTGGATAAGAATGAAGAGCAGTGACCATGCCACAGTTCCTTGGGAATGTCATGCCAAGGTTGTCCTTTTGTGACATTTCTTCCTCCAAACAAATTGTCCCATCACTCTCGAATTCTGTCTCACTCACATTCCTAGGACAATGGCAGAAGGCAGCCAGCTGAGTTGAACTGATTGCCTCTGAAACCTCATGAGTTGGGCCACAGGCTCCACATCTCTCCAAAAATATGGTTTTCCAAATTCCCACCAGGGTGGCCTATTAAGCTTGACCTATAGTACAGGGCTTCTCTGGTCTCCAGCTCCAAACTCTACCATATTTCTGCCATACCAGTTCCAAAGGCCTGTGGATGACATTGTCAGCTTTGCCCCAGCACCAGCTCCACCATCGGCACAAGTACTCTGTATTACTTTCTCCTGAGACAAGATGCCTGACAGGAGCAACTTAGGAAGGGGAGAGTTTGGTTTGTTCCACACCACAGTTTGAAGGGATAAAGGTCGCCATCTTGACAGGACGGTCATGGCAGATGGAGCAAGAGTTGCACCCACAGTCAGGACACACAGCTCACATCCTCTCGTGCAACGACACTGTCCACACGTCCTGTGTGTCTCCCCTCTTCATTAAAGCTTTTTGGAAAAGCATTCATAGACACACCCCAGGGTTTCCATGTTGGTTCTACACATCTTTAAGTCAACAATCAAACTGTCTAATTGAGACATAGCACTGAGGAAGACTTCAAGGTCAGATCTGTGTCACAGCCTGACTCTGAGACAGAAACACTGTGTCACAGACTAACCCTGGGACAGGCAGACACCCTGTGTCACAGTCTGACTCTGGGGCAGACACCCTGTGTCACAGTCTGATTTGGGGACAGACACATTGTGTCACAGCCTGACTCTGGGACAGACACATTGTGTCACAGCCTGACTCTGGGACAGACACATTGTGTCACAGTCTGACTCTGGGATAGGCACATTTGTCACAATCTGACTCTGAGACAGACACATTGTGTCACAGTCTGACTCTGGGACAGACACATTGTGTCACAGTCTGACTCTGGGACAGACACTCTGTGTCACAGTCTGACTCTGGAATAGACACATTGTGTCACAGTCTGACTTTGGGACAGACACACTGCTAAGCTCTAAGCTTGGCTAGGAGCTTGTTTTGTCTCTGTTTTCATCCATTGTACTTGGCCCTTCTCTACGCCTCACTCTAGATATGAATATGAAAAGATTGACAGCCTACACATTGTCTTAGTAAGTTACTTGAACCTAGGATACAACTTGGCTCTTTCTAGCTGAGCAAGCTAAGGAATCTGGGACTCATCACGAGAGAGACCCGAGTGTCTGGAGCCATATATTTGTGTGTAGAACAAAGCCCTACCAGACAACAGCCTCACAGAGAAAGAGAACTGAAATCCACACCCTCATCTCTACCTGACTGTTATGTCCTGGTCCATGTCATCACAGAAACTGGTAGGGTCTGCCAACACTGGGTAAACCAAGAGTCGCACCCTTTCTATTGGCAGGGGCTTCAGGCTTCCCTGCAGTCAATAGAAACAGGACTAATCCAGGCCAAGCTTCTTTCTCACATCCACCCCCTCATCTTGGCTACCAAAACAGACAGTCAGCCTTTGTTTCTCCATTACATTTCCTCTAGCAAACGATATCGTCTTTGGCCATGCCTAGTTCATAGTCTTACTGTTCCTTATTCTTTTTCCTTTCTGATTTCCATTCTCCAAATATCCCAGGCCATAACTGTAAGTAAAAGATTCCCTAATAATGAAGAGTGTGTTAGCTGAGCAAAACAAAATTCATACCATAACCAATGATCTCTTTACTTCAGCCCCTTAAGAGTATAGAAAGAGATGGATCAACAACAGCAAGATGTCCCAACCCAAGGTGCTGGGACACTAACGATGACTAATCACAAACCTAAGGACTGGTCACCTCTTAATGCAGACAATCCCTGTGAGGAAAGTTAGCTGATGCTATTTCTTTAATGTTCAGTAGTTGTTAGCCTTTATCTAACATGTCTCTCTTGGGCCACCACATCTTATGTGTAGGGCATTTCTAATCTTAGAAAAGCATTTCCCATCAAACAGTAAAGAAAGTCTTTGGCTGCAGCAGCTTTGATTTATCTCTTCCACTAAGTACCTCAGTAAGGAGCACAATAGAGGAATCCAGTTCCAATAGGGGTGAAGAAGGCAATATTGCCCACAGTCTCCAAAGCCCTCTGCCACCCTGTTTTCCTTTGTGATGAAGACACCAGAGGCTTTCTGGTCCTCTCAAAGCTCTAGATTGTTTGGGTGGAATTTAAATGTTTCAAGTTGATGTTAGTAAGATGCTTCAAGGACCTTGAACACAAGCTGTGGCCAACATCGCCATCGTCCCTTCTGCCTTCTACTGTTTCCAGAGAAACAGAAACAAGTTCTCACACAAACACACCAAAAAATTCTCTGGACACCCAAGTTAACCAATGTCTCCGTTCTTCCCAAACCACCAACCAATCAGCCAGTCACCAGGCAAACAGCTCAAGCACCAGGCAAGGAAAACATGTTATTTTTCTGGGCAAGCCTTAACTTCCCTGCCTACAAAACACAGCCCCATGGGGCACATCCCACACATGGTGCGATTAAGACTCCCGTGTCTCATTTGAAACCAATAGTTACCAGCCGCCGCCCAAGGAAACTGAGGTCAGGTCCATCAGCACGCATCTGAGGTCCAAGAGGGCTTATTCACCAGCATTCCCACACAAACAAGCTTTGCCTGAGAGTCCCCTCATAGTGACAACAGCCAAAGAAGGCTCTAGACGGAGGAGGGTCAGAGGTCATCCAGTCTCTGTGGAGCTTCATCCTCAGGATGCTCGGCACCTGGCCAACTGCTCAGAATAAGAGGCTGTGCTCAGTCTTTGTGCCAGATGGCGGGCTGTCTGTCTGTCTGTCTGCCCTCTGAAGATGGTGAGCCATGGGGCTAAGACAGAGAAGAGATGGCAAACCAAACACGCCACTCAGGGCTCTGATAGTCCCTTGCAAAGGTAACTGATAGGAAGGGGTCCAAGTCCACAGTGAACAAGAGCTACTTTAATACCCATATAAAGCATTTTAGATTTTAGAAATTCTCAAAGGGCCAGAAGCCAGGGCTAGGGCCCAGAAAGTGACAATGAAAAACTGCCAGGAATAACCAGCCAAATAAGATGGGTGCCCACCCTTTCCAGACCTCAGACAGTAGCCTTCCCTGCAGCCTGGCTGTTCGGTGATGCTTTTGGGTCACATGCTACCCTAAGCATAGCACGGTGCTTTTTTTTTTTTTTTTCTCCCAAGAATTGAGAACCAAAACCAGGATACTGCAGTTCTGAGGAGGAAAGCCCTCCACCACAGAACTAAATTCCCAAACTCAGGTTTTTATTTTAAAGAGTGAGGGGAAAATCACCGTTTTCCTTCGTTTCTCCCCTCTTCCTCCAGGGGAGTTAGAAATCTCACAGCAGAAGTCCCCAGAGGACCAGAGGGCCAGCACATGTTAGACAGAGACAAATAGGGAGGGATGTCTCTGCTCTGACAGGACACATGGGAAAGAAAATAGAGCATAAACATGTGCAAAAAACAAAACCTACGATCAGAGAAAAGGCACAGAAAAATATCCACAGGGCTCATAAAAAAAAAAAAAAGCCACACGAGGGATCCAGGGAGGATGGGGTAGAAAGAAAGGTGGGATTTGCAGTCTGCTTCTGAAGTGTTTTTCCACAGTCATGTTCTGAGCATTGAAGTCTCCTGGTAGTGCTACTTGAGGAAGTGTGGGCTCTTTAGGAAGTGGGACCTGGTAGGTCCCTAGAGGTGGGCCTGCAAAGGATCTGGGTCAGTCAACCCCTGGTTCCAGCCCACTCTCTGCTTCCTGGTCCATTGCTATGGGAACAGTCACTGCCTCACATCCCCATCCAGGGACAAACCGCTCCACTTCTGCTTTCCCTGCAGGGCTAACTGAAGACTCCTAAAACTGAGAGCTAGAGTGAATCTGTCCCCACTTCTATGGGGGTGTTTCAGTCACAGAGGTGCCTATGTAAGTAACACAGGTGAGGGACACTGAGACAGGCTTGCCTTTCTGAGGGCCATGTCTGAGTGAGACGTGTGGGATGCAGTGAAACATTAGAAGACAAAGCTTGTCCCGGGAAGAAGCAGAGAGCTTGGTGTGGCTGGGACTGACAGAACACTGAGGTCAGGCATGGCAGTCCTGAGAGCCAGGCACTGGGGCAAGGGTAGAAACAGGAAGACTGTTAGTCTCCAGGAGAGCTGATGCTGAGAGCAGAGTCCTGGAGATTCTGGATGGAACGGGGATATCTGTGTCCTCAGGGGAACAGTGAGGGTCACAGTATCTCTCTTTGATGCTGTGGCCTGGGTCACAGCCACCAAGGGAAAAATGACTTGCCCTCTTCATGAAACAGCTCCGAAGGCTACCCCTGACTTCCTGAAAAGCTAAGGATGCTGTCCTGGGGTGAGCGATAGAGAGAAAGTAGGAAGGAATGCACAGGCTAGTAACCCAGGGGGTGTGGATACCACAGAGGCAATGTCTGTAGGTGGAGCACCTGATCACATGAAGTATGGGTCAGTAACTGGAGGTAACCACATTTCTCTGAGCTCTGATGGCAAGGAGACTGTCCTGTCCTTTGCAGCCATTCACTGAACAAATGTTATAATATCTTTAAATCATAGCTTTCTCATCTATGAAAAGCACAAGCCCATTCTTGTCTGTGCAAGTTACAGTGAAGACTGAATAGAATCTATTGCTAATACTCGCCAAACCACAGCAGTGCAGCTCTGCAGTATCTAAGCCTACAGATCTTGATTCTTTCAATAACTGGCTGTGTGACTTTGGAGAACTCATCGAACCTCTCTGTGCCTGTTTCCTCACATCCTATAAGAACGGGACCCACCTCCTGAGGATTATTAGAATGTAGAGATTAAAGGAGTTAACATCTGTAAACAATTTCAAACAGTGTTTGACACGTGGTAAGCACAGTGTAACTGCCAGTTCTCATTGCTGTTATGAAATTGGAATCTAAAACTTCTGAAAAGCATATGGCTCCATAATCGCGGAAATGTGGTTTATTTTCTGGTGACAAAAATAACCAGCGGGAATAAGACAGCACGCCAATGTCGCTCACTGGCAGGCGTTAGCTTTTATTCATGTATGAACTTGCCATGTTTCTCTGTGAACAGAAAAGCAAGGGTTCTAATTTTCGTTTTTGTTTGCATATAGTTCAGCACAAGCTGTAATTTCCAGGCTGTGTAGCAAACTCTCAATTTCCCAGGCTAATTTCTCCAGTGAGAGTTTTCTTTGCCGTCTACATTGTTCCTCCAGTGCATGGGAGGATTCTGTGATTGCAGATGTGTCCGTGGCCTTGTGCAATCCCACACTACGGCAGGCACACACAGGGGCCAGGCTGCTCTGTCCATGAAAATGCAACCTTTAAGGGCCACCTTTCTGGTACCATGCTAGGTACCGGACATTCCTAGTAGAATAAAGGACATCGTTTTCAAGAGGTGAATGGTAGCCCAGAAAATAAGCTTCTGAGTAACTTGGAACTGACCTCCACCCTAGCTCTCCAATCCCCGCTGCTAGGACCTGAATGTCCTTGGACACAACACTTAATTTCTCTGAATTTCAGTTCTCTCTAGTCTGAAATAAGAACAAGAAGATAACAACAACTGCATAGATTTCCTGGAAGAACTGAGTGAGAAACTGCCTGTCAAGCAGTTGGCTCACTCAATGTTAACATTGCCCTGTTCATGCAGAGGCGGGTGGATGCGAGCTGGTAGCTACAGTCTATGTGGAAAATGAGGCTATGAGAACACAGAAGAGACAGTGCTCAAGAAGCAGAGGCTGGAATAAGCTAGTGTCTGCTGTTCTTTTCTGGTGTCTGTCCCACCCATGGTCCAGGATCCTTGGTCTGGTAGATCTGCCTTACCTCAGGTGTACAAAATCCTGTGCTTCTCAGCCCAAGTCCCAGATCTGATCATAGCTTACTGTCATCTTGAAGGCCAAGGTATCTCCCCCAATCCCACTGATAATGCTCTCATTCACTCAACAACCTCCCCAAAATTCATACTCTGGGGGTAGCCAAGAGATCTACAGTGGTGGTGGAACTTGCCCACACAAGAGTCTCTGAATCCCTCAGCAGCACTAGCAAGCAGTCCCTGTTGGAACATTGGAGGCAATCCTGATCTGGGTAAACTCCATCCCATCTAAGAGCCTAGCATCTGTGCTCATGGCTGTGCAGTGGCTCTTGGCCCTCATTTTTGTTCTGTTGGTGAGCTCTGTCAATCAGTAGCTCCTATAGAGTAGGCCCTGCTACATGCTGCATTCTCCTACACACACACACACACACACACACACACACACACACACACACACACATTCCAGCATCCTTACATAAGACTTCTGCAAAGACTACTTGCCAGTCATCATCTGCTCTCAGAGTTTTGGGTTGGTTTGGGTTGGATTTTTGAGATAGAGTCTTGCTCTACAGCCCAGTATATTCATTAATTTCCTAAATACAGTGACAAATACCCAACAAGAGCAACATAAGGCAGGGTTTGCTCTGGCTCATGGATTGAGGGCACAGTCCAACTTGGTGAAAATTATATGGTAAGGAGAGTATCGGGTGGATGGTCACAAGGCTACAGTGGGGAAGCAGATAGAGGTGAACAGTGGTACTCAGCTCACTGACTCCTTTATCTTTTTCAGTCCCCGATCACAGCCCACATTCAGGGTGGGTCTTTCCTCTTCCGATAAACCTCTCAAAGTACATCCTCAAAGACAGACTTGGAGACATGTTCTGTTGGTTCAGTCAATATGGCAATAACAATGAGCCATCACACTCAGGCTGACCTGGAGCTCACTATATAACCCAGATCCACAATCCTCTGGCCTCCACCTCATCCACTACTGAGATTGCAGGAGTGCACCATCCCATTTGTCATTAGAGTTTCTTACTTTATGCACACAGGGACTCACATTCAATGCCCTCTGATTTTCAATCAATGGACCCATTCCTTCAAGAAGTACAGTCTTCAATATGGTAGAGATTAGATATCTGCAACAGGCCCCAGTTGCCTGGTACCCCAATCTTCTCTTTGGCAGAACAAACATCTTCAGGTTCCTTCTGGTATTTCTCTTAAGGCAGTGTCTTTTTCAAACTTACCCTGGTCAGTGAGGACATTGGGATGATGGTGGTTTCTCTGTAGTTTTGGTCCCAGAGAATATTTACATTTAGCCTCAAGAAATAAGCCATACTGGGAGACTCTAACAAATGAGGTTGGAAGATGTGACGTCACACTATGGAGCACCTTCTCCTTCTGCCTAGAGGAGAACTAAGATCTGCAAACATGACCAGGGAAAAAGTCTGTTTTCTTAAGTTTTCAGGAAGGTCTGCAAACTGTATGTGATTGTATCTTCTGTAGATGTTCAAAGAGATTGGTGGAGGAAACAAAAGGCTGGAGGAAAGGGCAATGTCTCTGTGAAACTGCCACTTATGCTGCAGCTCCAGGTGCTGAGGAAAGAATGCAAATTCCACAGCTCTGGGCCTAAGGGTTAACCACCAAGAAGAGAGTTCTTCTGGATAACCTCAGACCATTCCAAATTTGTCCTCTGCTCCTTTCCTCCTGCAAGTCCATTCTTTACCCACCACTCTCCCTATATCTAAAGGACTAAAGACTCTGTGCTGCCTGCTGGGCCTTGGGTAGTCTCCACACATAGCAAATAGCTCCTTTCTTACAACACCCACCTTCCCTGGTAACGCTTCCCATAAGCCCCTGCCTCTGCAGCCTCGGGGATCAGAATGACTCTATTAGGAGCTAGCCCTGTTCCATCTCTCCACGTTCATTCAGGACATTTTTCTTGTGATCTCTTCCAAGGTGCAGAGACTGACAAATATGGGAGTCTCTAACTCAGAAATACTTCCCCATACTCATGTTTGGAATCTCCATGGTGCTGAACTTTCTAGAGAGTGGTCCACATTTCCACGGCCTAGTCCTGGAAGCTATAGAGTATCCAGAATCCTATGGTGGAACCGAAAGATGGCAAGATGTGATTGATCACCGTTAGAGTGCTCTCAGACAGAGATGAGCCAGACTAAGCAGCCATGTTTGCATGTGGAAAGGGAGCATGCATTCGTTAGGGAAGCAGAAACCGGCCTGAGTAGGGCCACAGGCCTCATCCGGCTGGACCAGCACCAGGGTAGCTAGAGCGCAGGGTCGGCTGACACCCGCCAGCTACCCACGACCCCCCGCCACAGGATTTTGAGACTGCTGGTGAGTGGAACACAGCTTCTGCTCCAGTCCAATCACACGGGACCTGAGACTGCTTTGGTTGGGGAGGCAGAAATCCAGCACCCGGGTAGCTAGAGCGCAGGGTCGGCTGATACCCGCCAGCTACCCACGACCCCCGCCACAGGATTTTGAGACTGCTGGTGAGTGGAACACAGCTTCTGCTCCAATCTTTAAACAGTGAAAACGACAACAACTAACCCCAGAGATTACCAGATGGCGAAAGGTAAACGTAATAATCTTACTAACAGAAACCAAGACCACTCACCATCATCAGAACCCAGCACTCCCAGTCCAGGGCACCCCAACACACCGGAAAAGCTAGACACGGATCTAAAAGCATATCTCCTGATGATGGTAGAGGACTTCAAGAAGGACTTTAATAACACACTTAAAGAAATACAGGAGAACACTGCTAAACAGGTAGAAGACATTAAAGAGGAAGCACAAAAATCCCTTAAAGAATTGCAGGAGAACACTGCTAAAGAGTTACAAATCCTTAAAGAAAAACAGGATAACCTAATCAAACAGGTAGAAGTCCTTAATGAAAAACAGGAAAACACATCCAAACAGATGAGGGAAATGAACAAAACCATACTAGACCTAAAAAGGGAAGTAGACACAATAAAGAAAACCCAAAATGAGGCAACACTGGAGATAGAAACCCTAGGAAAGAAATCTGGAACCATAGATACCAGCATCAGCAACAGA
Organism: Mus caroli; assembly: GCF_978045245.1. Classification (NCBI taxonomy): domain Eukaryota; kingdom Metazoa; phylum Chordata; class Mammalia; order Rodentia; family Muridae; genus Mus; species Mus caroli. The sequence continues at coordinate 95,637,701 of NW_028227262.1, forward strand.
ATACAAGAGATGGAAGAGAGAATCTCAGGTGCAGAAGATTCCATAGAGAACATCGGCACAACAATCAAGGAAAATGTAAAATGCAAAAAGATCCTAACTCAAAACATCCAAGAAATACAGGACACAATGAGAAGACCAAACCTACGGATAATAGGAGTGGATGAGAATGAAGATTTTCAACTCAAAGGACCAGCAAACATCTTCAACAAAATTATAGAAGAAAACTTCCCAAATCTAAAGAAAGAGATGCCCATGAACATACAAGAAGCCTACAGAACTCCAAATAGACTGGACCAGAAAAGAAATACCTCCCGACACATAATAATCAGAACAACAAATGCTCTAAATAAAGATAGAATACTAAAAGCAGTAAGAGAAAAAGGCCAAGTAACATATAAAGGCAAGCCTATCAGAATTACACCAGATTTTTCACCAGAGACTATGAAAGCCAGAAGATCCTGGACGGATGTTATACAGACACTAAAAGAACACAAATTCCAGCCCAGGCTACTATACCCAGCCAAACTCTCAATTAACATAGATGGAGAAACCAAAGTATTCCACGACAAAACCAAATTCACACATTATCTCTCCACGAATCCAGCCCTTCAAAGGATAATAACAGAAAAAAACCAATACAAGGACAGGAACCACGCCCTAGAAACTACAAGAAGGTAATCCCTCAACAAACCTAAAAGAAGACAGCTACAAGAACAGAATGCCAACTTTAACAACAAAAATAACAGGAAAGGGAGCATGCTGGGAAATACTCCCTGTAAGGTAAGCTAGCCTTGCAGTGTGAGAAGCTAGAGCTGAAAGACAAGAGGGAGGGCACCTAAGACTTAGCATTGTTTAGCAGTTGTCACAAGCCTTTGGAAAAGTATTTTGTTGCCCCCAGCGTACAGAAGAGAAAGTATGAAGGGAGCAGCTTCCCAAAGCCCCTGGCTCTTCCTCACCCCAAAATGTTTTTCTCTCCATTCTTATTGAACTTCTCCACCAAGGGACTAATTTGGGAAGATTCTTCTGTAGCTGCAGACATGCTTGTGGGTGACATGGACACTATGAAACTTAAGAGCTACTATAGCTTTGTGTGTGCAAGCTAGGAGTGACAAGTAGATGAATTTTTCTAGAAAGACCATAAGCAAATGTATGACCCCACTTACATTAGTAACACCTCTTTTCCTAAGAAGGTGCGAGTTTGCCCTTTAGGGATGTTTTTATTCATTTCTCCGGTGTGTCTCGATTTGGCTTCTTGGCTGTCCTTGGGCTGTTTCTGTCCCAGTCAGGAGCCACAGGTCCTATGAAGTCACCACCTTGCACCTGTGCTTGCTCCACTGCCAAGGCCAGAGAAAGTCAGCCTTTCTGCTTCCTTTCGAAAGTCTGACAGTCACACCTTCTGTACTTCAAAGGCACACGGTATGACCTCAGCAGGCTGACATAAATGGACACTCACAAGAAAGATTATTCATCTTGTGGCTTTTCCATATGGGACAGAAACAGCCATTAGCGAACCTCTGCAGAGCTTAACAGTTTACAAAGCCATTTTCCATACATTAATTTAATTTGGTTCTTAGAATGATTTATGGGATGGTAGTATTTTTCTTATTATTTTCTAGATGACAAATCTGACATTTAGAGAGGGAAAGTAATATGGCTGAAGTCACACTACCGGTAAAAGTCAGAGCTACAACTTAAATTCAGGTCCTCTGCTCTGAGCCACTTGAATCTTCTTACTTAACACAGCAAAGCGAAACCATTTTAAACTGGTTGGGGTGTATCTAGACCCGGCAGAATTAGATTAATTCTAAGTATTTTGTGTACTGAATGAAAAATGTCCTAGAAGCCTCTAGTCCTCCAGGATGCTTTCAAAGATGGATGAAGGCCATTCTCTTGCCTCGGAGACTGGAGAAATTGCAGCAATCCCCTGGGTATTAACTCCTACACAACTCATACAGCAAGATGTTTGGTCCAGTGATGCAGCTGCAGGCTTCAGACATCTCTTACTTAGCATCTTGCCTTAGAGGTCTCCTGCCTTTTAGGAGACATAGAAGCAGCCTTGTAATCCCTCCTTTCCCAAGATAAGGCCTAGAGGAGGTGGCATTGAGTGCCCCCATCCAATGAAGAGCCCAGGCTATCCCATCACCCTAGTCCCATCACACTCCAACTGCAGTACCACTATGCTCCTGAAACAACACAGAAACCTAACTCAGCAGAAGGCTGCGATGCAAACTGTACACATCAGGTATTCAGCGACAATCCCAGCACACGATTAACACTCTGCCGTACAATAAATGTCTTCATGAGGCTTCCAGCTAGAACTGCAGGGCTAGGTAGGTCCTGCAGGAGCCACACAGTTTTTCAAAATGTGCAACAATCTTCTCTTTATGGAAACTGAAACAAAACTGTACATCGGATGAACAACTGCCTATGTAGGTTAGATAACCAGCATGAACAGAGGAATTCCTCGAAAGACATGAACTGCCCACAAATAATGAGAATACGTACCATCAGAAGAACTTATAGCAAGTAGAGCTTGAATTAATAACACATATGCACATGCACACTCATATGCACACATACAAATCACATGCGCAAAACCTCCATGTAAATATATGCACAAACATACATTTATACATACACTCATGTATGCACACATTCACATACATGTACAGTCATGTACACACAAACACACTCATCATGAGTACACTACACACATACATACACACATACATGAACACTCATACGGCACACATATGTGCCACCACAGAGACATGCTTATGCACATACAAACACACACATGCACACACACACTCATATAAACTATTTCTCATTTAGAAAAGGTCAGGCCACATAGCTTCACTAATTAATTCTACCAAAAATATTTTAAAAAATTAACCCCAATAAATCAGAAACTCTTCCCATCCTCCCCCAAAAGAAAACGACCAGGGAGAACGCATTTGAACTTAGTGTATGAAACCATTATCCTCTCATACCAAAGCCAAAGGCATCCCGAGAAAACTGCATATAAATATTTCTTATGAATATAAATACAAATTCCTTCAACAAAACACTGGCAAGCCAAATCCAACCACATATAAAAAGGAATATATACCATGACTAAGTGGCCTCTACCTCAGGAATGCAAGGTTGGTTTAACAATAAAGTTGGTCAATCAATAAGACAGTGTGGATTAATATAAAATCCCGCTATAGTCTCCACAGGCACAGACAAATCATTGACAAAATGTGACAGCTTTTCATGATAAGATATTAAAAAAACAAGGAAAGTAATTTCCATGACAAAAGCTATCTAAAACAAAGCCCAAAACCCCACAACTAACAACATGTTTAATAGTAAGGGACTAAATGATTTAGTCAGAATCAAATGAAATAAATATGTCTGTTCTGACAACTACTCGCTGGAAGGTCTAACCAAGGCAACCTGGTGGGGAAGATGGAACAGGGTTAGCCAGCCTGTAGAGTGCCAGGCGCCGCTGTCAGCACAACTGTCTCTGGCCATAGATGACATAGTTTTGTACACTGGAAGTACTGAGAAATCGGCCCATGAAGTAGAAGAAAGTACTAGGAGTGGAGAACAGATTCAGCAACCTCGTAAGATAGAAATCAACAGGGAAAGCTGCACTGTGTTTCTGTGTGCTCGTGATGCACGTGGTGGAATGAAATTCACCACATATGGAAATCAAACCATAAATGCTTGGAGATACACTTAATAGCAAAAAGTGTATTTTTGAATTTTGTTTTGTTTGTTTGGTTGGTTGGTTTTTGGTTTTCGAGACAGGATTTCTCTGTATAGCCCTGGCTGTCCTGGAACTCACTTTGTAGACCAGGCTGGCCTCGAACTCAGAAATCCGCCTGCCTCTGCCTCCCGAGTGCTGGGATTAAAGGTGTGCACCACCACTGCCCAGCATTTTTTATTTATTTATTTATTTATTTATTTATTTATTTATTTAGTTAGTTAGTTAGTTAGTTAGTTAGTTAGTTAATGCTTGGGTTTGAGTCCAGGAATCTGTTTGTGCTAGGCAAGTGTCCACTGCCCCTGAAGAAAAAAAAAAAATCACCAAAATAAGAAAGACTAACAAAATGTGTGGATAAGCACTTTTGACCTAGAAAGCTTATCATTGCTCAATCTGTGAACCAATTCAACCCAATCCAGTTGCCTTTCCCCCTGAAGTCGGCAAGCCGAATCTTAAAATTCACACGGCAAAGCAAGGGCACAGTAGACAAAACAAGCTTTAAAAAGAACAGAGTTGAGGGATTCACTGGTTCTTATTTCAAAATATGTCCCATTTTTTAAAAAACCACTAATCAAGACAAAGGAATGCAGACAGACCTGTTGGCATAGCGTGGAGCGCCCAGAAATAAGCCTTAGCGTTTATCATCAATTGATGATCAGGAAGGATGCCAAGGTCATTCAAAGGAGAAAGAATATTTTCAATGCAGAGTATTTGAAAAATTATATAGACATTTGTAAAATAATGTGGTGGATCTCTACCTCACACTAATGCACACACAAAAAATTAATTTAGATCAGTCTCGGGACCAAATGTAAGCAGTGAAGGTGTAAAACTCACAGATGAAATCGTGCCATAAATCTCTGTGACCTCGAGTTGGGCAATAAACTCTCATGACACCAAAAGTTCCAGCAATGAAAGCAACATGACTAGCTCAGGGCTGGGAGATCCAAAGAGGGAACCTACTGGTGGTGTTTCAACAAATGGATACATTGTCAAACGCTGTTTTAATGTTTCTGATTGGGTAGATTTGCGCTGCTTCCAACATTGGCCAGAGAAGCCTCTTTTTGCAGTGAAGAGTGGTTTAAGTCAGAGACTCGTGACAGGTCAAAGTGTTAAGAATAAATGACTATATGTGTTTATTGTTAACGGATCACCTAGACCAACATCCTTCTATCCTAGGCTCAGGAAACATCACAGAAGAGTGGGTGGAAAGAATGTAAGAGTCAGAAGATGGGGAGGAAACTTGTGGAATACTATGTTTGTGAAGAACATGGCTGAGGCTGTCACGTCTTCTCACCACAGCTGTTGTGGTTGCTGATCAAAGCCTGAACAAAATCAAGGCAGTAAAACATCTACCATGGATCAGGAGGGCTCTGGAGACCCACCCTTAGCTGAGGACCTATGGGCCAGCGATGGCTGCTGAGGGAAAAATCACTTTTCTTTACAGATAGAAACACTGGTAGGTTGCCAATATTCCAGTAGTTGGCACCACATATTTGCATATGGCAACACAAATTGAACTCAGTGGTAGGCTATTTAATAATAATGATAATGATAATAATAATAATAATAATAATTATAATTATAATTATAATTATAATAAAAGGACATGAAGTGAGGAGGAAAATAAGTTGATGAGTCCTGTGAGGAGTATGAGGGAGGTACTGGGGCTTGAAAATCAAAATAGATTGTAAATATCTATGACATTTTCAAAGAATAAATAAGATGAATATTAAAAATTTGGAACATTTTAAAGCTTTTGTGCTTTAAAGAACACTACCAAGAAATTAAAACTCAACCCATAAAATAAGAAAAAAAAATCAAATTATATACAATAAGACTCTAGTATCCAGAATGTATATAACAAATAACTCCTATAAAGGAGGGGGGGGGCTAATTGTTTGAGTAAACATTTCTATAAAGAAGACAAGAAGCACATGGTAGGATGTCCAACATCAGGATAGTCAAAGGAAAAGCTACTTTATATCCACTACAAGATACAAAATCAAGATATATAACACATGCTGGTGAGGATGCAGATGATTGTAGCTATCAGACAGATTGTCAGTGAAATTATAAAACAGAGCAGCTACTGTGGACAATGGTCTGGCACTTCTTCTTATAACCATGTTACACACTTATTTTCAGAATTATGTCATCTAATACATTATATGTATACATATATATATATACACATACATATGAACTCACAGATACTATACATCATTATTATATAAAATATATTATATACAATGTATATAAATTTATACATATACAGAGGCATATATATACAGCAAATAGTAAGGACTTTTCAAAAAGGGGTTCCTAACTTTAGACCCAAAGAAAGCAAACCCTGTGGCATCCCAGAAACTGTTAGCTTGTACATAGATACAAGTATTCGTGGCATCCTTGTTCATAATGAAGAAAAGTAGGAACAACCTGAATGTCTACCACCTAATCAGTGAATAGGCAAGATATATTCATATATGAAATCCTAAAGCCATGTTGATAAAACTTAGAGAAATTGTGGAAAGTGTGACAAGTGACTGGATGGAGACATAAAAGGCCATGTGTGTGTGACCTTATGAGATGTCCAGAACTGGAAAACCCATAGGTCAAAAAATACATGGATTTTTTCAGGTGTGGGGGAGGGAAAACACACAGTGGTTACTGGTGACACAAAAGGAATTTTTATTTGTTTCACTGCTGTAACCAAAAGCAATTTCAGGAAGTGTCTTAATCAGGGTTTCCATCTCTGTGATGAAACACCATGACCAAAGCAAGTTGGTGAGGAAAGGGTTTACTTGGCTTACACTTCCACATCACTGTTCACTTCAGAAGGAAGTTAGGACGAGAACTCAAACAGGGCAAGAACCCAGCAATAGGAGCTGATGTAGAAGCCATGGAGGGGTGCCACTTACTGTCTTGCCAAGCCTGTTTTCATATGGAAGACAGAACTACCAGCCCAGTGGTGGGTGCCAGGGGTGACCCTAACCACAATTGGCTGGGCCTTCCCCTCTCAGTCACAAATTAAGAAAATGTCTTATAGGTTTGCCTGCAGCATTTTCTCCTGTGAGGCCATCTCCTTCCAGAGGACTATATCTTGTGTCAGGTTGACATAAAACTAGCCAGCACAGGAATGAAGGACTCACAGCGTTGAGTATTTGATTGGCTCACAGTTAAGGGATAACATCTCTGTGGCAACAGAGATATAGTAACAGGCATGTGTGGTTGATGGTCACAAGGTATTCATAGTCAAGTTCCCAATAGAGGACCTGTTCTCCCTAAAACTTTCTGTTCTGGGATTCCACTGTCTGTACCTCCCTTAGCATTCTGGTCTTCCAGATTCCCACCAAAATGCACATTAAGCTCTGCTTTCAGCATCGTAGGGTCTCTCTATCCCATAATTCCAAACTCCTCCATACTCCTGCAAAGCAAAGGCGGAAGAACCACAAGGTCAGGATTACCACACCAAACACTACTCCTTGGTGCTAACTCACTGCTTGAATAACTTTTCTCATTGCTATGACAAAATACTTGAAAGAAAGGGTTATCTTGGCTTAGAGTTCGAGGGTACAGCCTATCATGGCAGGGAAGGTATGGCCATTGGAACAAGAGGCAACTGTTCTTATTGTGTCTGCACTTTCTCCTTTTTCTTCTGTCTGTGACCTAGCCCAGGGGACAGTACTGACCACATTCAGAGTGAGACTCCTTTCTCAGTAAAAGCTTTCTGGAAAAAGATCTCACTCCTACAAAGTCCTGTTTTGATGATAATCTAAATTCGGTCAAGTTGACAAGAAAGACTAACCATCACACAAAATTAAGATAGTATTAATAGTTGTATAGTGATATAACACTGGGCTACATACTTCATGGGGAGGGATTTATAGTGTGTCAATTATATCTCACAAAAGCTTATATCAGTGCCTCCATAGAATAGAAACTTATGTGAGTGGGTTCATTGCATTGTACCCAGGCATTCTGTCTCAGACGATGACAACAGATTTACAAGCTGGTTTTTTTTTCTTCTGTAAATTCTACAAAGTTCTTTCTAGAGGGATTCTAAAGGTATTACTTCCTCCAATTCAAAACTCAGGACACATTTTAATGTGAGTTTTCTGGATTTTTGTTAAGTTACATTAAAAGTCCATATACCTAGCTATATCAAGTAAGCTGTTTTACCAACCATCTGCCTAGGAATTGTAACAATGATATAAAATTGAAGCTGTCAGAAAAAAAAACACTCCTCTGGGTATAGCCTCATATATATCGGGTGTTGATTCATATCAAATAAACATATTTCATTATTCACACCCAGGTTTCTAGATACCGGCCATGAGGAGTTGATGGAAAATTATAACTATCCACACACTTTTATGAAGGAAAATAATTCTCATCTGCTTTCTGTTTTAAATTTGATGTCAATAATTGAACAAAAACAAATGACCCTCGAAAATGCTGGGGCAGAAGACTTGCTTTATCAGCAAGCAACCCACTTCCCTGGTGCAATGCAAGCATTTATCAAATGCACCGGTGCATCTTTCTCTGGCAAAGCCTTGTTCTCTTGCCTTTGGAAATGTTTTCCTAGAATTAGAGCTGTGCAGAAGCCTCTTACAGAGTCTACTTCCGTGTGGTACCCCTTCCTGCATCAGTCTCCGCATCCTTCCTTCTTTTCTCCTGATACGTGGTTCCTTCTCACATCCCTCTTTCTCCTCCACTCCTAGTCTGAAGAACCCTCTCAATCCCACTTCTGCTCAGTTCGCTCCTCTGCCCCTCTCTGCTCATAACTAGCACTCATGTGTAATCACTCATGTGTAATCACTCCTAGAACAACGCAAGCTAGAGATAACCAACATTTTTGCAACACATCCTACATGAATTGGATTTTCTCACATCTCAGCGGAGACCTACTAGTTTACTATTTTTATTACTGCTTACATTATTATTATAATTATTATTGTTGTTGTTGTTACTTATTATTCTTAGTTTTAATATGGGAATATAGGAGCCAGGCAGAATAACTACACTGGCCCAGAAGTCCATTAATGCCGCCTGTCACTGCTACCCATCTTCAGTTGTCACTCTCAAACTAACCTTCATTACAGCTGTCCCATCCTAACCATGTGACATTTGCACATAAGAAATTCTGGAAATAGATATTTTATAAATGCATACAATCAAGTTTATGGGAAGAAAGCAAAGGCTGGGGTCTTCAATCTCATTCTCCCTCCACTCTGCCTCCACTCTAAGCCCCCACAGTGGCCAGAGCATGCTTCTAAACGTGCTGAAAGCTGGCTGTGTGACACCCTCCTGCTGGCCAAGGTTCTGCTGCTGTTGTTCCCTGAACCCTCCAGTCGTCTTTATTGCCCATCCATTCTCAGGTCTCCTAGAAATAATCTTTGTTGTCACTATCTTGATAGTGGACGCTCTACCTAAAAATAACTTAGGAGCGCCTGTGGCCTCCCATAGATCTTGGGTCTCCCCACAACCCATGGAATCCTTAGAAGGCATAGCCTGATCTCACTAGAATTAAAACTCCACGCAGCTATAGAGTAGGACTGCTGGACTATCTTTTTATACGATGCATGCACACTTCACCTCTTTGTATGTCAGATCCCTCCTTGGTGAATTAGAGGAAATCTTAGCATAGCATGCATCTCACCGAGTTTTTAGGATATTTAGAATAATATAAGTAATAAAATGAGATGTGGCATGCACATATACATTTCTAGATAAATACTTCCCAATTCACTCTCCTTCTGCACCTATACCTTCAGTATTCCTGTAAACTTTTGCTTTGTTCTCATAAACTTAAGTATATGCATTTATAAAATATACAGTTCCAGAATGATGGGACAGCAGTGACAGAAAGTGGAGCTTTAAAAAAGGCATTAACTCCAGGGTCTTAATGACGCACTTAATGAGTCTACCCCAGGCACATTGTCCACATCTATGAAACGGGAGCGATGGTATAGACCTCGTGAGACTGCACAGATAGTCTGTTTAAAGCAAGTGTTCAGTGTCTAGAGCTCACTAGGCAGGCTGGACCACAAACCCATTCACTGCTTTCATCCAGCACACAGCCAGGTCATATTCTCAGCAGCATGTGGCATCCAGTTATCCAGTCATAAGTATGAATCAGTGCCTTCAACTAAAGAAAGAAGGTCATGAGGGAGAATGTAGAAAGAGAATTTAAAATAATCCTTTAAGATAAGATTCCAGAACCTAAAACCACCCCCATGGCCCCTGAGACCTAAGGTGGGCTCAGTATTCTACGGCTCTGATCAATGGCAGCTTCCTTAATTAGGGGAGTCTCCACAATAGGAAAAGGCCCCTTGGCCCCAGACAGTCAGCACACACATGAGTTCTGACTGATACATGGGAATGCTAGTTAACTGGACAAAAGGAGGGAGGGGTGGGGTGCACAGAGGCCCACTGCCAGCTCCGAAGCTGTACTCCCTCACTGAGAACGTGACCGCCACGAGGCACTCGTGTTGATTTTTCCCAGAGGACGAGAAGGAAGGCTATTTCCATGGGGGCGTTAATGTGGAGGGGTGTGGGCAGTGCAGCGGAGACTCCTGTGGCTACATTCTTTCTTGGCAGGCAGAGTGATAGGGTGTGGGTGTCCTGTCATCAGATCTGCACGACATTAGCCCAACCCATTACATCAGCAGGAATCGCATCCCTCAGGGAGGAGTGAAGGCCAGGGCAGCAGGGCCAGCTCATCCCACAGCAAGGCATTACAAGCTGTTGCCTCTCCCCTGCCCTGTTCTTTCTGGATTCCATGGGAATTGCCACTCCCGAGGCCCACCACATCTCAGGCACCACCTAGGTGTTTAATTTATGTTCAAATATTTAATTCCCCCAATATCCCTTCCAAGAATGCGATCACATCCATATTTTATTAGTGACTTCAGTCAGGCTCAGGGAGGTGAAGTCATTGACCATGATCATCGCATAGTCAGTGTTTGGCAGAGCTGGGATCCAAGCCCAGATCCATGTTAAACTACAGCCCCTGTTTTGTTTGATGGGACCCCATATCCTCCCAAGGACCCCTTTTGAGACAGCCTTTTCCTGCATGCCTATATTTGGAATAGTATGATACTGGCAATAAGTCTCTTTTGCCTTATTATTCTGTGAAATTAAATCCACCTTGACATAGTTCATATTGTTTGGTTACATTTCCAAAGTGCTACCTGTCCCATGTCACAAACACACTGCAGTCCAGGAAACAAGGCCCTGATTCTGCCATCCATCTCTTGGTATGTTCAGAAAGCATACCAAGCTACTTTGGGAATCACGATGAAGTTATCAGACCCAACGAAGCCTCCTGGCAATTTCTATCAACATCCACACATCCCTACATTCACCCTTTCTGATTCTTTAGTCAGAAAATGTCATATTAGAAAGCATTACATTACCAAGCATCTAGCTATACATGGGAGATATAAAATACACACTGTCTCAGGATTTCACAATCACAGACCAAACCTGTCTTAAACTCTTAAGTTTCTGATGTGGGCCTTTGTTTGTTCTCCTACTCTACATTTTTAATTATCCACTGAGCACAGGCTCTTCTCTTTTACTAGGGTACTGGTGTCATGAGATTCTCTTTCTACTCACCATTCCCAGCCTAGAGTACTGCTGAAAGCAAGAAATCTGACAGAATCATTAACATTCACCCCATAGTCCGACTTGGCCTAGGTATTGGAACCCACCTCTCATATTGGATATTGAGTAAGTTAAGGCAAAAATTATCTCAGACATGCCTTCACTCAATCAAGCTAACCCAAGATTCTGCTCTGAGACAAGGGCAAACCACCACCAATCCTACTTCAGCAATGATCAGGGCACACCTCACTGAGTTTCATGATGAGACAGAAATTGCCCTACATTTCTGTTGAGTCATCTCCTGTTCACTGAAGTTCTTTTGTGTGTAATATACCCAGCCACATTATTTATCATTATCCATTGCCAAGATCTTTAGTCCACTGTATGTTCACATGTATGTACATATATGTATGTGCAAGGGCATGCTTGTTATTAATGTCACACAGGCTAGAGTCATTTGGAAGAGGGAGCCTCAGTTGAGAATAAACCCACACCACATTGACCTATAAGGGCATTTGCTTAATTAAAAATTGATGTAAAAGGGTCTCATTCTCTGTGAGTGGTGCCATCCCTAGGTTAGTGGTCCTGAGTACAATAAGAAAGCAAACTGAGAAAACCATGAGAGCAAGCCAGTAAGCAGTATCCCTCCATCCTTCCATCTGCTCCTGCCTCTGGACTCCTGTGTTGAATTCCTACACTGACTTCCCTCAGTGGGGAACTCTGCTGTGGAACTGTAAGCAGCAATAAATCTCTTTCTCCCCAATACTTTGTTGTCATGGTGATAGGACACTTGTCACAGTGATAGGAGCTTAACTAAGACAAAGGGTGTATACGAGCTGGGGTAGGTTTGTCAGGGGATACCTATGTGTGTGCAGGTAGACACATGTCAATCTCAGATGCCATTCCTAAGATTCTATCCATCTTAATTTCTGAGCAAATGTCTCTCACTGGCTTAGAACTGCCCAGTTAGGCGAGGCTGTCTGGCCAGCAAGACACCACATGTCTGTGACACCACAGCATATTGATCAGTGTACCCCACCTTGCCTGGTTTTGGGACATTGGGTTTGGGGAGTTGACCTCAGCTTCTTTTGCCTGTGCACAAAGCACTTCATAAGTGCACCTATCTTCCCAGGCCTTCATCTTACAATGTTGATAAAGAACTTCCTCAAATTAGAAAACAAGCCTGGTGTGGTGGCTCACTCCTGCAATCCCAGCACTCGCAAAGACAGGCACAGGCAACCAGGAAGTAGTTCAAGGCCGTCACAGCTGTAGAGCAAGTCTGAGAGTGGTCCTGGCTACAGTGTGAGATGCCACGAAACAACATGAAACACTCTGCAAATGGTCAGCCTTCATGCATCCAGTGGGTTGGTGGGAGATCCTCAAATCTGAAACAAGGGCCTGTCTTGTGGGGACATTGTCCTTTCATGGAAGTCATTTTCCACTTGGTATATGCCTGGAGCCAGACAACCCAAAATCCAGAAGAGGCACAAGTTATACTCACCACTAACTAGTCTGCTCATGGCTAAACAAGAGCTGCTGAGTGTGCCCCTAGGCTTGCCTACAGCACTTTGGCCAGATTGCTAGTGAGGCCTGGTTCCTGTGGTAGCATAATGGAGGGTGTAGAAAATTCATGACATAGTTGTCAAGTCCAAAGGAAAGCCCAGTCCCCCAAATTCAGGCTGTTCCCCTTTAACAAGGGAACCTATCTGTCAGAAAGACTAATGGCTATCTGTGATGTATATGCAGACCAAGCTCATGCTGGCTTCAGTACCTGTGGTCCTTCCAGCTCTTCTCATCCCTCCTTCCACCCTAAACTTCTCCAACTCATAGGCTTCCCTTCCCTCTACTTCTGATTTCCTTATTGCCTTGCCATTTGTGGACACATGCTCTCTGTCTTCCTTTATCTCTCTCCCTGTCTTTCTCTCCTCTTGTGACCTGGTCCAGTCTACTGACCATGTTACATCTACTGCTTTCTCTCCCTGCTCTGGACTCTTCAGGATGTCTCTAGCTTTAGTTTCTTTTATATCTACAAGAAACACCTTCCTCTCAACCATATCTAGGGGCAGTCATGTCCTCAGTTAATATATCACATACCCAAACCCTCCATCTATGCAGTAGGGCTGTGGAAGGCCTTTATGTCCCAGAGCCTTGCCCTGGGGAGGGCTGTAGAGCCCAGCCTTTGGTCTTTCTTGGTTCTTGCTTCTAGATGTAATTGCTTGCTTGCTCCAGTGTCACTCCTCCCAATCTTAGCTGCCATGATATGACACCGGGCTGATACTAGTGTTGTGCCTTTGACCTTCCTAAGCTGTGAGTCAAATAAGCCTCATCTTCCTCAGTAGCTCGTCAGTGATTTCATTACAGTAATGAAAGACTAACCAATATACCTAGACATAAGCATGTAAGGAGAGACAGTAACAATAAGTGTGGGCTGTCTGTGTGCAAAATCACACACGTATACTCGCGCGCGCGCACACACACACACACACACACACACACACACTTAAAGGTAACTTGTTTACTTACTCCCATGCTTACAGCATGTAATCCTCACAGGGAGATTTCCTCCTCCTCCTCCTCCTCCTCTTCCTCCTTTTCCTCCTCTTCATCCTCCACCTTCAACTTAACTAAGACCTCCACAAAGGCTTCAGTGAGACTTATTACATTTCCAAAAGCTCTTAAAAGCTGGCCTTTGGCTGGGACTTAGTGCCCCCTTTAGTAAGCAGTCTATCACAGTGAAGGCCCGACCAGGGACCATTGTCCTGTGGCTGACAGTGACCAATCTATAACAGCAGAGGCCCATGTCCAACCTCACAAGCGGATTTGTATTTCCGCAGCAAAAGAAACAAACTAGAAGACAAGTCTCCACAGATGGAACACTCATAACTAGCCAATGCCTGCTGGATACTTATGTGCCATGAGTGTAAAGGCAGTGAAACTGGATAAGCTCAAAGCCACAGATTTATAGCTTGCGCTTATGTAAATATTTATGGATTCATTGAGGGATCGATCCTCTCTGCCTTTCTCTTTAGTATGTGCTTCAGAGAGAACATTTATTTTTTCGTTCTTGAAATGAGGATATGAACTTCAGCTGTTGCTTAGGAGAATTAAGTCAGAAGCCTGCGAGAGAATAATCTAAAGTCCGTTTGTGACTTCACTCTAACAGACTACACTCTATCTTCTTTCCCAACACCCCACCAACTCTGGGTTACTAAGCTGGCCAGAGAAGTAACACTTTTTACATTGGCTGGGGTGGGGTGGGGGGCAGAGAGAAGACAGGGAGAAAAGGAAATAGGGAGGAAGGAAGAGAGAAAAGGGGAGAGATAGAGCGAGGGACAGAGGCAGATAAGGGGAATGCACATACACCCTGTCCTTACGAAGGAATAAAATGCCTATGTCCACCTCTGGTGACTGACAAGCACATTCCAGCTTTTTGCCCATAGCCTCTTAGCCAGAGCTGCTAATCTAGATAGTCCCTGCTTCTGATTTCTACACTAGTTTCATGGCACCCCAAGCCATCTCCTAAGGCCCTGGTATACTCTTTCTCCTCCCTCCCAGTGCATTCTTAATCCTTAGATCCCAAAGCCTTGTTTTCAAGGCTCCCTATCTTGGCTACCAGCGCCCTCGCTCTGATCCATCTCTGCCTCGCTCCATTCTGCCTTGCTCCATTCCAGACATGGGGATGCAGAGGCCTGCATCATCCACTGTCCAATGCCACCCTTTCAGCATTTAATTTACAAATGGCATTTCTCTTACCCTTGTCATCAGCGCTTTCCTCCTCCTGGGTTTATTGGAACCTTGTTATATCACTGCGTGCGAGGGGAGCAGCAAAGAAACTGCTGACGGGACTGCTCCATGGTCTGGTAAAGGGGAAGGTTTTTCATTGTGAATTATAGAGAGAAAATATCCAGAGGCACTGGAAGCGTCCGGAGCTGAGAGGAAAGACAGCAGACTGGACATGGCCAGGGCTAGCTGTGAGAGAAGGGAGACTAGCAAGAGATAGAAAGAGATGGTGAGAGGGAAAGGGGAACAAGAGGATAGAGAGACAGGAGAGGGGAGAGGGAGAGGAGAAGGAAGAAGGGGATGGAGGGAGGGAGGGAGAGAGAGAGACACAGACAGACAGACAGACAGACAGACAGACAGACAGACAGACAGAGACGGAGAGAGACAGAGAGAGAATAGCAGGTTATACAAAGGGTGAGTAGTTGTGGAGAGGGAAGGGCCAGAGAGACGTGAAATGTATAACAGGTACTTTTGCGTAAGTTCTCTAAGACCCTGGAGGCCAGCATGTGCTTTGATATGCAGGTGCATGTCAATAAAGAGCCTATACAGGTCACTTCTGCCAACGGTAAGGCTTCTGTTCACACTGAGCCCACAGTCCAGAAGCAGAGAGTGATGAAAGCTGTGCTCAGCTGCCGTTCTCCTTCCTGTTTAGTCCGGACCCCCAGACCATAGAATGGTGGTACCCCCATTTAGGGCAGGCCTTTCTATATCATTAACCTAAACTAGAAAACATCCACAAACATCGTCATAGGCATATTTTCATAATGATTTGTAAACCCCAGCAGGTTGACAGCCAAGGCTAGCCACCACAAAGGTAGAGCATCCCTAAGAAGATTCTTCACTCCAGTGGAGTCTGGTGCCCCACATCAGCATCTACCTTGTTGATAGACTAGTGTCATAGAAAGATGGAGCTACAGGTATGCTAGCCATGACATGCATAGTTCATTTGTCCCAGGCAGAAGTGCAGTAGGCACAGATGCTGTGAGGTAACACTAAGGGACAATTTGGCCCGCACTGGGGACAAGGAACCCTGGGAAGGGGAAGCTCTGGGAGAAGAGACAGGCTTCATCAGAGCAGCCAGAAGTCAGACACTGCTAGAGCCCCTGAAGGTTATATCAGTCCAAGCTGATACACATTAATCATGCTAGGATTGTTTTAACCACGGTAACCACAAGGGCTAAAGGGGAAGGAGAGAAGAGAAGCTCATAGGAACAGAAGCTATAGGGCAGTCTCTCACACAGTGACCCACCCTGCCCAGAACCTCTTCCAACAAAATCATGTGCAGAAAAAAAGAAAGCATCCTCAACAAATGGTACTGGTCAAACGGGATGACTGAGTGGAGAATACAAAAGGATCCATACTTATTACCCTGGACAAAATAGTACAAATGGATTAAAGGTCTCAGCATAAAAGCAGGTACTCTGAACCTGATAGAAGAGGAGGTGGGGATGGCCTTGAACTCATCGGTGCAGGGAAAGACTTTCTGAAGAGGACATCAGTAGCACAGGCATTGTGATCAACAAACAGAAATGTGACCTCATGAATCTAAAAAGGCCATTGTTATAAGGACAAACCAGCAGCTCACAGAATGGGAAAAGATTTTCACTACCTACATATTCAAAAGAGGACTAAGATCCAAAATATATAGTATATATAGAATTAAAAAATAAAACAAAAAAAAACCAAAAACTAGATATCAAAAACACCACAGTTAAAATCTGGAATACAGATCTAAACAGAGAAATTCCCAAAGAAAAAAAGCAAACTCAAATTTCTGAGAAATACTTAAGGAAATGTTCAACCTCTTTAGCTATCAGGAAAATGCAACCCAAAACTTCTCTGCATTTCCATCTTAAACCTCTCAGAATGGCTAAGTCTACACAAGTGACAGTGCATGCTGGGCTGATGGGATGTAAGAACACCCATCCATTGCTCATATACACCCTATGGAAATCAGTATGCAGTGCCTCAGAAAGATGGCAATCGATCTCTCTCAAGAACCAGCCGTATCACTCTTGTGCACACACCCAAAGGATGCTTGGTCCTACCATAGAGACACTTGCTCAATCATGTTCAGTGCTGCTCTATTCATAACAGCCAGGTATTAGAAACAACTTAGATGTCCCTCAACAGAAGAATAAAGATAAAGAAAATGTGGTACATTTACACAATGGAGTATTACTCAGCTGTTTAAAAAATCATGAAATTTGCAAGTAACTGTACAGAATTAGATAAAATCATAACCGTGTGAGGTAACTGAGACTCAGAAAGACAAGTATGGCATGTATTCACTTATATGTGTATATTAGCTATAAAGTCAATGATAGCCAAGCCACAGTTTGTTGAATCACAGAGGTGAGGTATAGAATAAGGACTAGAGAGTAAAGATAGGTCTTGTGAGGAAATGGAAATAGAAGAGACAGTTATGGATGAGTGAAGGAGCTGTAACAGAAGTATCAAGTTGGGAGTAGGAGTGAAGAGGAAGATTTTGGAGGGATATGGAGCAACAGCTAAAATTGAGGGCCATTTGGGCGATAGCACGGAGACCTAGTACAGTAGAAGCTTCCTTAAATAAAAAACAATCTAAATGAAATAACCAAATTATGGAGGAGACAGAGTCCCAACTGGCCATCTCTTGTCACCAAATGAAGCTTCCAGTACCAGGGTCGGGTTACATCTAATTGCGTTGTTGGCCAAAAGGATCACATAGGAATCTCCAAACAACTGAGGCTGTTGCCAAGACTACAGGTTGCTTTCCACAAACTGACATCAAGGCCCCATTGTTGAAGACTACATCTGCACAACTCATTGAATATGGAAAGGTTGAGCTGGTGCCTACCTAGAACATTAATACGTTTTGTTTTAGCATCTTTAGTACAGAAAGGTACTTTGCACACTTCCAAAAGAGAGACGCTAAAAACTAAGCCATCCACAAGAACCTTGATCTACAATGGTACCCTGCCTACAAGATTTGCTAATGCAATGGTGGAATAAACATTGTGGGAGGAGCCACAAGGTTTGACTTCAGTCCCATTCCATGAGATGGAACCCATTACCAACACTGCGTGGGTGAACAGTGCTGGAGACAAAATAGTAGATACCCCAAGAACCTAGCATAAAGCCAAAAAACCAAAATAAATAAATAAACAAACACACACACACACAAAAACAAGAAATAGTTGCAATAAAGTAACTCTTAATGAATTCTACTATACTCAGATCAATGTCTTGCTCAGCCATCATTTGAGAAGCTTCCTCCTGCAGCAGATGGAAACAAATACAGAGACCCACAGCCAGAGACTGTGCAGAGAGTGAGAGACCTTGGAACACTCAGCCCTAAATGGGATGTCTCCATCAAATCTCTTCCCTCAGGGCACTAGAATCCTGGTGGAAGAGGAGGCACAAAACATATAAGAGCCAAAGGAGGACACCAGGAAACAAGTCCCTCCAACTCAACATGATCAAAGCTGGTAGGAACTCACAGAGACTGAAGCAGCACACAGAGGGTCTGCATGAGTCTGCACCAGGTCCTTTGGCTTCAAGTTTGGTGTTTTGATGGGACTCTGGAGCATGTGGATAAGTAGGTTCCTGGGCCATCTCTTGGACCCTTTCGTCTCTGTTTGCTTTGTCCAAATCTGATGTGTTAGTCTTTGTCTTATGTTATCCCTCAAAAGCCTATTTGTTTTCTAATGAGAGACAGAAAGGAAGTGGCTCTGGATGGGAGGGGAGGTGGGGAGGAACTGGGAGGAACTTTAATCGGGATATATTATGTAAGAAAAAAAAATCTACTTTCAAGAGAAGGAAAATATAAATCCTCTCTGCTATACAAAGCAAAGATGGCAGCGTTTTAATACCTAGAATATATAAGGTTTAGTCCTACCTTTATTTTTAAGATGTTCACTGGCAATCTTGAGGTATATACACTCTGACAAGGGGACCACCATACTGTGCTGATCTCTTCCTTTGCCCTCTCCCACTCTATCTATTCTCTGCTCTCTCTGTCCAGGTCTCTGTATCAGGCTGAGTAGTGTAGACTGAATCCTCTAGGCCCCTTTGTCCTCTGAGGACTCCTGTTCAGCCAGTGAGAGGCAGTGGCAAGAGGTGAAAGGCTGTGAGGAGAAAGAGTCTGATAGTCACTCCCTATCCATCTCCATCCCCTCTTCCATCTTAAGGGCCCATGGAAATGTGGACCCACCCGCCTCGCTCCTGAAGGCATCAGGAATAAGAGTTTCCTGCTCCTCTTTCTTCCTGGCATTCCCTGTCTTTGGCTGGTCCCACAACCCTGCCTCCACTTTCCTTCAGGCCTCTGGGTTAAACTCTTATACTGTGTTGGCTCCCTTTAGGATATTGACTGGTTTAAACATAGTTTAAATACAGTCTCTTGGTACTGGCAGGGGGTGGGTTGAGCCCAGAATGCATCATGGATGCCAGTCTGTGGACATCCGAGAGCCTTATATAATATATGGCAGACTGTTTTCATGTAACCTACACACACCCTCATATAACTTAAATGGCATTAAGTTGTTGTTATATAACATCATTTGGGGCAGGGTAACAAGAAAAATTTGTGCAGCTGCGGTTATTTTCTCTAGTACTTTCAATCTATGGTTGGTTGACTTTGCAAGTATGAGATCTGTGGCTTCACAGGGCCAACTAAAGATATAATTCCATCTGAACTGTATCATATGTCTTTATAATGGTGTGCCTAGCATTGACTTTTATCTGGAAAAGTCCTTATGAAGTTAAAAAATATTTATTATAAAACATTTGCCATGGAGGATTTATTTGAATATGAGAAAATCAAGGTGTAGTCTGAAGAGATGTAACTTTAGATTGGCAAAGGGCTGGGGATCTATAGAGTCTAACACCCACCATGGGATCGCTAGTGTGAAATGAGCTGAAGGAGTTGCTCTGGACACCACAGCTGATGGGGGAAGGCTGAGAACCAGGCTGGGACTGAAGTTTCTTGCCATGAGGAACTGGCAAATCTAACAGCAGAACCATGCAGCAGCAACACCGTTATGCCATTGGGTATGACCGTGATAGACGTATGTCATATATGCATGCACTTTAAAATATGCCATCCTTCAGGAAAACTCAGCGGAACTCATTCAACAGTGTTCATATTGCCTGCGATCCCTGAGCTGTCCATCAGCAACCGCACAGAAAACAAACACATATCACCTTTAAGTGTCCCAAACTCCAAAACGGAAAGACCATGTTAGTAGCGTGCTCTAGAGCAGTGGCTCTCAATGGTGAGACCCTTTCATCATGTAGTGACTCTCAACCAGACCCTTTAGTACAGTTCATCATGTAGTGACTCTCAACCATAAAATTATCTTGTTTCTACTTCATAGGTAATTTTGCTATAGTTATGAGCCATAATGCACATACCTGCGTTTTCTAACGCTCTTAGCTGACCCCTGTAAAAGGGTTATTCCACCCCCAGGTTGAGAGCTACTGCTATAGAGTATATTGCTCACCTAGTAATGATCCTGTGGAACTGCAGCATTTCCCTACACATAAAACTCTAAGCAAACTGGTCTTACTGACACTGGGCACACAGAGTAGCCTCTGCACATGCATGTGTACATACAACTCACACCATGAAACTTCTAGCTGTCGTCAGATCTATTTTCAAATTATACTTTTCCAAACCACATCCATTCAGGACTGATTTTCCAGTATAAAAAGAAGCATGCATGCATGCTTGAGCGCACACACACACACACACACACACACACGCACACACGCACACACACACACACTTTGGCAAAAGGACAAAATAGTATCCAAAATAGTGGCCGGCATCCAGATCAACTGTGAAATACTGGAAAGGCCTTCCCCGTTTATGCCCAAACCACAGAGAGACTTAGAGAAAGCCATACAGCTGGTGTAAGTCTAGGGCTGTAAATGTCAGATGCCACAACACAGAACAGCCACTTTCCACCGAAGTCTTTATAATGATCACCCAAGGGAACGGAGGTGAGGGTTGCAGCCCTCCAGTCTAGCTCGCATTCTGGTGCTTTGAGAAAACACTGGCCAAAAACATCTCTGTTTTTGATGTTTTCTGTTTACTCAGAGAAAAGAGTTTATTCACCTTATACTTCCACATCACAGTCCATCATTGAGGGAAGCCCAGGCAGGAGCTCAAGCAGGAGCCTAGATGCAGAAACTAAAGCAGAGTCCATGGGAGCGATGTTGGCTGGCTCACTTATGACGTATGCTCAGCTGCCTTTCTTATGTAATTCAAGACAATGTGCCCAGAGGTGGTAGTACCCACAGCAGGCCAGGTCCTTTCAGCAATCATGAAAATGCCCCCCAGATAATACCCACAGCCCAATCTGCTGTTCCTCTTTCCCGAGCAACTCTAGTTTGCATTCTGATGACAAAACTAACCAGCACACTCCTATCCTAAGTTTACCTCTGTTTTCTTTTATCCATCCACTTATAACACAAACACACACACACACACACTAAGACCCCTAAAAGTTTTCCTTAAAAAATTATTTTGTTTATCTAGTTTATGTATATGGGTGTTTTTCCTGCGTGTATATCTGTGCACCACTTGCATGCAGTGCCCAGAGGTCACACGAGGGTGTCAGATCCCATGAGACCAGAGACAGAAATTGTGAGGGGCTATGTGGGTGCTGGGAATTGAACCTGGGTTCTTGGAAAAAGCAGCCAGGGCTTCTACCTGCTGAGCCAACTCTTCAGCCCTGTGAAGTTTTCTTAGGTACTTCCAGTGCTAGGCTACTCATGGTCCACCTGAGAAACATCACTAACACATTTGTCCTAAACAACTTTACAGGAAGAGCTTGGTTCCTCCTAGTTGACCTGGGTTCCTTACAGAACAATAGGTAAGTTGCCACTGCCTTATCACGCAGTGGGGCCATGCTTCTGCTTCATTATGAGGTGAATCCAAACCTCCCACCACATATCACACACATGCACACACACACACACTTAAAAAGCAGTCAGATGCAGAGAACGTAGTAATTAATAACTTACCTTCTACATTCTGCCAAGAGTTAGACAGTCAATGTTCCTCTTCTGTACTTTGTGTTTCTCTTTCTTATTCTAGAGTCACAAGCTGACAATACATAGGTGCGCAAAGTTAGCAGCCTGGAGCCTCGAAGTAAGCAGAGCAAGCTCCTGCGGTGACCTATTATCCCAGGGAAATTATGGCTAGACATCAGCCATTTCTAAATCTATGAGGAGCATTTCCTAATTGCATATTTTCTCCAGCATGAGAAATTGCAAGCTAGGTAAATGATCCACTTTAGTATTTTTGCTTGATATACAACCCAAGCATCAGGACAGCGGATTAGAACAGTGGGTACCATACTTTGGGACTGAGATAATTTTAGGATTTTCTATGTCTTCGGGGCTTGTTTCTAGCCATGTATTATGTAAACCTTGCAGATTCTGATCCAAGCCAGCATACCCATGGTCATTTTATTATCTGTGTCCAACAGAAAGCATCAGAATTATTATCATCAGTCTCGCGCTTCAAACAAACAGCATCTATTACCCTGACATTCTCCACAGTGAAGAGGAGACCCAACGTGTAGAAGATAAACAGATACAGATGGAAAACTTACAAGTCATCAGCAATGTCAACTGATTCTCCCAAGTCATTTCTCTTGCTGCTAGAGGGAATGCATGTTTTCACCCCCACGTTCCAAAGCAAACCCAACGATTAGATCTACTATTGAGTCAGCCCTCTTCAAAAACTATACTTTTCAAGTCTCACCATTCCTGAATCTAGGTGAACAACAGAATTTGACTCTGTCTGAAGTGAAGGTTGAGAGGGAGATAAGAGAAAGGGAAGGGAAAGCCCACAAGAAATCGTAACAAGAATCAAAGTTCCCAGCGTCCATCAGACGACTCTAAGCAAGCAACAATGCTTTGTAAAAGTTAATCTGCTTTCTTTTGCTGTTAGGGAAACTCTTTTAAGACTCCCCCTTCCCAAGTTATGACATTGGGATCCTGATACAGCATTGAACGAAGGAACAAAGGAAATGTACCTCGTCTTAATGTATCAATGCTATGTATTGATTTCAAGCTGTCAAATTTAACAAAAGCCCACAAGACATAGTTGTGGTTACAAAAGAGAATGTCTGAGTAAATGTGCTGAACGGTGAGCAATTCTGGGAGTTCATGGCAGGTACGATGTGGGAGTGGTGAGCAGTTAAGTGAAGGATTGAATGAAGGATAGGAACGCCGTCTTAAGCAACCTAGTTAAACTGATGGATGTATGAGTCTATTCTGTGTTGTTACAGCAAAAATCTCTAAGACTGGGTACTTTATAAAGAAAGGCTTACTTAACTCTCAGCTCTGGAGGACCGAGACTATGTCAGTGAAACTGGCATCTAGTGAAGCTTTCCTGGCAGATAGCTTGACATGGTGAAAGCACAAGCAAGAGGGAGATCATGCCATGAAAGGCAAAAAAGAGTCAGGCTCTCCTTATAACAACGCCCTCTTCAGGCCACCCAGCCAATCCCGTGAGACCTAACCAACTTACGTCACAAGAGTAGCATTTATCCTTTCAAGAGAGCAGGCACAGCCTAAAAATGATCCCCTACCTTTCCCATACCATTAGATCAATGCAAATTTCTGGTGGGGATAAAGTGCATACGTAGGATGGGACATAGAAAGGAAAAGTTGGAGAGTGTAATCAATAGGGACAAAAGTAATGGAGAGGCAGGCAGATTTCTGAGTTCAAGGCCAGCCTGGTCTACAAAGTGAGTTCCAGGACTGCCAGGGCTATACAGAGAAACCCTGTCTCAAAAAACCAAAAAAAAAAAAAAAAAAAAGTAATGGAGGAGCATTGAAGGACAGCGGGGATAGACGTCGAGGGGAGCCGCTGAGCTGAGTCCCTGTCTTACAATGCAGACTTAATAGCTGAAAGCTTAGATGCACACATATTACTTTAGAGTTGAGCAGTAATGTCCAGGAAACCATCAGGTTAGAGAAGATCATCTCCACTGAGATGGAGGAGACATAATGTTACTTGAGGTTTCTAGGTGTCTGGTTTATTTTTCTCTCCTTCCACATCTGAACAAAGAGAAGGGAGGGGACAAGTAGAAGAAGGTTTTCCTCCATGAAACAGGAAATGTCATTTTTTTTAAAAGGAAATGAGGTTGGTAAGGATTAGGAATTAGCTTAGAAGTCAGGGTCTCAATTCTTCCTTGGTAAAGGTCAGTGAACAATCACAGAATAACAAAAGGCTGAAGAAGGAGTCACAAGGACTACCTTCCAGCCATAGCCCTGATCCTCATGGCGTGAGCACCCATCAGGCAGCCACAGAACTGCTCTGGCCTCAGTTTCCCGTGTGTCGAATGAAAACACCAACTCAGATGTAACCACAGCTATTCTTGGGTTGGCTTATCAATTATCCTCCCTGTGGCTCATTCAGGCCCCTTCCCAGACAGCTCAGCTCTTTTGTTCTTTGAGGCATGAGTGAGAATCTGAAAAGCCACCTGAAGAACTCAGCAGGTGAAAGACTCACATCAGTGTTTAGGATGTTCCCCATAAGAACAAAGCAAGGATGAAAACCCAGCAGGGAAAACTTGAAACCCTGCAGCTATATGTCCAGCATCTTTGGCTCTTGGTGGCATCATCTGGGCTCCAACAGCCTTAGGTAGTCCCACCCCTCCCACTTTACTGCCTGTAGCATATGCAGCTTCTCTTGGTCCAGTTTCACCCAATGTCTGCAGTTTTCCTCAGTGCACTGTCTCACACGCCAGGCATCTAGGCTTTACCTTTACAACTTCAGACAAAAGAGCTCCCAGGGTTTCTTTGCAAGGAATTCATCCTTGCCTAGCCTATACCTCTAAGTTCTACTAGCAGCTTGAGATTCAGTCTGCCTCTCTCGTACCACCGCTACTCATCTATGTGCATGTTGGCAGCCAAGCTGTAAAAACCCCTTCCTCTATGGGGTTGTTTCTGAGAAGGGATTCCGGGCATCCTTGCTCTCCTTTCCCTGTGAAATGACTCTGCATCTTACAGTTCTTCAAGGTCTTGCCCTGCAGGCACCTTTCCTAGCATCTCATCAAAGACGCAGAGTATGGTGCCCTCTGAATGGCACAATTTCCTAACTATTACAGATGATTTGTCTATGCCCCCTTTTAAGTCTGGAACTTAAAACTCACTCTGTTTTCCTTACCAAACTGACCTTCTTACTGTTCTGTCTCACATTAGAGTAGTAAGAAACCACCACCGTACAGCCTGGATGCTAACCTGTCTTGAAATTTCTCCCCTCAAACATCCTACGCTAATACTTCTAAATTCACCTGTCCTCAGATTTCTCCCTCATCGCACTCTTTAACAAATGCATATGCTTTGTCTGCAACTTAAAAATACTTACCAGCCGTGGTGGCACATGCCTTTAATCCCAGCACTTGGGAGGCAGAGGCAGGCGAATTTCTGAGTTTGAGGCCAGCCTGGCCTCCTACAGAGTGAGTTACAGGACAGCCAAGGCTACACAGAGAAACTCTGTCTCAAAAAAAAAAAAAAAAAAAAAAACAACAACAACAAAACTTGTGCACTCTTTTTCTTGCTATTCTGAATTGTTTTCATCTCAGCTTACTTAAGCTCTTATTATAAACCTCAAAAACGCAGCAAGCATCAACCATGCCACCACCTAGATGTTAAACAGTTTTAAAATTGCCTCTGCCAAACAGCCTAATCCATTACTGTTGAATTCAGTCTCGCCCAGTGTCTCTCAGGATATGGCAGACTACAGCCAGACTCTTTGACAGAATGTAACCCGAGTGACCTCTACCCCGTTCCTATTAGAGTCCTTTTCCCCTTCTGAAATCTTGTGAGTACAGTCTTTACTCTCTGCCTTTTTATTAGCATCCTGGTCTGCCACACCCACCCAGTAGAATATCCTGGTAAGCTCTAATCACATCAATCTTGGCCTCTGTATCCCACAGTTACAAACGTGTCCCTGTTCATCTGGCAAGGCAACTCCAAAAGCCTACATTGATCAAGTTTATCATGGTAAGACCTCCTATTGCCAAAATCAGCATTAGCTACTTTTCTTTCTCAACTAGGTAATCCTCTCTAGAAATGCTTTCACAGACAAAGGCGTGCATCCCGCACCTGTGTTTCTTAACCCAATCAAGTGGACAACTGAAATCACTGATCACAAAAGGGCTTGCTTAAGGACTAATGCCAGGATCACTAAAAGAGTTGGTTCAAATGTCTCCTCTTCCAGATCTATAGCCACCAAGACAACAGGCATAAATGAAGGGACCAGCAAAGTTAAATCCCCTCGACAAAACACTGTCTTCCTTTCCTAGATCACGCCTATACTGGTTAGCTGTTTATTTGTTTGTTTGTTCAATTTGACGCAAGCCAGGATCATCTGGGAAGAAGGAACCTGAGCTGAGAAAATGCTTCCATCAGGATGACCCAGAGGCATGTCTGTGGGGATATTTTCTTTGTTAATGATAGACGTGGGAGGGCCCAGCCCACTGTAGTTGGTGCTAGCCCTAGCCAGGGGATCCATGCTTACATAAAAAAGCAGGTTGAGGCCAGCAGGAGGGCCAGCCAGTAAGCTGTGTTCCTTCAAATGGTTCCTGCCTCTGCTCCTACTTGAGTCCTGACTGATTTTACTCAATGGTGGACTAAAAGCAGGAAATACATACCAAATAACCTCTTTCCTTCCCAAGATGCTTTGGACATGGTGCTTATCACAACAACGAAACACAAACTGTGACAAGCCCTCACAGAAAGTACCACTGTGACCTATCAGAAATGAGTTAGTGCATCCAAAGAAGGACTGAGGAAGATAGAGTTACGGGAGCTAGCCAGTGATTGCTTGTCATATTAAAATAACAGAATTAGTTCCTGTGTCTACAGGGACTTCAGTGGAAACTCAGGTCCTTGGATGTTCAAGTCCTTGACATAATAAAATAGTGGTGTTTGCATGAATATCTACACATCTGTCTATCCATGACTGCTTATGATGTCATGCATGCACACTGTAAGTGTTTCACATGTTGCTATTGTTTAGAGAATAATGACAAGAAAACTGTTGCTTGTGTCCTGTATCCTATTTTCCCAAATTATGTCTGACCGAGTTTACCAGCACTGTGTTATGAGCACAGTACTCCTTTCATTCTTTCTTTTTTTAAAGATGTATTTATTTATTTATTTATTTATTTATTCTATTTATATCAGTATACCATTGCTCTCCTCAGACACACCAGAGAGGACATCAGATCCCATTACAGATGGTTGTGAGCCACCATGTGGTTGCTGGGAATTGAACTCTGCACCTCTGAAAGAGCAGTTGGTGCTCTTAACCGCTGAGCCATCTCTCCAACCCCGAGCACAATATTTCTAACATCTGTGCGGTGCCTTCTGAGCCCTGAGCTGCGGAGAGCAAACTCGTTGGTTTCTTCAAGGACTCTGAGATAATCATACTGTCCCAAGCTCCACTTTCCAGGTAAGAGTCTAGTAACCATTTCAAGGCTAGCAAGAGACAGAGAGCTAAGGTCTGAGCCCAGACGGAAACATCTGCCTGTCCTGCGGCCCTGCCTGTCAGGTGCTTATGGCTAAAGAAAAACCAGCTACTTCAATACACTCTCTCCAGCATGCAGCAGTGCACTCTCTCCAGCATGCAGCAGTGCTCTGAGCTTTTCACCGCTAACTGCACAGTGTGAAGCAGGGAAATGATTACTGTTGGATAAAGAATCTGCTTCCAAGATGTCACCCAACTGATAAAGAGCAAAGCCAAGACCGAAACTCCAAATGGCTGGGTGCTTGCCGTGCGTCTGCTCTCAGAGAGGAGGCCAGGGAAGTCTTCACACCCTTGTGTATGAAGAACATTTGGTTCGTATTTTCACTGGTGTCATATTTTGGAAGCTGCCAGCGGCCACAGCATCCTGCCAAGTTAGCCCCAAATGCTCCAGTTTTGTGCAGTGTAGTGGAGCTGGGGGGTGGGGGGAGGGGAGGGGAAACTCCTGAAACAAACAGGCCAACTGAATACAAGGAGAATTTCATACCACACTGCTCTCAGCGAAAGAAACAGGCAGTGGGGGAAATATGCCTGGCCCACAGGTTCTTCTGGAGAGTCTGCCCGTGGCGATCTTACTCAGCAGAGCCCAGGAAAGGCACCCTGTCCCAAGGAGTCCTACTAGGGACCAGGAGCAAAGCTAAGGGACTGAAGAAGTAAAGCTTCACAGGATGTCTGCTCGACTGATTTTTGTTTTCTCTTGTTTGCCAGTGCTGCTTCAGCACTGCCACCAACAGGCTTTGGACCTGAGAGCAAGTGCATCTTGCAAGGATTGTAAATCCTGGGTCCCACTTTCACTCTCAAGTAAAGCCCTATCCTTATTTTTATTATCTTTTTCTGCTAGACTTCACTGTTAAAGAGCCAAAAATAAAAATAAAAAAAAAAATGTCCTCGTTCTCCAGTTTGGTTTGTCAGCAGCTAGGAAGAGCCTGACTGAAGATAAGTGCTCCAAGATAACCCAGAACCAGCTGCTCTACCAGAGGCTATTGTAGAAGCGATACCTGCAACTTGCTGGTGTGGCAGGGAAGACCAGGAAGAAACCTCCTTTGACATCCGCTATAGGAAAAGACACAAGCCACTTTGGCTAATTTAGGGCAGGAGAGTTCTCTCTCAAAGTCCTTCCTTTAAATTCTTTGGTAATTAGGTTTTCTCTGGCACCACGAGCAGCTGAAATGAGCTCAGAAAACACAGCTAATAGCTTCAGGTTCTCTGCGGGTAGAGGTGAAAGCCAGCAAGAATCTTTTTTTCTTACTGTGTTATGCTACCCCACACGCAAAGTGGCAGAGCAAATGCCATGAGGCTGTGCATCCTGCCTCCTTTTTTTTTTTTAAAGACAGCTTCTCCTATGATGGAGAAGGGCCAGCAGAGTCCCTTTCCAGACAGTGAGAGGGCCAGTGATTGACCAGCTATGTATCATTGTTTCCTCCCTGCAGCTGAAAGACTGATCTATCTACCTACCAACCGATTTCCTGAGCTTACCTCCACCGTCCTTTCTCAGGAAAACTAGCCAAGTGGCTTCTTCAGGTGGGCACCTGTTGAAAGAAGGAGAGAGACTGCAGGCAGGGAAGCCACCGCCATCTTGAGAAAGAGGATTTAGGTTCTGCCGTTGCTAGACTGGTTCCCTCTCCAAATTCTAACTTCACAATCACTGAATATGTCATAACAAGTTGAATCTATCCCATGGCAAGGGGAGTCCCCCAGGTTAGTGTGACATTACCAAAATCTTTATCTGGTCATTTATTGGTATTATTGTGGAAACATAAAAATGTTCAAGTTAACAAGAGAGAAGACAACAGAGGGAGAAAAAACCCATCTGGATTCTGTACAGACCTCAAGTGACACCCGAGCTACAGAACTGGTCTCTGTGATGTTTACCTAGTCACTTATTCTTATTGAGTAAGGTCTCATATAGCCAGATCCAGCCTCAAGCTTGCTGGGTAGCTAAGGACTACCTGAATGTCTTCTGATCCTCCTACCTCTGCCAATCAAGAGCTGGGATTGCAGGCAGGCACTGCCATGCCAGAGCAAAGCAAAATTCCCCATAACAAAGCTGTTCACATTCAATTTTTAGACCACTTAGCTCAGTCAATTTCCACATGGTAGAAATACATTCAGACTTCCTCCAGGTTCTGTCAGCAGTATCCCTAGAGCATGTTGGCATCAATGACTGGACCAAGCTCCCAGAGGCGGACTTGGTGGTAGAAAGGACCATGACCATCTATGGAGTATTGTTGTTGTTCTGAGTGTCAGCTGGTAGGTGGAAGAGCAAGATGAGCTAGATAATGCTCTAGGAGATAAAGAAGTGGCTGGACGCTTCCAGTCTTAGCTATGTGAACTTCCCATGAACAGGAGCTCAGCACATATTTCTAAAACAAATCAGCAACTTGATCTGTTTAAAGCCAGACTCCTTTGTAAAGTAGAGAGAGGAGTTATTGGGCCCACCATAGGTCTGCATCTTCATACCTAGCTTAGAAGCTGTCATGAGAGAGGCCTTGGCTCTACAATCTTCTCAATCCTTTCTATACAGGGAAGAATATTAGAAGACAGGCTTAGTTTGCCCCCCACCCCAGGAACACGGACAGTTTTAATTACTGTTTCTGTCTGCCCACCTTCACTAAGATCACAAAGCCCTTCTACAGTCAAAGTCTGGCAGCATTGTTCTCCACAACAGAAGCAAGGGATTTCCAAGTTTGGGACTCTTTGGTGGTGATACAAATCCTCTACAAGCTTAACACACACCTGGACCCTACACTTCACCCTCAAGGAACAGGAAACAAAGAAGTGACAAGGAGAAGCGGGTCCTGCTTCCTGGATTGTGTATCAGAGAGTCTCATCGCTCTCCTCCGGCTCTTATCTTCTCCTCCTTGAAACTGGGAGGTTAACGGGCATGCCAAGTTAAACCTCAATCTTTCCCAGTTCCAGACACAGCCCACCTTGTAAGATAGTTCTAGGGATTAAGGGAGATGAGGCAGTTAGAGAATTCTGGGCTATCTAACCCAAATTAGTGTTCAATTAAAGTTGGCGTCAGTTATGTTCCTACATGGTATTTGAATGTGCAGATATTCAAAGAGAGTACATTTTTGTATTTGTGTCTGCTCTAATTCCTCCGTAAGAAGTAGAATAGGAAATGTGGTTTAAGCCTAACACATTTCCTAGTGTATCACAACATAGCCATGGGTGATACTGACTCGAGTCATGCTCTGACATTGAGACACACCATAGCATTCAATCATATACTCCGCTGAGTGTCAACCCCAGCTGAGGACAGATTTCTATTCTACTTTGCCATCCACAAACAATATAACTTTAGGAAATTTATATAGGGTTTTAGCTTCCAAGATGTGGAAATTAAAACTGTCTATTTTGGCACTGTAAGGGTTAGACAGTAACTCATAAAGTGTCTAATATAATGCCCCTGACAAACATTCACTTAAAGTCAGGTAAAGCCTGTAAGCTTAGGATTTCAGAGGTAGAGGCACGAGGACCAAGAACTTAAGGCCAGCCTCTACTACATAGCAAATTTGAAGGCAGCTATAGCTACATGACATTCTATTTTAAAAGGAAGGAAGGAAGGAAGGAAGGAAGGAAGGAAGGAAGGAAGGAAGGAAGGAAGGAAAAGAAAGAGAGAGAGAGGGAGGGAAGGAGGGAGGGAGGGAGGGAGAAAGGAGTAGAGAGAGAGGGAAGAGAGAGAGAGAGAGAGAGAGAGAGAGAGAGAGAGAGATGAGTGGTTGTATGCACTTTTAATTCTTTAATCCCAGCACTTGGAGATAGAAGCAGGCCGATTTGAGGCCAGCCTGGTTTACATAGTGAGTTCTAGGCTAAATGGGACTACAAAGTTAAGACCTTGTCTCAAATAAATAAATAAATAAATAAATAAGGGCTGGAGCGATGGCTCAGCAACTAGGAGAACTTATTCCTCTTGCAGAGGACTTGAGTTTAGTTCCAACTACCCACATGGTGACTCACAACCTTCTTTAACTCCAGTTCCAGGGGATCTGACACTCAAGTCTGACCTTCCTGGGCTCCAGGCCCATATGTGGTGTATATGGATAAAAACATTAATATGCACAAAATAAAAATAAAGAATTCTTTAAAAAAATAAAGAGTTGAGGATTATTTCATTCAAAAGCAATGATGACATCAAGAGAAAAAAAACGGGATGTTATTTATATAGTCTAAGGTATTTTTGTATTATCTCTCTGATCTTCTCAATAATTTAGGGAGGTAGGCAAGATAAGTGTGAGCCTAACTTACAGAGTCAAGCTCAGGAAAGGGAAGTTTCGAAATTAAAATTATAGCAACCGGCTGACACTGTTTCTCAGAGCTTTACGCCATGTAGCCAGTCACCAGGGACTCTGAGAGGAGAAGATCTCTCTTGGCATTTGTGTAAGAGCTCAGAACTGCCTGGGAGCTGGAGAACACCCTTGGCTCCTTCCACCTGCCTTCAGTGCATGACGCTTCCAACCAAATGCAACGTTCTCGTGTATGCATGTTCAGGTTTTGCCAAAAGTAAATGGCTTCCTCGTTTTAAAAATGAAGTAAGGAGCCGGGCAGTGATGGCACATGCTTTTAATCCCAGCATTTGCGGGGCAGAGGAAGGCAGATTTCTGAGTTTGAGGCCAGTCTGGTCTACAGAGTGAGTTCCGGGACAGCCAGGGCTATTCGAAGAAATCTGTCTCAAAAACAAAACAAAACAAAAACAAAAAAACCAAAACAAAAAATGAAGTAGGGAGAAACACGTTGGAAGAGATTAAAATCAAGCTGCAATGTCTTCTTGGACAACAAATAACTCTTCAAAACCAACATGTGATGAGTTAATTATAGATGGAAAAAAGCATATGGTCTAAATTTCCCTTGAAATACACGAGGGTCTAAAATACCAGGAGAAATGCACTGATAAAGTACATTTGGGATTTTATTGAAACCAAAACATTTACAAAGCCAAGCATATCTTGTTGTGCCCAAACTCCTCATATTTTCTTTTGCCAACCATGGCCTGTCTCCTTGGGCATCTCCAGCAATAGACTGCAAGATACTCCATTTCTTGCCAATAGATAGATAGATAGATAGATAGATAGATAGATAGATAGATAGATAGATAGATAGATACTACTGGCCTCCAAGCTACCCTACAGTTCTTGGATTCTATCTTGTGTACAGCTGATGAAACACCTTCAGCCCAAGCTGTGTAAACACCAGTTGTCCTAAATTTCAAAGAAGCAGCCCTTGCTCCAGAAACTCAGAAGCCCCCTCCTAAGAAAGGCCTGGTATCTACAATGTGTCAAAAAAATATTTTTGTAGGTGGTTATTAGATTTATTAAATCTAGCTTCCACCCAGCAGTTCTAAAGCTAGTAAACTAACTACCAAGCGACTTTCCAGCTTGCAAAATTAGCAAAACCTGAGGCAAAGGCAGGGGGTGGCAACGGAGAAAACCAGGCTGCAATCTCTCCTTGCAACTGTGCACACCCCGGCAGTGGATCCCAGCAAGCTGGCAGGGAGCATGTGATATTAACCGAAGCCCTTAATTTAAGGAAACGGAATCGACCAACTAGTAATTAACAAATTATTCTTAAACAGGCCCCGCTTAAAAATTAAGTTGAACTACCATTTTTCTATAACGCGTCAGGAAACTGCTGACGGCTACTTCAAGTAAACACAACGTAGGCAGATGGCGAGTTCTCGCAGAGCACCCAACCTATACTTAAATAAATCAATGTTGTCGGGCGGGCTGCAGCACTCCATGGCCACTCAGCAGATTTCATGGACACCTTTGCAAGACTTGGCAATGATTTACTGTCACGTGGAGATGACAGCTGAGAGCACCAGGTTTCCCAGTCAGAATGTTCTGCGCCCCTGAGACAGGTAAAGTGTACAGGAAGAGAGTAGCTTCCAACCAGTTCCCAAGAGTGCACAGGAGAAAGATGAGCCCAAGCCCAACCCCCAATACAGGCCAGCACTCGTGGGTCTGTTCATAAACTCACTCCTTTGAGGAATTTCTACTCAGGATAAGCCAGGTCACAGAGATTTTGCTAGGTCCTAGACAATCAAAGCTGAATGCACCCCCCCCCCATCCTCACCCCCACCTCACAAAACCTACTCAAAGATCACTAAGATGTTGATGAGAGAATTGGGAGGGGGCTTTCTAAATTTTATAAACAGGATGCTTTTAAAAACATTAAAAAATTATTAAGGGCTACTGCCACTGCTGTTTGAAGGCCTGGGGATCCTTTTGTTTTTGGAGGTGCCATCTTAAGAGATATTTTGTGTAGCATAGAGTATGGAGCTTAAAGTGATAGGTTCAAATCTAGGCTCCACCATTCATGGACGATGTGACCTCAGAAAATCTGCATACCATTTATGAGTCAGTTTCCTCTTTTTTTTTTTTTTTTAACAATAGGACCTCAATGGACAGATTGCTTAAACATCTGGATGTGATAGACACTAGGATCTTAACCGAGTGTTATGGAATTTGTTCAATGCAGATGAACCTGTAGAATATTCTAGCTAGTAGAATAGCGTGTGCAAAGTCTGGATGATGATCATGAACAATCCATCATGGTAGTTTCCCAAGCAGACGTGGAATGTCACTGGGTGAAGCTTATCCCTTGGGCAGATGAAAGCCAACAGATGTCTGAGACAGTCACCTTTGAGTTTTTAGCTCATTCTGCCCTCAGTGTAGAATTTGGGTTCATGCACTGTAAAGTCCACAAGAATACAGAAAACAACAAAAAAAAGGATTTGTGCTTTCTCCCAAAAACAAAACAATAACAACAACAAAACAAAACAAAACAAAAAACCATTACAGAGAATTGAGGCTGTCTGTGGTCAAGGCGAAGAAGTAAATATTCCTGTGTGGGGTTGCTCACCAAGGAATTGTGGGGCTTGGCAAAGGTGAGCTAGTCCCAGTCCTTCCTCAACTCACCTAGCCTCGGAAGCAGCTCCTTTGGCCTCTGTTCCCACCCTGCAAAACATTGAAGCTGGACTTCAGAGCTTGCTGCTGGGAGTCCATTTTTAAGTGCTCAGTTTTATTGGTTTAATGGTGTTCATGTATCACAGAATGCTAGAAGTCAAAGGGAATTTATAGCAATCAGTAAATCCAGTTGCTCCCCGCTTGGGGTCTCTGGATTCCAAGGAGGTCTGGGAAAGCAATAACCCAGATCAGCCTTATGTTGAATACGTCCAAAAGCTTAACATGTAGTTAACTAGTTTCTCATTGGCACTACAAAGCTTCAGTTGACAATAAAGTGCCAAGTTTCTATACTGTTGTCTGTCTTTATTTTGATTTGGTATGGTAACACTCTACCATCTCATGTTTCGTTTCTTAAAGCTTATTATTGATAATTACAAGTGCCAATAATTTGAAAGGAAAATGTTAAAAAATGTATCAAGTAGGGGAAAAAAACGAATAAAAAGCAAGGGAATAAAACAAGTTCTTTGATGATGTGAAGCTGGGATGGGTGATCTCCTCTGTGTCCCCTAGACACACACTTAGAAAGTCATTTTCCAGCTGACAGAGTAGACACCTTTACTCACATCCTGTCCCTAGGTCGTCTTTAGGGTAGACAGTAGACTCTTAGGTATGCATGTCTAGTCTAGTTGAAATGACAATGTGGATCTATATTTTGAGTGTTCTATATGTTAAAGAAAACTCTGAAATTCATTTTTTGTGAGCTGAGAGTTTAACAGCATCCCTTCCAGATAAAACCCTGTTAGAAAGTTCAGTATGTCTGTAAACAGTGAGGTTTCAGTGGGTTCTATGGGCTCTGGCTCTCTCTCTCTCTCTCTCTCTCTCTCTCTCTCTCTCTCTCTCTCTCTCTCTCTCTCTCTCTCTCTCTCTCTCTCTCTCCTCCCATCAGCACTCTAGCTGCAGCATAAATGATCATGATGCATCCTGACCACAAATGGCTCCTGGGTAACTGGAAACTACTCTCACGTGGGGTGGGCTACTGGTGCTTTGTAAATTTACTCTAAGCCTAAACATTATCAGATTTGAAATGCATCCATACTCCTATCCCCTTTTCTGTTCAAGAATGGATTTGGAAGTATAATTAATTAAAAAAAAAAAAAAAAAACCTCATTCAATGCCATAGAAAGTTACACTCTTGAACACATACATAATTCTACTCAATAGCACGTCTAAGGAAGTAGAAGTCAACTTGTTCACCCAGTCTCTGTAATAGTGGTCCTGAAACCTCATAGGCAAATGCTATGGAAAACATGCATCAAATACAATGACTAGTCCACATGGAATTTTCAAGAATTACACTCCTTGACACACTTTGGAACCTAATCTTAAAAGTCAACATTGTATTATCCTTATAAAAAAATATATTCCATAGGAGTTCTACCTGACTGGTGGATGGCACTGAGTCTAAGCATTGGCAAATCATTTCAAAAATGAACTAACTTGTTTTAAATTTTGCTACCCCTGAAGAAACCCATCTTTGAGTGTTCTTGTCACTTAATGAAAGGAATAATATACTCACAAATAATAAACTGAGCCCTTTCCCTGCCTGCTCCACAGAGCAAGGGAAAGAAGCATATTTTCCTTGTTTTCTAGAAAATACATAGAAAGGCTGAACATAGTCACCACAAACAGATTGTTTGTGGCTGGTGCTGACATCGCAAATATGTGTAAGAAACATCAGAAGACAGAGGTAACAAAAGGCCATATGCACGAATGTACACAGCAGACACCAGGCCGCATCAGACTTTAGCAGCCTGAGCTGGAAGGGCAAGAACCATTGATTTTTACTGGAGAGGGCATATCAGGTTACAGGAATGCACACATTTAATTTTTATGAGACTGAAAGCTCACAGAAACAACAACAGAAAATCCCACTTTGTGACACATTAATGAAACCCAGTGAAGGGCCACTTTAAAATAAAACAAAGGGAGAGAACTTAACAGTGATATCAAAAGGTCTTTGAAAATAAACCATAATGCCCAGGGCCATTCTCACATGTTGTGTGATACTTTTAGTCTCTGGTCCAGTGAAATGCTAGATCCAGGCTCCCTCTGCTATCTCCTTTCTTATATAAACATACATATAAGATATTACTCACCCCTTTCTGGTTTCTATCAAGAATAGTTTTCA
The DNA here is from genome assembly GCF_978045245.1 of Mus caroli. Taxonomy (NCBI): domain Eukaryota; kingdom Metazoa; phylum Chordata; class Mammalia; order Rodentia; family Muridae; genus Mus; species Mus caroli. The sequence goes on from NW_028227262.1 coordinate 95,674,477, forward strand.
TTTTCTAGGTAAATCCCAGAGTCACCAATCTTCCAGCTCTCAGCCCCAACCCAAGAACAAGCAGCAACAGAAACATGGCTCCTTCCCACAGTATCCTCTCCAGCCAAGTGTAATTTACAGCCCAGTGTTTGGTTCGTCTGTCACAGGAGAATTATAGGACCCCACCACTTACCCTGAAAATAAATATCTGCTCCCCATTCAGGTAAATGAGATCGTTTCAGACATAAATGGACTCCAGTACTGAGAGTTAGTTCTGCACAAGAAATAAATATTTGACTGATTTGTCGGGACAAGGATAATACTATGGACTCTTGCATTAAAGAGAGAGGTTGTACACTCCTTTTGTACATGAAGGCCAGCCAGAAGAAA